>NW_006921684.1:8996191-9001376 GCF_000298275.1 Orycteropus afer afer
ACGGCACATAAGAACAACAATATATGGCATAAATAGACTATCAAGCATAACCCAAAAGGCACAAACAGCAGAAGACAAACTAGGTGAATTTGTTGTTGTTGTTAGGTGTCATCAAGTCATCTCTAACTCATAGCGACCTTATGTACAACAGAACGAAACATTGCCCAGTTCTGTACCAGCCTCACAATTCTTGTTCTATCTGAGCCCATCATTGTAGCCACTGTGTCACTCCACCTTATTGAGGGCCTTCCCCTTTTTTGTTGACCCTCCATTTCACCAAGCATAGTAGATGAATGGGACCTTCTATAAGTTAAATTTTTATGTGCTTCCAAAGACTTCTCCAAAAGGGTACAAAGAGAACCTTCAGATTGGGAAAAAATATTCACCAATGACATATCTGACAAGGGACTTATTTCTAAAATGTATAGAAAACTCCAACACCTCAACATCAAAAAGACAAACAATCCAATTTAAAAAATGGGTGGAAGATATGAATAGATACTGCACCAAAGAGGATATTCAGGCAGCCATCAAACATATGAAGAAATGCTCACAATCATTACCCATTAGAGAAATGCAGATCAAAACAACGATGAGATACCATCTTGCCTCAGCACTGATAGCAAAGTTCAACAAGACAGAAAATAACAAATGCTGGCAAGGATGTGGAGAGATTGGACCCTCATATGCTACTGATGGGACTGTAAAATGATACAACCACTGTGAAAAGCAGTATGGTGATTCCTTAAAAAGTTGGAATTAGAAATATCACTTGATCCAGCAATCCCATTACTAGGTATATATCCTAAAGAAGTGAGAGCCAGGACAAGAACAGATATATGAACACCCATGTTCATCACACCACTATTTACAATAGCAAAAAGATGGAAACAACCTAGGTGCCCATCAACAGAAGAATGGATAACCAAACTATGATACATATACACAATGGAAAACTATGCAACACTAAGGAATAAAGTAGAATCTACAAAATACCACATATCACGGATGAACTTGGAGGACCTTATGCTCAGTGAAATAAGTCAATCTCAGAAAGACAAATATTGTAGTAGTTCATTATTATAAAAAGTCAAGGAAAGGTTTATATACGGAAGGAAACTTTCTTTGTTGGCTACCAGGGGTGGGAGGGAAGGGGAGGGAACACTGCTAGATAGGTAGAGACAAGTATTGATTTGGGTGAAGGGAAGGGCAATGTACCAAATGTGAGTGATCAACATGGTGACACTGAGAAAGAGGAAGAAATAGAGAGGTACATGGGAGATACAGACAACAAAGATGAACATTTTTGCCTATACAGTACTGCATTGTCAGTGAGGGCAAACATTGATCTATGGGTGGATAGGCTGAAAGATCAGGCATGTCTAGGTGGGGGTAGTGTGCCCATGACCATGTATAGGGTTGGCAGACAATGTTTCTATAAGCATATTTGTATGTGCTGTAAGAATGTCCAGGTATGTAGTAGAGCTGAAAAGGAACAAGGTTGTGTTGACTTCCTGACCACAGCCAGCAACCCGGAAGGACCAAGTAGTTGGACCTGTGGGCTTGGGACCATAGTCACAGGGGACATCAACTCAATTGGCATAACACACTACACAAAAACATTGTTCCACATCATACTTTGGTGAGTAGTGACTGAGATCTTAAAAGCTTGCAAGCAGACATATAGATGCAACAATGGGTCTCTCCTTGTCCAGAGCAAAAAAGAATGAAGAAAACCAAAAACACATGGAAACTATTAGTCCAAGGGACTGGTACATCATGTGATCCTCAGCCTACATGACCATGAGACCAGAAGAACTAGACGGTTCCCAGCTACCACTCTCAATCACTCGGAGGGGGATCTGTGTAGAAGATCCTGGATAGAGTGAGAGAACAATGTGGAACAAACCTCAAAATCATAAAAAAAAAAGACCAGGTTTGCTGGTCTGCTAGAGCCTGGTGAGACTCCTGAGACTATGGGCTCTAGCCACCCTTTAGGTCTGGAATTGAACTCACTCCTGTGGCTTCCAGCCAAACAACAGACAGGCACCTGGGGTGAACATTTACATCGGGTAGATACACTACTTGGAGCAATCAATCAATCATGGGAGAACGGAAAGGCAGTGTATGCACAGGGAGACAGCTCGGGAGGCGGGGAGTGCGTGGGAGGGAAGGACAGAGAGAAGAGATAACTGCAGGGAGGAAGTGGGAAGAGAGCTGTTACATTGTGGGGAATTGCACTCAGCGTCATGAGACAAAATGTGCATGAACTGCTGTATGGAAAATGAATTTGCTCTGTAAACTTTCACCTAAATCACAATAAAAATTAAAAAATAAAAATAAAAAAATGATGCTACCACACAATTTAGTAGGATTAAATCAAAGAATCAAAGTAAAAAAAAAAAAAAGTAGATCACTACACCTTTCTTCCCAGGTGCTTCTGGGTGGACTTGAACCTCCAACCTTTCAGTTAACAGCCAAGCATATTAACTGTTTGCACCACCCCAGGGACTCCCAGCTATTCCTAATAACCCTAATTTACATTTAAGGAAACTAAGGAAACTAAGGTACACAGAGGGAGCTCTGGTAGCATAGTGGCTAAGACACTTGCCTGCTAACCAGACGGCTGGCGGTTCAAACCCACCAGCCACTCCTCGGAAGGAAGGTTGGGCAATCCTACTTCCGTAGTGATACTGCCTCGGAAACCCAAGGAGGGGTCGCTATGAGTCAGGGCTGACTCGACGGCACATAACAACAACAACAACAACAAGGTACACAGAGGTTATTTTACCCATATGTCACCCATAAACAATTATAGTGTTCCATAATCAATGCTCAATATGTATTTGAATGACTGAGTAAACAAGTGTGTGCATTTTAAAGGATTCTCATTTCCCAATACATAGATTTACCAAGGGTGTATACACATATTTCTAGAACTGAAGGCAAAGGACACCAAGAAAAGAGTGAGGATCTTTGAAAATTACTAGGATTGCTTAACACAATTGGAAAGAAGCATTAATTACATGTTAGAGAGGAACATGGTGATCATCACACACACACTCTGTTTTGTTTTTTTTTTTTTACTTAATTCCCCATTAAAACATAAATTGGTTTCTAACTATTTTGAATAGACATTTTCATTATTGCTGTTTTATTTGGATCTAAGTTTATTGATCTCCAGTAAACAGTAGCAACTCTCTCACAGTAGAAGTCATCTAGTAATAATCCAAACACTTGTTTGTTCATTCATTCTACAGATATTCATGCAACATTTACAGTGCCTCAGGCCCTAGATATACAGTGGTGGACCAGACACAGTCCAGCCTTCAGGATCTTACAGTCTAGCAGGGAAGTCTGGTGTTATACCAATAGTTACCCAAAAACCCATTGCGGTAAATCAACTGCAACTCATAGCAAGCCAGTATGACAGAGTAGAACTGCCTCATAGGGTCTCCAAGGCCACAATCTTTATGGAAGCAGACTACCACAACTTCCTTCCACAGAGCATCTGGTAGGTTCAAACCATCGACCATTTGGTTAGCAGCTGAGTACTTAAGCACTGCACTACGAGTAGTCGTTAGTTAATGAATTAATTAACTACTGAATCAATGAATTAATTAATGAGTTAATGAATTATAATTGAGCTACATGCTAGCAAGCTGAGGTGCACGATACATGAGAGATGTAACAATGGTACCTGCCCAGCCTGGAGATCACTAACATGTTTAAGCTGAAATCTGAGCGGAAAATGAATGGAAGTTTGTGGGGAGTGAGGAGAAAGAAGTGGTGAAGATAAAAATATTCCCAGTAGAGGGAATAGCATGTGTAAAGACCCTGAGGCAGGAAGGAGCTGGATGCAGTGTTGGCACTAGTTTTAACAATTAAATAATTATCTCTTCATTGGTTAGCAATAGAAGAGTATCTTCTAGAAACGTCCATGTAAGCTGAACACTAGGAAATTCTTTGTCCCTGTAGTGTTGGGTTTGTGACCTCTACATGCATCCTCTCCCACTGTGCAGAACCCAACATCAGAGAGAAAAAGAGAAAGAGAGAGAGAGGTCTACAGTCTCTGGCATTAAAAACAAACTCTTCCAAAACATCCATCCGATGATCATTCAGGTCTTCCAGCAAAGTAAAACAGGGTGCATTTTCTTTCTTTTTTTTTTTTTTTCCCACACACACTTCCTTCCTTGAATACCTCCACTTACCTTTAACTTAGTCTTAATGCATCTGCCAAAGTAAACAGAGATGCCTTAAAGAGCAAAATAGAAAAGAAGGAAGAAAGAAATGACAGAATAAGAGGAAAAGAGAAAATGAAAGAATAAAAAGAAAACAAACAAAAAAAGGGGTTGGAGAGAAAATCCCTCTAGTACGACTTGCACTTTGGGATTCACACAACAAAACCGTCTGGATGCCATCCTGACTCCTGTGGTTTTTCAAAGCACACAACTACCCTGTCACCCATCTTAAGTGGCATAAAAAACAGACCCACCAACTGATTGCATTCAAGGTGTGTGGTCTAGAAAATCAATCTAGTTGAAGGACAAAGCCCATACCTCTTTGCAAGTTCATTTGGTTTCTTCACTTATTGTTTTCTCCAGGTAATGCCTGCAACTTAAGTAGGATCAGTAAAGTAAGTAGCACCAGATAAAGTACAGGAAATATAGGTGGGAGGGAGAGGGTGGAGGGAGGTGCATAGGGGGATCAGGAAAGCCTTTATTATCCTGGGATAGTAGGAAAAGTCTCATCAGAGCCTTCAGACCCCTGAGAGTACTCTCAAGGTGTGTTCCATAGCACAGAGCTAAGAGTTACTACATTTTACTTAGAAATTATTTTAAAACTGAATCATAAGTTACTCAGCAATTTCCTCATTTTGAATCTCTAGCGATTGCTCTGACTAAAGCAGTCCTTGTTTGGCATCCAGCACACCTATGTGTGCCTCTCAACAATCTTAAACCTTTGTCAAGAGACCAGGCAGCAATTTAATCTTGCCCTCCTCTACACATTATCACTCACAGTTTACGACTGGCTTTTACAAATGAATTCTAAAAAACTATGTCCTGTTGAAGCTTCCCTTGGGTTCTGTTTTCATTTCAAACCAATTCCATTGTTGCAACCAAACAATAAAAGTTTGACTTCAACAAAATAAATACATAACACTTACCTGAAAGGAAAAAAATTA
>NW_006921684.1:9001476-9019538 GCF_000298275.1 Orycteropus afer afer
ATATATATATATATATATATATATATATATAATTCTCTCTTCTTCAGAAAACTTCCTCTCTGGCAAAACTTCTTAAAGCGGGAAAAGTCAAAACCTCCAAGGCAATATTCTCATTTTCATTTTGTCTTACTCTCAAGTTTCCGTAAGAGATAACGCTAAGCCAATGTGTCGGCCAATTGCAAGGAGTGCCATTGTAGGGAATTATAGTGTGAGTAGTGTCACGTGAAAGAAGTGTTCCAAAATTACACCAGTGTTAGGGGCTGTGGAATATTCTAGAATATTAGCCAGATGTCCATGAGTTTCTGTCTTTACACAGTGTTTCCCCCAACCATTCTCCCAAAATAATTCTTTTTGTCACAAACACTCTGTCCACGGGAAAAAAAGAAGGACTAGGGGAAGCAGAGCCAGAGGAGGAACAGGTTCGTTAGAAACACAAACTCAGTCATCGTTCCGAACCACTGTGGCCCTGAAGAAGCCCAAAATCTATGCCTTTTCTGCTGCTTCCTGAATTGAGGTATTTTCCACTGAGTGCCACTTGAGCCACCTTCACTGCAAACATTACACAAAGATTCACACAACTTTCCGAACATATAACCAATGTTCGCGTGACAATTGAGACCTTGAGCTTTTCATATTGCTTTGTTTCTGTCAGTTCCTCCAACCTCTTGCTCTTCAAAGAGGGACAGTTCTGAGTGACAGCATAACTTTTACTGATAAAATTAAATTGACCCTGGTGATACAGGGCAATTTGAACTCAATGAAGAATTCAAACTAGGAAGGATAAGGAAAGGTGCTTGAAAACTAATGATTGGCTTTTGAATGCTCTGTTTCTAGGCTGTACTACTGGGAGTATCAAACTTCTAGGACACTTAATATGCTGGTGAGGGACATTACTTCAGAATTGAGCTGTTTACTGTAGAGGGAATGAGGGAAAAATAATTTTCCCTGAAAGCGTTGGGGAATGCAAAGATACATTTAATAATAATATTAGATGTGGATGGAGAAAGAGCTTTTTTCAAGGAGAACTTTCTTCGGCACAACAAAATTAAAGGATTTTCTAACCCTGTCTTCTTTGTGTCTTTCCCAGAGGAGGAAATTGTAAAGGCTGGCCCTTGAAAAATAATATAGTAAAAGCTAACTTTAGTTCCCTAATCTCTTAATAATGCTGCAGCTGGCCATGATCTATTTAGCATAACACAAAAATAATGTATTTGTACCAAGCAGATTTGAAATGCTTTAAAATAGTGAAAGCTATTTACTTGATTGATTAAGTTAAAATGTTTACATAAAAGTGTCATATTTTGACATCAGTCATACAACACCACATCTGGTACTTCTAATTAAATTGTGTGAAAAAGACTACATTTTTTATTCAGTCACAACAATATGGCTAATGGGAAGTACAAACGTATTCGTCATGGCCAGAGCCTGGGATCTGCAGTTATGGCATGTGGCTGCTAAAATCCCCAGATTTGGCTTTTGCAAAGCTTTCATAGCCTCCAACACATGTTTTGCCTGAACAAAGACTAAGAAACTGGGCTCCACCTCTGTGAGTCAACGGTTATATTTTTTCTATTTTGATTTAAACCTCTCCAAGCGCCATCAGTGAGCTAAAATGTAATGAGAATTAGAATAAAGTTATCTTAAGGAATTGGTGCTCAGAGCCCAGGTAAGGCGCTCTGTTTTGTTAAGCTTTATTCCTGCAGATTAGGAAATAAACTCAAGAAACTCTAGTAGGGGATCAGGGGAGTAAAACCGTATTATTCATTCAGAGTAAAAGCTCATTTGTATCTTCTTTGAAGAGTAGGGCTTGTATATACCTTAAAAATGGCCTGCTCCTTGCTCTTGATTTAAGTACTTGACTTAAGCCATTGATTTTTTTTTTCTTCCCAAATTAAGATGAAATGTTTTTAATATAGCAAATAAAGGACAAAGTGGCTCAGTTAGTTAAGGCATGCTTACTTCACTCTTAATGTAGACAAATAATACTTCAAAACCCTCTTTTTATTTTTTCAAGTTAAATTATGTCCACCCCAGGTGCAGATTCAATTTACTGACTAAGTACACAACCAAATCTAGCCTCCCTGGGAACCATCCATTTGCTTAAGAAGGGAGAGGAGACACCGCTGTATTTTCTTAAAGAGATTCCTGGCATTTTTTTCCTCCTTCGTTTGGCCTTAAAGACTACCTTGAGAAATGTTGCCCAGCAGTAAAAGGAAAATGAGTTCAAGCTTCAGAATCAGGAAATTTGGGTAGTAAACATGTAAGTTTTAAAGTCAAAGTCAATGTTGATTGAAAAATAAATCAGGCTCTTTTCAATGGGTTAAGTGTCAGGCATGAGAAAGAAAGACCATCCGACTTCCTATAGAATTATTCATCCTTCCTCAAGCCAATGCTTTCTCCAAAAGGCTGTTCAGCTGCAAAAGAAGATGCTGGCCCAAGATGGTAAAGTATTTGAACACACGAATAGGGTATGCACTTATTTACCGTGTACTATGTTCAATTGAAAGAAAATAAACGTGAAGGCAGGAACCATGAACAAATACATGGCTGGGTTTTCCATAATTGCAAGGAGGCTTAGGTAATGCTCTATGCAGTGTTTGATTTAAAATGTTAAAATATTAACAGAAGTTTTCTACAGCAGAGTGTTCCTATCACAGTGAAATGACTCATAAGAATGCTAAATTCAAACCAGATGGGCACAAACATTAAGTGAAAAAAAAAAAAAAAATCAGATATTTAGGGGTCAGCATGGGTCTTCATAAAAATGAAGACCTTGTTGTAGTTTGTGCAAAATGAACTTTCAGTGATAAAAAAGAAAACAAGAGAAAATATTAGTGACTTTATTTTAATTATACAAGCCACCACCAATTAGAAGAACTAACATTTACAAAACTTTACATTGCCATTTTAATTTGAAAAAGATGACTATGGTAATCTTCAGACTTCAGATAAACAGGGACTTCAATGTCTCCTGAGCGGCTAGAGTCAGGGACACATTAGTTCAGCTGTGTGCCACGCTAATATTCTACAAGAATGTCTTTGCTTCCCACCACGAAGTAACCCTCATTGAAAATTTGTGTGGTGTAGAAACCCCCAACCACCGATCCATGGCATGATGCCAACCTTTGCTCTTCTTGGAACAGACCACAGAGGAAAATTCTCACTGCTGGGTCAGACACCCCATCAAATCTCCTCTGCTTTCCTGTTAAAAATATGTTTCCTTGCATTTCTCCCTTTTTGTTTTTTCCTCTGGAGCTTTTTTTACCATTTGCAGATTGTCTACACCATGTGCTCTGTTTAAATGTGTGTATACCCTAAAAGAAGAAAAATATGTGGGCTCAGAATTAATATTGTTTTTGACTTATAGGGAAATTCCAGTTGTGTTTAACTTGGACTGTGGGATCCAGGAACTTTACAGAGAGGAGAAATGAATGTGTTTTGAGCAAAAATGTGTATGGGGAGTTCCCTACTGTTTTGTTGCTGGAATCTTGGACAACACAGGGAAAAATGACAAGCACATAATTTAGTCTGGCAGCCATACCACTTTGTGCTGTGAGCCTGTCAGTTCTTACTAGCTAAGTAAGGGCTGGCCTGCTTTGGTGCGAGGATGAGAGACCTCCCAGGAACAAGTAGGTACTTCAGGAAATGGTGTTTCTTGTTCAGTAGGTGGCCTCTCCTCTCCCGGTCCATGTGAATCGATGCCCCGCATGGTGTTCAGGGGCACTGTGCTGCACTGAGCTGTTTACCTTTTGGATGAAACCTAAAACCACAGACCTAACCATTTGTGGTCACCAGAGATCTTATGGCAGACTTTCTAAGAGCAGTTGTGTTAACTCTGGAATCCTGGCCTGAGTCCAACTAAAGTAATTACATTCTGCCTCTCTAAAATTCCCCCTGTAGTTTCAATTGAATAAGATCGTCTCAATCCTCCATCTCATAGCGTTGCTGGGCATAGTGGTTAGCATTCCCTGTAGGAGCAGCCTGTAATTCCAGGCTGGGAGCAGTGATTCCTTAGTCCTCACCAAGTGTGGTGGAGCTTAATTAATTAGCACTCATAAAAGCATGTGGAGAACCTCAGTTTAAAAGCGCCCAAAGGACGCAGGAATGCTCAAATGTCATTTGACCATAAGAGTCTGTGTCAATCAGATGTTAAACTGCTTTAATAGAAGAATAAATTCAGGATGAGAGAGTTAGAGTCCCACTGCCCCCTGACCTGGAAATATTTTATCTGGTGTAGGATGCTCAATTCTTAGATGCATTTAAAAGAGGCACCTTGTCTAAAGAAAGCATGTCCTCATAGGCCACAAAAATGTTGAAGGGTCTAGAAATGATGTCATATGAGGAACATGGTTAAAGGCACTGGGGAAGTTTAACCAAAAGGCAGGCAGGAAGGCAGCTAGGCAGGCAAAGGGCATGATGCTGGGCTGAAATCCTGGCCTTGTGGTAGTAGTATGGCTTCCCCTGACTACTTTTCCTTGCTCCCACCCCACAGATTAACTGTGTGTCACACCCAGGAGAATAGGTTAAGAATTATGAACCCCAACCCCTCCAAGTCCTGGAGATTCCATCCCTTTATCTCTCTGCCCCTGTAGCCCATAGCAGAAGCTCAGATTAATAGCTGAGGGATTGCTCCCAAATGGAGACAAGGTAGTGTACTGGGGGAAATGGAATCCCTCTCTGGTCACTGGGCCTGTTCCAAGTTTTCTCTTTCCTCAGTGGAAGACCCTAGCTATGAGTCATTCCACAGGATCATTTCCTCAGGGAAGCTGGTGAGGAAAGAGCCTGATTAGCAGGCCCCTCAGAGACTGCTGTAGCCTAAGAACAAAGAAGGAAGAAGAAATAAGTGCAACGTGAGGGATCCAAGGCCCTCCAATTAGTGCTTCTCATGGGCTAAGAGCCTTTTCCTTTGTAAACAGTGCAGTTGTACATCCTAATGGGTAAAAATTTAGCTTTTCACCTCACTCTGAAATGGAGAGCACAGTGCATTTGGCCTTCAAAATAAGCCCCAACATTTGTATCAACTTCATAGTCTATATATTGCACTTTCACAACTGAAAAAAAAAAAAAAACAAGCAAACTCACTTCCATCAAGTCGTTTCCGCCTCATCGCAACTATTGAGTCAGTTCTAACTCACAGTGGCCCTATGTACAACACTGGCTGATTTTGCTCTATCCTCACAACACTTTCTGTGCTTGAGCCCATTGTTGCAGCTACTGTGTCAATCCATCTTGTTGAGGGCCTTTTCCTTTTTCACTGACCCTCTGATTTATCAAGCATGATACCCTTCTCCAGGGACTGATCCCTTCTGACATGACCACAGTATACGAAACAAACTCTGGCCATTCTCACATCTACAGAACATTCTGGCTGTACTTCTCCTAAGACTGATATGTTCATTCTGGCAGTCCATGGTATATTCAGCATTCTTTGTCAACCCCACAATTCAAATACATCAATTTTTCTGCAGTTTTCTTTATTCATTGTCCAGCTCTCACATACATATCAGGCTATTGAAAAGACCATGTCTTGGGTTAGGCACACCTTAGCTTTTAAAGTGACATCTTTGCTCTTAAACACTTTAAAGAGGTCTTTGGTAACAGATTTGCCCAGTGCAATACATCATTCAATTCTTGACAGCTACTTCCAACTGTCTATCCTATCTACCTACCCTCAGATTATTCTATTTTAGAATTTGGAAAGTATTTTCTTATGTTTCTAATTTTGATCCTCAAGAAAGAAAATGGATTTCAATGTTTTACTATCACTATTATGACTCAATGGCAGTTGGTTGTTATTATTACTACTTGGATGCAAATAACATCTTTCCTACAAAAAGTCAATGAGTTTCTGACAGAGAAAATGAAACTCAGGTTATCTAATTTACTCAATCACACAGATAGTTTCTAAAGGACAAAGTTAAAAATCATATTCTTTTGTTTGAATTGGTACAACTATTGGGGGATGTAGCAGTTTCAATTTCAGCCATTTGTCCTATAGACATGCTCACAAGAGTGTGCAAAGTACATGTGCAAGGATATTCACTGTTGTTATAATAGAGAAAAAAAAAAACAACAGCTAGAAACTATCTACATATCCTTTGACAAGGGACTGATCAAATGAATCCACAAAATGGAAAATCACAAGTTGCTTAAAAAGAATCATTTAGGTCAATCTGACCTGATACGAAAAGATGCCCATACTATATAAGGTCTATTAGCTCCATATTTAATGCTTGATATACCAGGTTGCCCATTTCAGTCAGGGTTTGATTAATAGAAGCTATTTTATGTATTCCAAGTATAAAGGTTTTTTGATAGACAGAAGTAGAGCTTACATGACCTTTGGCAGGGCTGGAGAGTGAAGGTGATGGAAACCATCACCAATTATTCCAACCTGCAGGACTGATGTTGGTGGTTCTCAAGAACTCTTCCAGAAGCTCTCCTAATCATCTCAGTTTGCACTAAAGCAAATGGCTTTCAAAAAGTCACCAAACTATGTCAGTCACTTACAACACCAATGTGGGCATTTCATAGGAAGTTATTCAGAGTCCCTTAGAGGTGCAAATAGTTAATTAACATGCTTGGCTGCTAACCTAAAGACTGAAGGTTTGAATCCATGTAGAGATACCGCCAAAGAAAAGTCTGGTGATCTACTTCCAAAAAATTAGCCATTAAAAACCTCTGGAGTCAAAACTGCCTGGTATTGGTATAATGACAGACACATAGACCAATGGAATAGAATTGAGAACCCAGAAAGAGATCCATCAACCTATGGTCAGCTGATCTTTGACAAAAGGCCAAAATCCATTACATGGGGAAGAGAATGTCTGTTTAATAAATGGTGCTGGCAAAACTGGATATCTATTTGCAGAAAAATGAAACAAGATCTGTACCTCACACCATTATAAAAACTAACTCCAGATGGATCAAAGCTTTAAATGTGAAACCTAAGATGATAAAGATCCTCAAGGAAAAACTAGGGGCAAATTTAGGGGTCCTACTTAGAAGAAAGGTTGGGCAATCTACTTCCATAGTGATAGAACCTTGGAAACTCAAGGAGGGGTTGCTATGAGTCAGGTCCAACTCAACGGCACGTAACAACAACAACAATATATGGCATAAATAGACTATCAAGCATAACCCAAAATGCACAAACAGCAGAAGAGAAACTACATGAACAGGACCTTCTAAAAATTAAATTTTTATGTGATTCCAAAGACTTCTCCAAAAGAATCAAAAGAGAACCTAGAGATTGGGAAAAAATATTCAGCAATGACATATAGGACAAGGGACTTATCTCTAGGATTTATAGAAAACTCCAACACCTCAACAACAAAAAGACAAATAATCCAATTAAAAAATAGGCAGAAGACATGAATAGACACTTCACCAAAGAGGATATTTGGGTGGCCAACAAACATATGAAGAAATGTTCAAGATCATTAGCCATTAGAGAGATACTAATCAAAACAATGAGATACCATCTTGCCCCAGCACTAGTAGCAAAGCTGAACAAGACAGAAAATAGTAAATGCTGGTGAGGATGTGATGAGATTGGGAATTTCATACACTGCTGGTTGTTGTTTGTTGTTGTTGTGTGCCGTCGAGTCAAACCCGACTCATAGCGACCCCTCCTTGGGTTTCTGAGGCAGTATCACTACGGAAGTAGGATTGCGCAACCTTCCTTCCGGTAAAATGGTACAACCACTGTGGAAAGCAGCATGGTGATTCCTTAAAAAGTTGGAATTAGAAATAACATTTGACCCAGACTTCCATTGTTGTTGTTGTTGTTATGTGCCGTCGAGTCGGCCCCGACTCATAGCGACCCCTCCTTGGGTTTCCAAGGCAGTATCACTACGGAAGTAGGATTGCCCAACCTTTCTTCCGAGGAGTGGCTGGTGGGTTTGAACCGCCAGCCGTCTGGTTAGCAGGCAAGTATCTTAGCCACTATGCTACCAGAGCCTTCCATTACTAGGTATATATTCTCAAGAAATGTGAGCCAGGACAAGAACAGACATATGCACACCCATGTTCATTGCAGCACTATTTAAAATACCCAAAAGATGGAAACAACCTATGTGTCCATCAGCTGAAGAATGGATAACAAACTATGGTACATACACACAATGGAATACTATGCAGCGCTAAAGAATAATGTAGAATCTGCAAAAACTGCGTAATGTGGATGAACTTGGAGGACATTATGCTGGAGGACATTACGCTGAGTGAAATAAGTCTATCACAGAAGGACAAATATTGTATTAGTCTGTTATTGTAAAAAGTCAAGGAAATGTTTACATACGGGAGGAAATTTTCTTTGTTGGTTACCAGCATTGGGAGGGGAGGCGAGGGAACACTGTTAAATAGGTAGAGACAAGTATTGATTTGGGTGAAGCGAAGGGCAATATACCAAATATGAGTGATCAGCACAGTGGCATTGAGGAAGAGGAAGACATAGAGAGGTACATGGGAGGTACAGACAACAAAGATGAACCCTTTCACACATATAGTACTGCATTGTCAGTGAATGCAAACATGGATCTACAGGTGGATAGATGGGTGGTCAGGCTGAACTATTTAGGTATGTCTATGTAGGGGGAAGTGTACCCAAGACCATGTATAGGGTTGGCAGACAATGGTTCTCCAAGTGTATTGGTATGTTCTGTAAGAATTCCCAGGGGTATAGTAGAGCTGACAAGGGACAAGGTTGTAGTCACTTCTTGGCCACAGCCAGAGGGATTGAGTAGTTGAACCTATGGGCTCGGGACCATACTCGCAGGGGACATCAAGCCCAATTAGCATAACATACTACACAAAACACTGTTCCACCTCCTACTTTGGCGAGTAGCAACTGGGATCTTAAAAGTTTGCAAGCAGCCATCTAGATCCAACTATGGGTCTTTCCTCATCCAGAGCAAAGAAGAATGAAGAAAACCAAAGACTCATAGAAACAATTAGTCCAAGTGCCTGGTATGCCTGATCCTCAGCCTATACGACTATGAGACCAGAAGAACTAGATGGTGCCTGGCTACCACTGTCAGCCAATTGGAGGGGGATCTATGTAGGAGATCCTAGATAGAGTGGGGAACAATGTGGAACAAAACTCAAAATCATTTGGAGCAAAAATAAAGGGACCAGGTTTGCTAGTCTGATAGAGCCTGATGGAACTACTAAGACTATGGCCCCTAGCTGCCCTTCAGGTCTGGAATTGAACCCACACTTGTGACTTACAGCCAAACAAAAGACAGGCATATGAGCTGAACATTTACACTAGGTAGATACCCTCCTTGGAGAAATTAATCATGGGAGAATAGAAGGGCTGTGTATGCACAGGAAGACAGCTCAGGGGGCAGGAGTGCATGAAAGGAAGGACACAGGGAAGAGGTGGCTATGGGGAGGAAGTACGAAGGGAGCTGTTGCATTGTGGTAAATTGTGGTCAATGTCATGAGACAAAGTTTATGTGAACTGCTGTATGGAAAGTGAATTTGCTCTGCAAAATTTCACCCAAATCACAATTTAAAAAAAATAATAAAAACACCTCTAGAGTGAATAGCTCTATTCTGACACACATGGGGTGACCATGAGTCGGAATCTTCTTTCCAAATTTCACCATGGGCCTCGCACCAAATGGAAAAGAGGATTCTGGGAAATGTGATGCAAAGTAGACTGTGGAAGGTGGTGGCAAAGATGTGGATTTGACTACAAACTGTTCATCACTCTTCTTTTTGCAATGAAATCATAAGTATCCTTTGTCACAAGCATATTTGAAAAGATGTTTTTACTTCAAAAATTTATATTATATCCAACTTCTCTAAAGCAATATCTTTATGACATACACCCAATTATGTCTTGAAGGTTATATTTCATATTAGAACTGAGAAATTCAGAAAAACTTCTGGGCTTCAAAACATTATAGTCTTTGAAGTAGACAGAAAATTTTGCAAAAAAGGTTGACTTTTCTTTTGCATGATAATAACATTATTTAATAATTAAATTCAGCTGGTGCTCATTAAGGAGCCCTGGTGGCTCAGTGGTTAAATTGCTCAGCGGCTGACCCAGAAGTTGGTGGTTGCGCTGCAGGAGAAAGATGTGGCAGTCTGCTTCTGTAAAGAGTTACAGCCTTGGAAGCCTATGAGGCAATTCTACCTCATCCTGTAGGGTCACTATGAGTCAGAATCAACTTGATGACAATGGACTAAAACCAAAAACCAAGATCATTGCCATCACGTTGATTCCCACTCATAGTGCCCTCCATTGGGTTTCTGTGGTGGTAAATCTTTACGGAACTAGATTGCCCCATCTTCCTTCCATGGAGTGGCTGCTGAGTTTGAACTGCCAACCTTCTGGTTAGCAGTCAAATGCCTTAGGCATTTCCCACCCTAGTGCTCACTTATGGAGCCCTGGTGACATGGTGGTCAAAAAGCTCGGCTGTTAACATAGAAGTTGGTGGTTCAAACCCACTACCTGCTCCATAGGAAAAGATTTGACAACCTCCTGTAAAAATTACAGCCCTGGAAACCTTATAAGGCAGTTCTATTCTGTCTTACAGGGTCGCTAAGAGCCAAAATCAACTTGACGAAACACAACAGTGCTCATTTGTGCAAGCACTTAACAAATAGTGTTTTGTGTGATCATCCAGCAGCCCCAGAGTTAAGTAATAGTAACCCGATTTCGCAGATGAGGAAAATGAAGAGTGAGTAATTTGCCCAAGATCACACCGCAGCCATTCTGCAGAAGTTAGACCTGAAGTCCAATTCACTTGAAAACCCATGTTCTAAACCACTCCACCACTCCAGTCTTTGTGAGTACAAGAATAAAGTGAATCAAAAGCTCTGAAAAGTGTGGCCTCTATGAAATATGCTTTGGGGTGTTGGCAGCAGAGGGAGAAAAATGCTTCATTCATGAGTTGAGGCAAATATTTCATAAATCTTGGGTTTAAATAAAAATACTGGATTTTTAAAAATCCCTTCTAGGATATTTGAGCTATTGTTAATTAAGCATCTATATTGCCAGAAGGACACAGCCACTCCATACAAAAAAGACAAAATTCATAGTAGAGGATAAAACTAATTAATTTTCTTTATGGAAAAAGAAACTGAATTATCTCTGAAGGTCTTTTTCTTTTTTTGAAATACAGTTGACCTTTGAACAACCCGGGGGTTGGGGCACTGACCACTCACACAGTCAAAAATCCACATGTAACTTTTGACTCCCTCAAAATTTGACTCCTAATAGCCTACTGTTGACCAGAAATCTTAATGACAATATAAACAGTTGATTAACACAGTTTTTGCCATACAGTTATTAAATTGTTACACTCATACACATACGCAACATGTAAGTTTATTAACTATACAGCATGATGATTATTTACTATTCATTAAGTAGAAGTGGATCATCATCTAGGTCTTCATCCTTGTTGTCTTCACTTTGAGTAGGCTGAGGAGGAGGAGGAGGAGGAAAGGGAGGGGTTGGTCATGTTATCTCAGGGGTGGCAGAGGCCGAAGAGGTGGAGGAGGTGGAAGGCGAGGCAGAAGAGCCAGGCACACTCACTGTAACTTTACACGGAAATTCATCATAATTTCTGTCTGTCTTTTTGCTTTTCCATTTCTCTAAAAATGTTTCTCACTGGTACCAATCCATTGTTTGCTTTTGTTTTAGTGCCCATATCATAGAAGGGTCCATGTTGCAGAAGAAGTCAAAAGCAGTCTTGAATCGGAACCCTTCTGCCAGATTGTCTGATGTCAAACTGCTTTTGGGCACTGCTTCTTCCTCAATACAAGAGAAAAAGATACTTCACAAACAGTGCAAGGTCTTTGTGCCTCCTGGCATAGCTTCAGTGTCGGCTTCACAAATTTCCTTTTCTTTATTTACAGTAGACTTTAGGCTGGATTCATTTATCTTGAAATGGTGGGCAACCACAGCTGCAGACCTCAATCTATAGTACCTATCAAGCAATTCAACTTTTTCTTGTCGTGTCATGACTTTTCTCTGCATCTTGGGAGCAGGTCCAGCATCACTAGTGGCACTTCATATGAGTCCCATGGTATTATTCAAGGTTTATGATATTGCACTAAACACGATGAAAAATACGTGAGAACTGGGAGATATCATTTTTTACTGCAATATGCAATTTACTGGAGAGATGAACTGTTCATGTGGAGATGATTAGTGTCACATGGCGTTTGAAGTGGGTACTCGCAACACCTGAGCTCACTGCAGTAGCAACAGGAGATAGCAACGAAATTATTACAGTACTATGGTATGCACTACAATTAACTTTATGCAGTTATGATTTAACACTGCATCTTTACATTTGTTTATGTTTCCCTTGACAGCAAGTGGTGTCACATACTGTGTAAGTTTTGATAAATTTTAACTTTTTATAATAGATTTGTTATCTAGAGTTAAGGAGCAAAGATGTCTCTTTGAAGACTAAGGTGTGCATAACCCAAGCCGTGGTATTTTCAATCACCTCATATGCATGTGAAAGCTGTTCAACGAATAAGGAAAACCAAAGAAGAGCCTTTGCCTTGAATTATGGTGTTGGAGAAGAATACTGAAAATGCCATGAACTGCCAGAAGGAACAAATCTGTCCTGGAAAAATTGCAGCCAGAATGCTCCTTGGAAGCAAAACTGGCCAGGCTCTGTCTCACCTACTTTGGTCATGTTGTCAGAAGGGACCGGTCCCTGGAGAAGAATATTATGCTTGGTAAAGTAAAGAGTCAGTGGAAAAGGGGAAGACCCCCAATGAGCTGGATTGACACAGTGGCGTCAATGATGGGCTCAAGCATAGCAAGGATTGTGAGGATGGTGCAGGACCAGGCCATGTTTCGTTTTGTTGTACGTAGGGTCACCACTGACTTGAAGGTACCTTACAACAAGAATATAATAGATTTGTATATATTTTATGGTGATAAATGATAAATGACAAACCCACCAGCCACTCCTCGGAAGGAAGATTAGGTGATCTACATCCATAGTGATGTTGTTGTTGTTGTTATGTGCCATTGAATCAGAGCTGACTCATAGCGACCCCTCCTTGGGTTTCCAAGGCAGTATCACTACGGAAGTAGATTGCCCATCTTCCTTCCAAGGAGTGGCTAGTGGGTTTGAACTGCCAGCCTTCTGGTTAGCAGTCAAATGCTTCAGGCACTATGCTACCAGAGCTCCTATCCATAGTAATACCACCTTGGAAACCCAAGGAGGGGTCTCTATGAGTCAGATCCAACTTGACAGCAGTGAGTTTGGTTTGTTTTTGTTTTTAATAACAACAATATTATTTGGTTTTAAGAAGACTTCAGTGGATATTTTTCGTTTAAAATTTAAGGCTTCAAGATTATCTCAAGGCAATAGTTTTGGGGGTCATCCAGACTCTATGCCTCTAGAAAGTCTGGATTCTGTGAGAATATGGAATTCTGTTCAGCATTTCCCTCATTTTGATCAGCATTCTTATATGGAATCTTTGATCAAAATGTTTAGTAATGTTAGCTAGGCACCATCTAGTTCTTCTGGTCTCATGTTCACGGAGGCAGTTAGGCATGCATTCCACATCCTCCTCCTATTCTAACTCTTTCATCTGTTGCTCCAACTGAATATAGACCAATTGTATTTTGGATGGCCACTTGCAAGCTTTTAAGACCCTAGGCATTATGCAACAAACTAGGAGGTAGAACATAAGTATTTTTAGAAAATATAATTTTCTAAAAGTCATGAGTGAAAGGTATGACAGAATGTGCTTTGGGTAAGAGTTTTCACTTTCAAGAGATACTTGACATGACTGAATAGGTGACTTCATCCCTGCTCTGGGAGCTCTGCCACCACTTGTTTGTATATGGATGCAGGTCCAGGCAATCCCCAGGTTTCGAACATTTGTTTAAAGGACCATTCCTACTTGCCCTTTAAACTATTTCTGTCATGGCTAACATAGCAAAATAAGAACAGACAGTTCAGTATGGTACCTAGAATGGGAAAAAATATAAAATTATTTAAATTTTATCAAATTTATCAAATGGGCTGCAGTTTTTCATTCTCTACACAAGTCCTGGTAAGCTGGAATAGAAGACTCAGAAGAGACATAAGGAGCTCTTTCAAGAGCCTGATACATAAGACTGGATTATTAGCAGGACCATAGGAGAGCAACACACATTCAAAGCAGCTTGGTCACCTGCCATATTTAAACAGGGCAGCACCATCTTCAAGCAGTGCAGTGCTGCCTCAGACAGTGCTCAAAATCCTAGGGCAAGAGATTTGGTTGTTTTGCAATCCTTCTTCTATAAGAGGGAGATTAAACTTCTAGCAAGGCTTCAACTCATAATTTTTCTCATCCTTGCTATCCTTCCAGTTCACCATAACTATAAAAGTTCTGATCCACTTTGGTGACGCTTCCTCAGCCATGACTGGACCAAGAAGAACTGGTTGGAAGCCCTGACAAATTCTTAAAGACATAGCTAGGAACACATCCAGATAGTAACCCAGGGACTGCTTGAATTCTGCTTTTGATGAAGTTGGGTTCAAATGGGCTGCAGTTTTTCATTCCCTGCACAAGTCCTGGTAAGCTGCAAGATTTTATATGGATGGCCTTCAGTGAGTCATTACTAGTGGTGACTTGATTCAAATACAACCAAAGAGAATACATTCAAAGAGAATCAAAACTGCTAGCAATCTGATAACTTTTGTTCCAAGAGAGCTCTAAGTGAGAACTGGTTAAAAACTGTGCTAAGAATAGATCCCAGTCACTGGTTTCCCAAGGGTTAGTTTACAGGGAACCTAATTGAAAGACTAAGCCTCAAAGATATCACTTTGACCATATGATGCTTGATAACCTACGCCAGTTTCACCTTCAAATTATTCTATAATCTGGCCCCAATATACCTTTGCAACTTTCTTGTTACATCCCGACCTCAAACTTCTGCTCCACCTAACTCATCTCACACTTTCTCCTGGGCTTCCCTTTTCCCTACAAGGAAATGTGATGAATAACTCTGTGTGAATATCTTAGATGCAAAAGACAGAAACTAACTCTAATTAGCTTAAGAAAAAGAAAGAAGTTTAATTGGCTTATAAAAGTGAATAGCATTTTATTATCAGACAAGTTTGCATTCAGTGACTCTCATAATGTCAGTAGTATTTGTTCTGTCTGTCTTTTGACTTTGGTTTTCTCTGTTATCTCCATTCTCATGCAAACTCTGCCCTCATGATAACAAGATCACTGTCAGTGTTCCAGACTTACAGCTCATCTTCTCAACAACACCAGTGGAAAAGATTTTCTCTTAATGTTGCTCTGTCAGAATTTTTGAAATTCAGGTTCATAGATCTGATTGGGTTACACATCCACACCTATAGCATTCAGTATAATTAAATAATGCTGTATTCTGATTGGTTGGGTCTGGATCACTTGCCTGTCACTGAAGTTAGGAGTAGAGTCAGCTCCCCATATGGACTAAAAATGGAGATAGGAAATTAGGGTACCATTATCAAGAAAAGAGGGAATGGATGTTGGGTGGATAAAACAAAAGCAGATGTCCACTACAAAAATAGCGTCTGCACCCCTGAAGTCGGAAGTCTTGTGCACACACACAGTGAAAGCTGCAGTCTTACCACTTTTCTGTCACTCTCTATTAGCAGAAAATATTCGAGTTTTCCTTCTCTGACAGGTTTCTGCCTTACATAGATTCCAGCTTTTGCAGGATTTATGTATATATGCATACACACATAAACAAACAGAGTACCTGGGTGGTACAAATAATTAATACATTCAGCTTCTACCTGAAAGGTTGGAGGGAGGTCTGAGTCCACTCCTAGATGCATTGGAAGAAAGGCCTGAAGATCCACTTCCAAAAAATCAGCCTTTGAAACCTTCTGGAGCACAGTTCTACTCTGACACACATGGAATCACCGTGAGTCGGCGTCAAGTTGATGGTAACTGATTTTATATACACATATTATTGCTGTTGTTAGGTCCTGTCTGGTCAGCTCTGACTCATGGCAACCCTACACACAACAGAACCAAACGGTGCCTGGTCCTGCACCATCCTCAAAATCCTTGCTATGCTTGAGCCTGTCGTTGCAGTCACTGTGTCAATCCATTTCGTTGAGAGCCTTGCCCTTTTTCCCTGAACCTCTACTTTACCAACCATGATATCCTTCTCCAGGGAATGGGCCCTTCTCACAACATGACCAAAGTAGGTGAGACGAAGTCTGGTCATTCTCGTTTCTAAGGAGCACTCCGGCTGCACTTCTTCCAGGACAAATTTGTTTGTTTTTCTGGATGTCCATGGTGTTTTCAGTATTCAAAGGCATCAACTCTTCTTTAGTCTTCCTCATTCATTGTCCACCTTTCACATGCATATGAGGCTATTGAAAAGACCATAGCTTGGGATGGGCACACTTTAGTCTTCAAAGAGGTATCTTAGCTCTGTAACACTTTGAACAAGTCTTTTGCAGCAGATTTGCCTGCTGCAATATGTCATTTGATTTCTTGACTGCTGCTTCCATGGGTATTTCTTGTGGATCCAAGTAATATGACATCCTTGACAATGTCAATCTTTTCTCCATTTATTGTGATGTTGCTTATTGGTCCAGTTGTGAGAGTTTTAGTTTTCTTTCTATTGAGGTGCAATCCATACTGAGTGAAATTCTATAGCTCTAAATATTTCCCAAAGTATGTAAGTGAAATAACTATTGCCAAGAGCTTATTTTACTTTGCTACTATTTTTATGAACTGCCTCTGGAAAAATGAAAAATGCTTGTGTGTGTATATCGCCCAAATGCAATATTATGAATTTCTTTTAATCTTGTGAAAAGAATACACTTAAACCCATGCCTAATAACTATTTTTTTGTAACTTTAGATCCTTATTTTTATGCATATATATTTTTTCATGGTTGAAATCTTGATGATAAACAACATTTTGCATTCTCTCTTTTAAAATTATAACATGTTTCCATATTTCTAATGATCTGGTTCAATGATTTCATAGTATTACATTGGGCAAATCTCCTATAGTTTGCTTAACCATTTTCCACTTGTGACAAATGTAGACTGTTTCCAAATATTTACTGTTATACAATCCACTGTAATAAACGTCTATATGTATTTGGCTTTTTTCTAAAGTATTGTTTCCTGAGACTACATTTTTGAGAATAGAATTACTGGTACAAAAAGTTAAGTATAAAGAGAAGATTAAAAACAAACCAGATATCCCTGGATTCAAATCCCAGCTCTATCACTTAATATATGACCTTGACATGCCACCCAGCCTTTCTGAACTTCTATTACCTGTTTGTAAAATGGGGCAATAAAGATATTTATTGTCTTCAAGTTGTTGGGAGGATCATACAGAATCATTCATATAATGTACTTATCATACAGTAAACACTTCCAAAATTATAGTTAATAGTTTGCATTTGTTAACCTACAACTTTGATATGTTGTCATAGCACTTTCCTAGAAAGTTTTACTAATTGGCACAGAAATCTATCCAGGTTTTTCACATTTGTAAAACATACTTGTAAATTTTACAATTTACTAATTTAAAATGATACTACAAGGCAATTTTAATTGGAAATTGTTTACTTAAATAAATTACATTTTCCCCATATTTGAAAACCAAGCAGTTGTGAATGAAAGGACATTATCCTCTCAAGTCTTAATAAGTGAGCCACTTGTAATTAATAGTGCTTGAAATTTTTGTAACTTAAAATACTTGAGGAATATCATGTAGCTCACGAGTAGCAGTGCCATTGTACGTCAGACTTTTCACCTGGAAACAATATCCCTTAAAGGTTATGCTAAAATTGGGAAAGGGATGAGTTGAGGCAGCTAAGAGTCACCAATCTAAATAAACATATATTTGATTGTATTGAAGTTTTAACATATCAATACCCACAACTTTTTATCATCCATGCTTTTCTACCTATGCATGTGAGATTGTTGTGTTATGTTGTGATGTGCCATCAAGTCGGACCCAACTCATAGCAACCCCTCCTTGGGTTTCCGAGGCAGTATCACTATGGAAGTAGATTGCCCCATCTTCCTTCCAAGGAGTGGCTGGTG
>NW_006921684.1:9020350-9052289 GCF_000298275.1 Orycteropus afer afer
TGCCCAACCTTCCTTCCGAGGAGTGGCTGGTGGGTTTGAACCGCCAGCCTTCTGGTTAGCAGTCAAGTGCCTTAGCCACTATGCTACCAGAGATCCTATATACATAGCAAATAGTTTCAGGTAAAAAACGTGAAATTGTTCACTACAGATTAACTCATAAACACATCCTTTAAAGAATGAATTATTTCTGTTGTCTGGAGTAGAAGACCAAATTCAGAACACTGATCTGTTCTATGACTTGAAGCAAGTGGCTGGCAAATACAGAGCCTCATAATACACCGTCCTGTTGCGTGGCAGTTCCATTATTGGGTACTGAGTGATAGTTCCGTCATAGTGTGCTGGGTCACAGTCTCTGTTAACCACTTCGGTCTATAAGGCAATTTGTTTCAAAATGTAGCAGAAGTGCACCAATCTAGACAGAATAATAATGAAGTACAAAAATATGTCTCTCTCTTTATTTTTCTTTAAAACCATAATCTTTTCTTTGGCATATTTTTGCTAAGGGACGAAAAAGTTCTGTCTTCAGAGCACCCTTCAGAGCTCTAATGCATTGGCTTTCTCATTCTTTAGGGAAAACAGCTTTTTCTCCATGACACAAAGCCCTAAACCAGTACTTAGGGCATAAATGATTATGATTGTTTTTTCTTTAAAAAATGATGAGCTGTGCTTAGAACATATTCTAAAAACCCACTGCCATCGAGTCGATTCCAACTCACAGCAACTTCTGGAAACTCTATGAGGCGGTTCTGCTCTGTCTTACAGGGTCGCTATTGGAATATATCAAATACTGAACAAATATGTCTTAATATAACTAGGAGTTCTGGTAGCGTAGTGCCTAAGACATTTGACTGCTAACCAGAAGGCTGGTGGTTCAAACCTACCGGCCACTGCTCAGAAGGAAGGTTGGGCAAATACTTCCGTAGTGATACTGCCTCGGAAACCCAAGGAGGGGTGGCTATGAGTCGGATCTGACTTGACGGCACATAACAACAACAACAATATAACTAACTACCACTTGTCTGTCAGTTTGTCATACTGTGGTCGCTTGCATGTTACTATGATGCTGAAAGACCTGCAACTGGTATTTCAAATCCCACCAGGGTCACCTGTGCTAGAAAGGATTGAGAGGAGCTTCCAGACTAAGACAGACTAGGAAGAGGGATGTGGCAGTCCACTTTTGAAAAAATTGACCACTGAAATCCTTATGCATAGCAGTGAAATACTGTCTGATACTGTGCCAGATGATGAGGCCCTCACGTGGGAAGGCACTCAAAATATGACTGGGAAGAAGAGCTGCCTCCTCAAAGTCACATCAACCTTAATGATATGGATATAGCTTTCAGGATCTTCATTTGCTGATGTGGCATGACTCAAAATGAGAAGAAACAACAGTAAACATCCATTAATAACCTGAACATGAAATGTACAAAGTATGAATCTAGAAATATTGGAAGTCATCAAAAATGAAATGGAACTGATAGGCCATGAGAACCTCAGCCTATATGAATGCAGAAATGTCCTAGGCATTAGTGAGCTGAAACGGATTGGTTTTGGCCATTTTGAGTCTGACAGTCATATGGTTTATTATGCCAGGAATAACAAACTCAAGAGGAATGGCATCACATTCACTGTCAAAAAGAACATTTCAAGATCTATCCTTAAGTGTGCCGTCAGTAATAGGATAATACCCATATGCTGGAAACCCAGTGATGTAGCGGTTAAGGTATTTGACTGTTAACCAAAAGATTAGTGGTTCAAACCCACCAGCTGCTCCACAGAAGAAAAATGAGGCCCTCAGCTTCCATAAAGATTTAGAGCTTTGGAAACCCAATAGGGGTCGCTATGTCTCAGAATCAACTCAAAGGCAGTGAGGTATTTTTTTCTTTTGTTTTCAACAAAGACAACTGGTTAATACAACTAGTATTAAAATTTACAAACCAACCACTAAAGCCAAAGATGAAGAAATTGAAGAATTTTACCAATTATTTTTTTTGCATGGTTTAAGGAATTTTTATTAAAGCAAGAATTTTATGATCTAAATTATGTTTCTTTGCTCGGTTGTCAATTCAGTCATCTAAACCAGAAGTGATAGCCTGAGCTATTCCACAGTAAAGAATTACAAAATTAAAGAAGGAATACTTTAAATTTTTGTACTTTGCTGAAAATTCTTTGTCCCAGGTGGCGTAGTGCCTATGGCATTTGACTGCTAACCAGAAGCCTGGAGGTTCAAACCCACCAGCCACTCCTCATTAGGAAGGTTGGGCAATCTACTTCTATAGTGATACCACCTTGGAAACTCAAGGAGGGGTTGCTATGAGTCGGACCCAACTCGATGGCATTGAGTTTGGTTTGGTATAAAACATTCATTTTTATATTTTGGAGGAGTTTTTTAACTTTCTTTTTTAAAACACTTTTTATTGTTATTTCAGTGAAATTTTACAAAGCAGATTCATTTTACATTCAACAGTTCATACATTTTTTATTGTTTTGTGACATTGATTACAATCTCCATAATATAACAGCTCTCATCCTATTTCCTCCCTATGATCACCATCTCCCTATGTCCTTCCTGCCTATGCATTCCTGCCTCCCTAGCTTTCTCTTTTTGTGCAAATGCTGCCCTTCTGATCTCCTGGGACAGATTTTTCTAAGGAGTGCATCTCCCTGGTGCATCTCCTCCTATCCATTCATGTCATGTTCAGCTTGTAAGCCTGTCTGTTGTTTGACTGAAATTTAGCTACGGAAGTGAGTTCAATTCCAGGCCTGAAGGGTGATTAGGGGCCATGTCTGTCTGTCTGTTTCATTGCTGTTAAGTGGGATCACTCATAGTGACCCCTCCTTGGGTTCCCAAGCCAGTATCCCTATGGAAGTAGATTGCCCAATCTTCCTTCCAAGGAGTAGCTGGTGGGTTTGAACCCCCAGTCTTCAGGTTAGCAGTCAAATGCCTTAGGCACTACACCACCAGAGCTCCCATTAGGGGCCATAATCTTGGGGATTTCACCCATTTCTATCCAACAAGTAATCCTGGTCTTCTTTATGTTTTTTAATTTTATTCCACATTTTTCTCCCACTCTATCCAAGATCTCCAATTTTGATCCCTTTCTGAGTGGTTGGCAGTGGTAGGTGGACACCATCTAGTTCTGGTCTCAGGGTCATATAGGCTGAGGTTCTCATGGCCTATTAGTCCCTTGGACTAACTTTTTTCATGCATCTTTGATTTTCTTCACTCTTCTTTGCTGCAGACAAGGAGAAACTAATAGTTGCATCTGTGATGGCTGCTCGCAAGCTTTTAAAAGCCCAGTTTCTACTCACCAAAGCAGGATGGAGAACAATGCTTTTGTGTACTATTGTGCCAATTGACCTTGATGTCCCCCATGACCATGGTGCTGAGCCCACAGGCCCAGGGACTCACTCCCTCAAGGTTCTTAGTTGTGACTAAGAAGTTATTTTAACATTGTCTCCTGTTAGCTCCATACTGCATATGGACATTTTTATAGCACATACAAATACGCATGTAGGAATATCATTTGCCCAACCTATGTTTGGTTGAGAGTATATTCTCATTCGCCTACCCAAATCTGATCTTTTTGTCTGTCTACCTGTGCATCCTACCCATAGATTAGTGTTTGCTATTACTGATAAAGCAGTATTATATGTAATGGTATTTACCTTTTTCATCTGTACCTCTTATGCACCTCTCATGTCCTCCTTTTCCTTGTTGTTGTTGTTGTCATGTGCCGTCTGGTCGGACTCGACTCACAGTGACCCCTCCTTGGGTTTCCGAGGCAGTATCACTACAGAAGTAGATTGCCAGCCTTCCTTCCAAGGAGTAACTGGTGGGTTTGAACCGCCAACCTTCTGGTTAGCAGTCAAGTGCCTTAGGCATTACGCTACCAGAGCTCCTCCTTTTCCTTAGTGTTTTGCTTTGAAATGAGTAAGTAATCTAGGACTAGCATTGTTTGCTGGACCTGGCATTTCCTTGTTACATAAAGTTTAAAGTTTCCTTTCCTTTTTTTTTAAGTTTATTTTATATATTTCAATGTTTATTTTCCACAATATTTAAGTTTTTCGATGGCTAGGCATTTTTCTTTGGTGAAGCACAAGTTTCTTTTTGTGGTCCCTGATCATTTTAAGCACTTGGAACACCAGTGACACTGTTAATTGCTTTCTGCCCAGCCTCTTTAGCTTGGAAGGCTTGTAGTATAGCTACAGCTTCATCAGCCTTAGAACGAAGAGACTCTGGAGACCCAAGCATATGAAGAAGTTCTGAATTCTCAATCTCCAACAACATGCTAGCAAGAGTAGAGTGCATGGTTTGAAAAAGAGGAAACAGCCATTCACTCAACATTTGCTTTTGCTCTTGAGAAGCAGCAAATGCCAACATGGAAGCAGTCAAGGGTTCCTGACCTTGTACATGAACAGCAGGCTGCTGCCTGGGGACTTGTGCATTAAGATGTCATTGAGGATTGCGAACTCTGCAGCATATTTATACTGGGAAACTATGTGGACAGCAGGTGCAGCTGCAGCAGCAGTAGCTGTAGGACAGTGACCCGTGGTCTGTGTTGAGGTGTCAGCAACATGTTGTATTGACTTTACTCGTGGAACCTGTGAAGAAGCTGGTTAGATAGTATTAAATAGTGCTTAGGGAGCAGCTAGGTGGATAACGCAACCACTGCCGTGGAATGGGATCCCACTCATAGCGACCCCTCCTTGGGTTTCCAAGGCAGTATCACTACAGAAGTAGATCACCCAACCTTCCTTCCAAGGAATGGCTGGTGGGTTAGAACTGCAGTCAAATGCTTTAGGCACTATGCCACCAGAGCTCCAAGGCGTATTTTGGAATGGATGAGAAGTCCAGCAAGGACTTGGTCTTAATTGAGCAAACTGGCTAGGAGGTTAGCATGCTGCACAGTTCTGAGTCTGTGGCATAACTGCCATGAAGTAACCTGAAGGAGGTGCTGGCTGGTAGGGGTGGATTAGAGGTTGGACAAAGAGTTTATCCTTGTCGTTCTCTGCATACACTGGTTAGTCAGATGAGCCTGGCACTCTTCTTTGCACTGAGCTAAAGCTACAAACAACGGCGTGGTGGCCACAGTTCTACCAGTCATTTCTGTAACTGCTTTAGTGTCTTCTTCTGGGGAAGAGAAATATAAAAAACTGAACCCTTTGATGCAATCACCCTCTATCATAAACTCACCAGTGATTTTACCAAATAGAGAAAACTCTTTGTGGAGACACTCATCAATGCCATCCTCAAGGTTTTGCACAGATAAGTTAACACCGTGGTATCTGGTGATCCTATCTTGCTTTATCTGTTCAAATTTGCACTTAAGTTCTTTGGCCATTCTATTTTTTCTGAGCTCAACCAACATAAATTTGTTTTCCATTAAACTCCTCCTATCCGTTCATGTCATCCACAGCTCTCTGCGCACCTCCATAACTCTCAAAGCTCACAAATTCAAAATCTTTGGGTTTTCCACTTTCATCAGTTATTACTTTCACATGTAAGGCAGGTCCACATTTGACAGAGATCCTTAAGGAGCTCATCATCCACGTCTTCTCCAAAATTCTTGATATAAATATTAGTGAGCTCGATTGCCCTAGCTCTGAGTTTTACTTCTTGTTCTTTAAGAGACTTAAATCACTCAACAACTACTTTATGATCATTTGAAAGCACGCTATTCATTTTTGCAACAGCTCCCTCAGCTGCTCCCTGTATCTCAAATAGTGCAAATCTATAACCCTTGGAATTGTTTTTTATCACAAACCACCTTACATGAGAAGATGTTACGAAAAGCAGAAAATGTTATCATATTGTGCTTTATTATGTATGGATTTGTCCAAATTACTAATGAATATGTTGCCTACTCAACTTCGATGAAGCAATGGATCATGCAGCAACCACATGATGCGTACTGGATTGCCCTTTATAACATCTAAATTCATGGTGTCTGTGGCAGTTAAGTTGTGTGTCAAATTGGCAGGGCCTAGTTTCAAGTGGCTGGACACCTGGTTGTAGTTATTCCCCAAAATGAGATTGGTAATCAACTCCATGGTGGAATCTACTGGACCAGTCGAGTATCTGCCTTAGGGATGTGGTCTGTTTCCAGTATATATGAAGAAGCTTTGTGGAAGGTTTCCGCAGCTTTTTGGCACACTTGGACCCTGGACCCTGTATGGGAGCTGTGGCATAGTGCCTAAGGCATTTGACTGCTATCCAGAAGGCTGGCAGTTCAAACCCACCATCCACTACTCAGAAGGAAGGTTGGGCAGTCTACTTCCGTAGTAATACTGCCTCGGAAACCCAAGGAGGGGTGGCTATGAGTCACATCCAACTCGATGGCAGTGGGTGGGTGGACCCGCATGTAGCTGAGTCTTCATTCAGCAGCCTGCCATGTTTCCTGTCCATCTTGGGACTGTCTCTGGACTCGAACTAGTGGCCTGCTGTGCTGTTTGGTAATATGGGGACTGTGCCATTTTATTTGTCAAACTTGGGCTTTTTAGCCTCAGCAGGCAGAAGCTGCCTGAGTGAAGAGATGCCTCCAGCTCCAGTGAGTGGAGAGCAAGAGGCAGAGCTGAAGCCCAAGGTCAAGGGGCCTTCACCCAGCCCCTAAAACTGGCACGTTGAACATGGACTTCCAGCCTCCAAAACTGTGAGAGAATAAATCTCTGTTTGTTCACGCCATCCCATTTGTAATATTTTCTGTTAAAGAAGCATGAAGTAACCAAAACAGTGTCCAAAGCAGGCTCAGTGCCCACTGGTTCTGAGAGTTCACATTAGCCGAGTCCATAGAGCAGTGGGTAATCATATCCCTGCAGACTTAGATGGAGAGGATGGGCCCAGTCAAGCTGAACTTCTCATAGAGCATTGCCTCCATCAGGTTGGGGTGTCAGTCCCCCAGAAGAATAAGGCCATGGGGTCGCTAGGGGTGCTGGTGTTCATCTCTACATGGCTACCTGCAAGGCCACAGGGTGTGACTTTTTTGTGAGAGCAGAGCTAGTGCTGGGGCTTGGGGCCTAGAGCCGGGGGTGGGGAAGGGAGCAGAGGCAAACACAGGAGGACAAAAATTAACTGGAATCTAAAACTTCCCAATGGTTTCAGAATGGGGTTGACCATATGGTCTAGTTGCTAGATGCCATTTGGGAAGCAAAAGAGGTGATGTTGGGTCTGGGCAGCAGGAAAGCCTTGGTCTCTTGGTTCCTCTTAGAGATGCTGAGGGGCCAGGGGTGGGTGGGTTGGTTTTGGCTGTTTCACCAGGTTATTTTACAAAAGACAAGAAAAGAAATAAAGTTTCAGGCAGGGGAGACATGGATATTTTGTAAATTTTGGGGGGGGGGGGTTCCTCAGTAGGTTTTTTTTTTTTTCATTTTTTAATAGATGTGTGTTCCAATTCTGGAGCACACACCCCCACAGCAATAACTGCCAGGAGAAGGGGAGATTTTTTACCAACTTCTGCAGTCTGAAATTGATCAAACATGGCATCAAAATGCATTGATAATTATTGGTAACAAATGAGACAGTTGGAAACAAAGAAGAAGCATTGATAGTTGGAAAATATGGCCTTGATGATGGAAATGGCGTGGGACACTGCAGGATAGAATTTTGCAAGGCCAACAATTTATTCATTGCAAGTATCTTTTTTCAATAACATAAAGGGAAACTATAAACGTGCACTGACTGTGCCAGATGGAATACACAGGAATCAAATCAACTACATCTGTGGAAAGAGATAATGGAGAAGCTCAATATCATCAGTCACAACAAAGATAGGGGCTGACTGGAACAGACCATCAATTGCTCTACACAAGTTCAAGTTGAAGCTGAAGAAAATTAAAATAAATCCACAATAGTCAAAATAGGACCTTGAATATATCCCACCTGAATTTAAAGACTATCTGAAGAATAGATTTGACACAATGAACACCAGTGATCATTTTGTTTTTTGAGATGGTCTTTGAGATAGATATAACTGTCAAACTAAGGCTCAGAGAGGCTTGCTGAAAATCACAGTATGTGTTAGAGCATCAACTCAAAACCAGATCTGATACCAAAACCGGTACCACACAATACCCCTTATTTGTTGAACAAATACAAATTCTCAGACCTTCCAACTCCTTTTACAACCCTTTGACACAGAAAGAATCAAACTTAGATTATTTTTATAATTCATCATTTAGAACAAATTAGGTATATTTTGCCTTTGCACTTTCTCTGCCTAAAAGTCCTAAACATTCCTGGGTACACTACAAAAATATTGCTGTCTTATATGACTATTTGCTGCAACTATGACCTAGTCCCTTTTTGTATATTTCAGCAATTCCTCAATAGTTTCATATTGCTTTTTATGGTTTGCCATGTGAAGTATCTACTTGGAAAACTACAAATAAAAGTTCTTTTTCCACACACTAGTTTCTATTTCCATTTAGTTAATTCTAATATTTCTTTCTCTTTACATTTTAAATTTACCTAAAACCTACATGGCTTTGCTTTTGGTCTCATTTTAAAATATTTTGTCCCTGAGCATCAAGAAGCTTAATGAGCTCATGAAAACATGTCTGCCTGAAGGATGATACAGAGACTATATTTAAGTCTGCTTCCAAACACCATATGTAAAGGCATTTCTCCTTTCCTTTCCCCAGTAGGTCAGTGCTTCTGATGACACTAAAGACCTCCATCACTGCTAACACTTGGGCCTTGGGCACATGTGCCATTGAGGAAGATTCTTGCTTTCTGGAGGTCTTGCCTGCCCTCCTCTCTGACTCCACTTCCTAAGGGATTTCCCCAAAACCAACTTGCAATTCAATGATTGAAATTCCCACAGAAACCCAACAGAACCATAACCTCTCTGGACGTCCCTAAGACTCTTCCTCCCCTTGAACCAGGTTGCCTCAAATAATGATTATGTGCAAGATATAACTCTGTGTCAAAGCTGGAAATTAACTATGAATTAATGATTAAAGCCAATATTCGGGATCAAAAAGAGATCAGTTAAGTCTGTCAGATTCTGAGAAAAATAAGAGTGTTAGTAGGAAGAGCAAAGAGATATCCTTGAAGGGAGACCTAGCCTTTAAATAAAACAAAGTTACAAGCAAACAGATGTCATCCCAGAAAGCTTTTATACCTATTCATGAGTTCTGGTCACCATGTTAAGTACCTTTCATTTTGCATCTTACATATTCCCACAGTTTCTACACTTCCATGTGCTTATGGAACTTTGGTGTCTCTCATTAATATCTTTCTGATAATTGGATCCCAATTTTGCTTCTTCCCCAAATACAGATTTGGCATTATTCTTGAGTTTTTGACCTTCCGATTCCCTTTAGTTTTTTTTTCGTATGCAACCGTGTCTTAACTTTTCACCTATCAAGGAGAACATTTGCAAAGAGTGAATTAAAGGATTTATTTAGACTCCCACTCAAGAAAATAACCTGCTTAGTTAAGGGATAGCTTCTCTTCCATCACTGTACCTACAACTGAATTGGAAGCATAATTTCTTACTCTAAAATCTTCAGATTTTGGGGGAAGGTACTGGAGTCTGACATGGAGATGTAGGGGGCATTCTTATATGGAATCATATCCATACACTGGCTAATCTTAATCAATGGTTATGTGTATTTCATGACTGTAAGACCAAAAGAACTACTGCTGACCAGCCTACCACTGCTGGTCAGCCTAAAAGGGATTATAGTAGGAGGTCCCAGATACAGTGTGAGAAAAATGTGCAAAAAACTCAAAATCATAAAAAAGACCAGGCTTACTGGTCTGATAGACACTGGGGAGACCCCAAGACTATGGCCCTTAGACACCCTTCAAGCCTGGCACTGAATTCACCCTGATGACTCAACTTTAAGCTAAATGATAGGCCAATAAGGCGAACAATAACACCAAGGAAGGATGCACTCATTAGAATAATCAACCATATGAGAACAAAAAGGCAATATTTGCCCAGGAATAAAGAAGACAGGAAGGGATAGGAAAGAAGAACAAAAGTAAGTAGTAAACACAGGGAGGAAATAGTAAGAGTGCTGTTACATTGTGGGGATTTTAATCAATGTCACAAAACAAAATGTATGAATTGTTCGATGGAAAACCAATTTGCTCTGTAAAGTTTCACTCAAATTACAATTAAATAAATAAATACATAAAGATACAAAAACGCATATAGGTACTCCCATGACCCCCAGTTCTATAATTATACATGAGGTTTAGAAACCATTTGTATTTCCTTTCTCCCCACATCTATTACCTGTTTTACTATAGCATTTTTTTTCTTATTGATTATGTAGGAGCTTTTAATATATTAAGGATATTAGTCCTTAAATTTTTTTTAAAAAGGGTTTATGTGTTTGTGTGTATATCTCCATAGGGATGAATGAATTACAATAAAAGCATATATGTATATACTTTTAAAAATACAACAGATAACACCACCTTTCTACTCCTTTCAATATGAATGAGTTTCTTTTGCAGGAGTATTGAGATCATCAAAGATATTCTCCTGAATATTATTGAGCAACGGTATAATATATAACCACTAAACCTCATATTAAGAAAAGCTTAGCTGAAATAAGAAATTGAAAAATCTGCCTGCAAATAATACTGTAAAAGTTTACAGTCCATCCTAACCATCAAAGATATTTTCCATAACTTTAGGGTTTGATAGTAAAATATATACACACACATATGTATGTTTCTAATAACAAAGCACTAAAGTAAAATAAACCTGCTTGTCCAAATACGGTTGCGTTTCAAAGTTTTGCTTAATATTTTGAGAAGAGCGTTGAGAAGATGAATAGGCTTAGCTTTGGGTCTTAGATGATCATGGTGCCATCTACTGGCTGTTTGTTAAATGGCTCTTGGTTGGGAGACCAACTGGAAAAGTTTTGTTTTCAATACAAAGCCAACTCAATGTTGTCATTTATCCACAGCTGCAAAGGTGGCCTGATTTAAGATAATGCCAATTACATTGACTTCCTTTTGCACAAAGGGACATCCAAATTGTTGAGTTTTGCCAGCATCTTATTTTCAAATAGATGTATTTCTAATGACTGAAAGGTTGAGCTACTAGTAACAACAGATTGCCATCTAAGTGCGTACAGATTCTTGGACCTGGACTGTGTGAGCATCAGAATGAGGAAGAAGAGCAGGCCTAGCCAACTGTGTCACCATTCCAAGAACACACAACATTTTTCCCAGTACAGCGAGGAGATGAGAAAAGAGGGGAAGTGTTGGGAGTTGGTGCTAAAATGATCATCTCTCTGAAAAGACAGCAGTTTAGAGAACTTCTTCTTCCCCTTCACAGGCCAAGAGGTTACTGTGGGCTGCAGATGATGGCACATCCTCACCAGTGACTTTCTGGGCAAGCTCATTCTGGAGGCCATTCCTCAATGCCAGGAATGTCTTCTTCCTCTGCCATCTCCCCACTGAGCGCATGCACTTTCTATGGCATCGTTCGACTTTCATTTGTCTTCCAGAAGAAAAGCTGGTTTTCCCCTTTCATGTTTTCTGCATCTCAGGTGTAAAAGACCCTTGTGAATATTGCAAACATCCTAATGAGCCCATTTATCATCCTGCCCGGCCCCCTGTGGACCTACTCTGAGTTTAGAGCTCTCACAGGCCTGGACAATTCCAAATGTAAGCCCACGACAGTCGCAGCAGAAAGGGTCCAGAGCAGCCCCAGCTGTTGTTTAAGCCAGGAACTGAGCAGACTTGGTGTTTTTACACAAGGGGATAGTCCACAAACCAGAAAGTGTCCGGTAGGCCTGTGTGTGAAGACCTGATCATACCTCTGAAATCTCCTTTTTATTAAAAAAAAAAAAAAAAAAAACTAGGAAGAAACTTGTTTCCTAGTATTAAATTAAATTCCAAACCTGATGTATATTTTCAGGCTAAACCCAAGATTCAGAGACAAAGGTAGAGTCCCTCTTGAACCAAACAAATGTCAACCTAACCAAAACCCAAACCCATTGCCACCAAGTAAATTTCGACTCATAGTGATCCTGTAAGACAGAGTAGAATTACCCCAAAGGGTTTCCAAGGCTGCAAATCTTTATGGAAACAGACTACCACATCTTTCTCCCACAGAGTGGCTGGTGGGTTTAACAAGAGACTTTTCAGTTAGCAGCCAAGTGGTTAACCATTGCACTACTGAAAAAAGAAAAAAAACAACCAAACTCACTGCCATTGAGTTGATTCCGACTCATGGAAACCCACTTTGGGTTTCTGAGGTGGTAAATCTTTATGGAAGTAGATTGCCTGGCCTTCCTTCCATGGAGTGGCTGGTGGATTTGAATCACCAACCTTCTGGTTAGCAGTCAAATGCCTTAAGCACTATGCCACCAGAGCTGAACCTAGCCCCTTTAAAATGCTTTAATTATTTAAAGACTCTAAAAATGATTGTGTGATGAAAATATGGTAGAAATATGAATCAAAGACAATTCCTTCACCCCTTCACATCAAATACAGTTCTATTGGCATGTCCTTGAAAATATGTGTGTGACCTTGAAAACATTATATTGAATAAGTCAGTTGCAAAAGGACCAATACCATGGACTCAGTTACATGAGCTAAACAAGGATATAGCATAGTGGCTAAGACACTTGACTACTAACCAGAAAGCTGGCAGTTCAAACCCACCAGCCACTCCTTGGAAGGAAGGTTGGGCAATCCTACTTCCGTAGTGATACTGCCTTGGAAACCCAAGGAGGGGCCGCTATGAGTCGGGTCCGACTTGACGGCACATAACAACAACAACACAACAAACAAGGATATAGAAAACAAAGACTATTAGTGGTTACCAGGGATGGGAGTGAGGAGGGAGAGTTCCTGTTTAGAGGGTATGGAGTTCATATTAATGACGGTAGAATAATTCCAAAAAGGATAGTGATAATGGTTGCAGAATATGGAGAGTGTAATCATTGTCACTGAATTTTACATATAGAAATTGTTGAATTGACAAATGTGTTGGTATGAATATTTCCACCACAATAAAGAAAAAAAAAAACATTTGTGTGATTTATGCAACAGTACTGAAAACATACTGATGATTTTGCCATCAGTCTCTCCCCCTGAGAAGTGAGAGAGGGTGCTTAGAAAGGACCTAGGTGTTTACAAGAACACAAGGATAAAGTCTTAGCCTTCAAACAAGAATTTTAAATGATAGGTTTGTTGTTTATTTAAAAATAAAGATTGTACCTAAACATTGTTTTACTTCAAAAGGCCAGTCTCTCTTTAATTGGCACAGAAAAGAGGTCTGGAAAAAAAACTGGTTGTTTGCTGAAAGATGGTTCAGTGATTCCAGCTAAAACCCAACAAATGGTTCATGTATCAGTAAGTGAATGGAGGATTCATTACCCAAAACAAAAGAGAGGTATCTCTACGTAAGTTATCTGGGCTATAAAAGAAGTCTTCTAGAAAAGACAAGTAGTCTTCAATAACCTAACCAAAAAGGATGAGATGCAAAATAGATTTGTGAAGAATGGGTAAAGAATACAAGATCAAATATTGACACCTTCACTATGTCTATTCAAGGCTCATATTCAAATGCTGTCACTTGTGGCTTTCCACCTTCATATACTAACATAACAGAGGTGTGGGTCTTGCTCTGGGTCTTTTAAAGATCACCATTTGATTCAAATTTTCTAACTGAAACCAACCATTTGTAAGTACTAACTTTACTATAGGAGGAAATCCAATTTTTCTAGAAGGGCATCAGACACAACACACACACACAAATTCCTTCTGTGGAATTCGAACCACAACCATATTGGCAATGACAGTGATGAGATTCTCTGTGCAGCACAGAGAAATGAAGATAATTTATTCAATGTCCAAATGTCTGGGTATACCAAGAGTTTGTTGCTCTTTTTTTTTTTTTTTCCCTAAAGAAATGTACCATCCATTCTGAATTTCCTTTCAATAGATCCTTGAACCTAAACAGTGCAGCATGTGGTCAAAGGGGAAAAGCAAAGCAGGAAATGGAGAAAAAGAAGAAAAAGGTGAGGAAGGGGAGAGAATATGCAGAAAAAAAAGAGAGAAGAGAGGGCGAAAGAAAGTGATCGAAGGAAAGGGATGAGAGGCAGCAAAGGGGGCAAGGGGCAGAAGAGTCAAAGAGGCAGAGAAGGAAGGGGGATGCTGAGCAGGAAGAGATGAAGGGCAGGAGGCAACAGAGCAGGAGACAGGAGCAAGGAACGGAAAACAGAAAAGGGAACCACAGCTAGGGCAGGGACAAAAAGAAGGGGAAGTGATCACAAGACGAACAAGAACCAAAAGAGCAAAGAAGGGGACCAGAGGGAAATTCCTGGAAAGGTAGGGGAAAAGAGGTAATAAAACAGTTATCCAGCCATTTAGAAACTCAGCAGGCCAGAGCTGGAAGGAATATTAGAGGAGAGCTCATCCAACCTTCATTTTACAGATTCAGAAATAAGTAGGCCCAGGCAAGTTAAATAACTAAACAGAAGCCATATAGCTAGATATTGTTGCTGAGAGAAATTCACAGAAACGAACTGCCTAACTAGGTGCTCTGGTAGCATACTGCCTAGGGCACTTGACTGCTAACCAGAAGGCTGGTGATTCAAACCCATCAGCCACTCCTCGGAAGGAAGGTGGGGCAATCTACTTCTGTAGAGATACCGCCTCGGCAACCCAAGGAGGGGTCGCTATGAGTAGGGTCTGACTCAATGGCACATAACAACAACAACTGCCTAACTAAATAAAAGCCACTTCAGACTGCTTTTCAAAAATGAAATGGTTGACCAGCATCCCTGAGCCTCAGACAGATGCCATGCACTAGTCTGAGTGATGTTAGGGTACCAAAGGTCACCCACATCCAGAGAGGATACAGAGGCAATCATAATTCAGCATCCTCTAATGTCATTACTTGGCTCCAAGTGAATTCCCAATGCAAGTGACAGCTCCTTAATCACAGAAATATCAAAAATAAAAGAGTAGTAACAAGCAAAATCTAATCCCTCTGGTATTTAGAGTAGGATAAGAGCTTGAACTGTAGGATTAGGCTGCCTCAATGTGAATCCTCACTAAGTCATTGACTGTATGACCTTGCGGAAGCATTCTTATCTCAATTCAGTAGTCTGTAAAATTGAGATAATCATACCATTTACTCCCAAATATTATTGTAGGACCACCAGCCATCTGTCAATTTGTTGTACTGCAGTGGTTTGCATGGTGCTGTGATGCTGGAAGTCATGCCACCTGTATGTCAAATACTAGTCGGGTCACCCATGATGAACAGGTTTCAGAGGAGCTTTCAGACTAAGCAAGACTAGGAAGAAAGGCCATCGCCCTTAGAAACATAGCCAAAGCAAACCTTATGGCTCACAACAGAAAGTGGTCTGACTCGGTTACTTGGGACACATTATCAGGCAGGACTGATAACTGGGGTAGGATATTATGTTTGATGAAACTGGATGTGAATATGCTGGTGATCATGAGGATGATGCAGAACCAGGCAATGTTTTGTTCTGTCATGTAAAAGGTTGCCATGAGTAGGAGTTGACTGGATGGCATCTATCTATCTATCTATCTATCTATCTACCTACCTACCTACCTACCTACCTATCCATATCTATCGTTGTGAGATTTTAAATAAAAGAATCCATGTATTATGTTAAGCACACTGCCTGGCACACCAAATACAAATATATGTTTTTTTAATTCCATGATGGACATATTTGAGCTTGAGCACCACCCAGCCATGTTTAAAGCTTTCACCTGACTTTATTGCATTTTTATAACATGGTGAGTGGTCCCTCTGGCATTTATTATAAGAAAGTGAGAAGGGACAATACTAACTAGACTGTGTCAAGCCACTTAAGATTCTCTGAGACAACCACTCTATGAGGTTTTCCCAAGCAGTATTTTTGAGATCTAATTGTCTAATATCGCCAGTCTTCTTTGTGAATTCTCAACCAAACCAAACCCACTGCCGTAGAGTCGGATCTGACTCATAGCGACCCCTCCTTGGGTTTCCGAGGTCGTATCACTACGGAAGTAGACTGCCCAACCTTCCTTCCGGAGTGAATTAGATCAATGTAATGCGGTTTTTAACTTGCATTGCTGCAAACCTGTTGTTGTTGTTGTTGTTGCTGTGTGCCGTGGAGTGGGCCCCGACTCATAGCGACCCCTCCTTGGGTTGATCAGGCGGTATCTCTACGGAAGTAGATTGCCCCACCTTCCTTCGAGGAGTGGCTGGTGGGTTTGAATCGCCAGCCTTCTGGTTAGCAGTCAAGTGCCCTAGGCACTATGCTACCAGAGCTCCTACTGAATGGTATTTGTTTTTAAGTGAAAGCGGAGCACTGACGCTAAGGCAGGACTTACTAACTTAGAAACATTAATGCTGATCTGTTGCTTTTACTATTAAAATAGCTTTGTATCCTTTTCAGCTGAGGTCCGGATCCCACAGTATGGCGTTCACATCTTTCATGTCACTTCTGAGCAGTGGCAGATTACCCAATAAGCAAGGTAAACACAGGCTTACTTGTGCTTACTTACTAATCTATACTGAACAAAGTCTACATATTTTTTTTCACATCAAAGATGCTGCTTCTAAGTATGGCTGGCATCTGTCTCTCCACAGCACCTTGGTACAGAATCAAAGCCTCTTTTCAAATTTGCAGTCCCTGACAGGGACAGAGTACCCAGCAAGCAAGATAAGCATGGGCTTACTTGTGCTTATGTACTAATCTGAAGTGAACAGTTTCACATGTTTTCCACCTGAAACTGTTCACTACAGATTTGTACGTAAGCACAAGTAAGCCCGTGCTTACCTTGCTTACTGGCTTACTGGGTAATCCATCCCTGCTTTTGAGTGCTCTTTTATTACAGGAAGTGAAGTAAATCAGTGGGGAGGCTGATTAGATTCCCTGTTAGAGGCCAGTGAATAAAAATGAGATTAGGGAATGTGAGTGCGTCTCTAAATCACTGCACTTGACCAAACCAATTACCTTTAAGTATGCCTCCTCCTTCAACCCAGAGCAAACAGTGGTGCCAGAGAAAAGAAAGAGATTCAGACTCTGAGAGTGGCAAGCAGGGGTCACTGGTTTGTCTCACACATAACACACGCACACATTCATGCATGCATGCACGCACGCAAACACACGCTCGATTTTCCTCAGGTGAAGTGGTATTTCCCCTCTGCAAACCCTCTCCAGATGTCCTTAAATCTGTAATAACAATAATTCCTATTTGTGGTGGCCTTGCTATTTGCAGGAACTGAGTAGTTTTACATATGTAATTTTATCTAATCTTCAAAACAAATCTATGACATGGATATTCCTTTTAAGGATGAGGAAACTGAAGCTCGGAGATTAATAAGAATAGTTATCTTTTTTTTTTTTGAGTGCTTACTAAGTACTAAATAGTTTTAAATGTGCTATTTCATTTGGTCTTTTTCGTGATTCTATGATAGATTTCTGTCCCCATTTTAGACACAAGGAAAATGTGGCTCATAATGATTAAGAATAGCTACCATTTATAGCACACTGATTACTGCCACATCTTTTACTGTTTATTATCTTTTATAATTCCTACAACAAGCTAGTAAAATAAATCTTATCATCTCCAATTTACAAATAAGTACAGCAAGGCAGCAAACTTACCCAGTTGTTAAACTAAGACGTGACAGAGTCAAGATTTTAACTAAGATTTTTGTGATTTCAAAGCCTGAGCACTTAGCTAATACCATGCCTTATACTTACTTCATTGCTTTCCTAACTTTGCATCTGTTTTTCCCTTTTATCTCCATCAGTAGTACTATATATAATATAATGGGAGGTGGGAAGGGCCCAATCTAGAAGAAATGGATTCAAAACCAATTTGAAAGGACTCCACTGTCCAAATCTGGGACAACTGAGCAACAAAATAAATATTCCCAGCAAAAGTTTATAACCCACTCAATAAATAGCAAGTCATAAGTCTGCATTGATGTGAATGAATGCAGAAATCAATCAACCAATGCAGAGAAGAGAAAACCAGCCAATAAATATAGAAAAAATGATGGAACTAGAAAGCCACCACAGTAGTAATTAATTCTGGCAAGAAACAGGAGAACTGAAATGTGGGTGTCATTGCTACTCAGTCATGAGACTACAATGTAATGAGCAAGGAATATGAGCAGGTAGAGAAGAGTGCAAAGGAATGAGACCTGAGACTCTCCAATGTTGAGATGTGGGGAGGGAGGAGAAGGAGCCACAAAGGAAACGGAGAAGGAACAACTGTGAAGTAGGTCATAAAGGTGCAACCAAACCAAACCAAATCTGTTGCTCTCCATTGATTCTGCCTCATGGTGACCCAATGTGCTACAGAGTAACACATCGCTTTACATTGCTTTATATTGTTTTCTTGGTTGTAATCTTTATGGGTGCAGATCACCAGGGCTTCTGCAGGTACCACAGGCAGGTTAGGCAGGTTCCCAACATTTAGGTTAGGAGTCTAGTGCAAACTGTTGGTACCACCCAGCGAGCTTGATAGAGGTTTTACAGGCAGTTAAAGAGTAAAAATACTGTGATATTTTTTTTGTTTTGTAATGTTTGTGACTTTCTAAATTTATAATTTTAATGCCTTATAATTATAATGCTTTCTAAATCATTATTTACATTTCTAACTGGTTTGCTTTATTTTGTGTTGCACATTTTATTTATTAAAGCGGGTCACTAAAATAGTGTAAGCTTTAGTTGTTGTTGCTGTTGTCATGTAGCTGTTGTTAGTGGCTGTGGAGTCAGCACCAACACATGATGACCTTATGCGACAGAATGAAATGCTGGCTAGTCCTGCACCGTCTTCATCACAATCCATGGTACATCCGAGTCCATTGTTGCAGCTATTGTGTAAATACATCTCACTGAGGGTTTCCCTCTGTTTCACTGACCATCTCCCAAACATGATGTCCTTTTTCTTATGATTTGTCTTTTCTGATAATGTGTCCACAAAAGTGTAAGCTTCAGACCCTACCACATCAGCATGTGCCCCTGGTTCTGATCTTTGTTCCACCACTCCCCTGTCATGTGTTCTTGGAAGGTCTCCTCACTTCTCTGAGTTTCTGCTTCCTTAAAATGAAAGTGTCGGACCAGGTCGGGGGCTTTCAAGCTGGACTGACATCAGAATCACATGGGAGAATTTTGAATCATAGATATCAGAGTCTCAACCCAGACTTCTTGAATCAGAACTCTTCAGAGATGATACCTGGAAGTTCATGGTGGCAGTGCAATTATTTGAGATTCTCAATTATGTATGAAGCTTACAGCTTAAAAAAAAAAGGAAGGGAAGGAGGCAGGGAGGAAAAGAAAAAGCTTAAAAAGCTAATTTATTATTATTTTTTTAAAATCCAAGAGTCTAAAGACTCTGGACTCCTTTGCTTCCAGGAATCATTAGTAACTCTATTGGTTCAAGGCCAATAGCAGAAGATTCAAGGCACTCAGGAAATAAATCCTTCCCAGGCATTGTTTGAAGTCTCTGACTCTCTGAGATTGTTGCTGAAGTTTAAGAAAAGATCCAGAAGCACCTTGCTGCAGTCTGGGAGATGATGATGCTACAATGTTTCCCCAAGTGGAAAACCCTGGGCTGCACGCTGATGGGCAGGAGGGAAACTGGATACTCAACTATGGGCTTGTGGGCCTTGATTGTGGGCCTTCAAAACAAACACAGTGAAGTCACGTGCCACATCAGCCTAAACAATGCTAATGTCAGCTACAGCTTAGATGGGCTGAAGACCAAAAAGCCCTTCCCCAAATATTCTTAACCACTCTGGTAGCGTAGTGCCTAAGGCACTTGACTGCTAACCAGAAGGCTGGTGGTTCAAACCCACCAGACACTCCTCAGAAGGAAGAATTGGGCAATCTACATACAGACTAGATTATTGTCTCCAATTCTTCTCTTACCTATAATAGAATTATACATCCAGACCATTTGCCATGTAACTTTGTAGGGGCATCTCACTGTAAGTAGAGATACTTTCCTGCCTTCACAGGTGTCAAACTTGACCACAAAACTGGCTTTGGAAGATGTAAATGCAACAGACTAAAGGTGGACTCCCATGACTTGGTTCATCTCCTGCATCCCTGCCATTTGCTATGTGAAGCACATGTTCCGGCTCGCTGCTGGCTCAAGGAGAACGAAAGACTTGTGGAGCACAACCGTAGCCCAAGCAGATCTGTCCCATGGAACTTGCAGACTTGTGAGCATAAGAAATAAATACGTGTTCTTATAAGCCATTGAGTTTTGGGGTGGCTTGTTATATAACATCATGGCACTAATAGTTAATCATTATAACCACATGAGAGCATCAAGGAACATTTATACAACCCACAGAGGAGAGCCCTTCCACCTTGGTCACAGCCGTCTTCATTTGATTTAGACAATGATGTGACATTACTTACACTTATATGAAATGGCACAGATTTGTTCCTGCCTCACTGTGTATGTGTGTTTAAATACTTTCCAGTTGATGCTCAGACACAGGCTTGGGAATCACTAGATTAGATGACCTCTACAGTTTCTTCCATAGAGGTCATCTAATCTAGTGAATTTTCTTCAATCCTCACGACTGGACCAATAAGCAACAACATGATAAGTGGAGAAAAGATTGAAATTGTCAAAGATTTCATTTTACTTGGATCCACAATCAACACCCATGGAAGCAGAAGTCAAATCAGACATCATATTGCACAGGGCAAATCTGCTGCAAAAGACCTCTTTAAAGAGTTGAAGAACAAAGACGTCCCTTTGAAGACTAAGGTGTGCCTAACCCAAGCCATGGTATTTTATATACATGTGAAAACTGGATCAATAAATAAGGAAGACCAAAGAAGAGTTGATGCCTTTGAATTTTGGCATTGGCGAAGAATACTGAAAATACTATGGACTGCCAGAAGAACAAACAAATCTATCCCAGAGGAACTGCAGCCAGAATGCTCCTTGGAAGAATGGCCAGACTTATCTCACTTACTTTGGTCCTGTGGTTAGAAAGGACCAGTCCCTGAAGAAAGATATCACACTTGGTAAAGCAGAGGGTCAGTGAGAAAGGGGACGACCCTCAATGAGATGGATCAACACAGTGGCTGCAGTGATGGACTCAAGCATAGCAGGGATTGTGAGGACGGAGCAAGACTGAGCTGTGTTTCATTCTGTTACACATAATAGGGTCACTGTGAGTCAGAATTGACTTGCCAGCACCTAAAAACAACAGTGGGAGCTCTGGTAGCATAGTGCCTAAGGCACTTGACTGCTAACCAGAAGGCTGGTGGTTCAAACCCACCAGCCACTCCTCAGAAGGAAGGTTGGGCAATCTACTTCCGTAGTGATACTGCCTCGGCAACCTAAGGAGGGGTTGCTATGAGTCGGGTCCGACTCGACGGCACATAACAACACCACCAGTTTCTTACAGATCTGAAACTTTATGATTCTATACGATCCAGCTCACAGCATCTCCATTCTGGTAACTGCTTCAAGCCATGTGGAGGTCATTTTCTACCTCGAGCTTGAATATCATTATTTCTGAGGTCTTTTACAAGTAACCAATAAAAGAGGTCTCTACCTTTCCAGAGGATTATATCGCAGCCTTAAGATAAGGGGTAGGAGATGGAGACAGATAGTGTGGAAAGTGTTGTGAGTTGCCGCATGGTACAGGGAAGGACAGTGAAAACCACTGATGCTGGAGAATACCTTCAGATCACTGGACTTCCACATTAAATGGCTGCTTGCAATCAATTGGGTGAGGGTTTGGAAAAAAAGTCAAATTCAGTTAATAGCACAAATGTGTTAAAAAAAAAAAAAAAAAACTCACTGCCATTGAGTTGATTCTGACTCAAAACAACCCCCTTAGGGTTTCTCAGGCTGTAGCATAGTGGCTAAGGCACTCAACTGCTCACCAGAAGGCTGGTGGTCCAAACCCACCAGCCACTCCTCAGAAGGAAGATGGGGCAATCTACTTCTGGGTGGCTATGAGTTGGGTCCGACTCGATGACACATAACAACAACAACAACAACAACAACATCTCTACGGAAGTAGATTGCTCAATCTTCCTTCCACAGAGTGGCTGGTGGGTTTGAACCGCCAACCTTCTGGTTAGCGGTCAAATGCCTTAAATATATCACACTGGAAACACTGAATAGAAAGTCTTACTTAATAGGTACTGAATTGATTTGCCATTTTGATAGAGGAGAAATAAAACTATGAAATATTTGAAAATGTCATCATCAAAGATGTTCCCTTTACATCCTAGAAATTGCAACACAGGGCCTGATCGTTAGATGGACATCAGGAGAATAATTACTGTGTTATCTCTTTTATTTATATATTTATTTATTAACAAGCTCCCTGTAACTTCTGAGGAGCATACAAACTTAATGGAATATAAATTCTATCTTTTGGGGAAGTACTGGATATTTTCAGAGTTGCAATTCATCTTAATAAAGTATCTACATAGAATGCAAACCCTTATTCACATCAGCTCGAAAATAATTCTTTCGTTCCAAAGCATTTAAAATTTACTGGATTAGAAAGGAATTTCCCCCTTGATCTTTACATACTAAGGAATTCCTTCTTTTGTTGCTATTTCCTTCTCTTTCTCTCCTGGAAGGCTGACCTGTTCCTCCCTTATTTTTGCTAATCCATCTCCTCCTAAATCGAAACCAAACCTGTTGCAGGCAAGTTGAATCCAATTCATAGTGACCCTATAAGACAGAGTAGAACTGCCCTATTGGGTTTCCAAAGCTTTCATTTTTATGGAAGTGACCTACCACATCTTTCTCCCACAGAGTGGCTGGTGGGTTCAAATCTCCAATCTTTCAGTTAGCAAAAGTACTTAATTACTGTGCCACCAAGGCTCCTTTTTTCTCATCCTACTCCTAGGAAATTCTCTCAGGAGCTCTGGTGGCATGCCTAAGGCATTTGACTGCTAACCAGAAGACTGGCAGTTCAAACCCACAGCCACTCCTTGGCAGGAAGGTTGGACAATCTAGTTCCATAGTGATACCGCCTCAGATATCCAAGGAGGGGTCGCTATGAGTTGGATCCAACTCAGTGGCAGTGAGAGAGAAGAGAGACTCCTAAGAAAAGAGAATTGAAGTTTAGATCACAGGCTGTTTCACTGTCCTATTACTGTAAAATAAATAGATTGATCCTTTGCTGTTGTTGCTAGATGCCATCTAGTTGGGTCCAACTCATAGTGACCCCATGTACAACAGAACGAAATATTTCCTGGTCCTGTACCATCCTCAAAATCCTTGCTATATGCGAGCCCATCACTGCAGCTACTGTGTCAATCCATGTCATTAAAGGTCTTCACCTTTTTGTCTGCTCCTTCATTTTACCAAGCATGATATCCTTCCCCAGGGACTGGTCCCTTCTCACAATATGACTAAAGTAGGTGAGATGAAGTCTGGCCATTCTTGCCTCTAATGAACATTCTGGCTGCACTTATACCAGGACAGATTTGTTTGTTCTTATGGCAGTCCATGATACTAACATCATTCTTCACCAACAGCATAATTCAAAGGCACCAACTCTTCTTCAGCCTTCCTTATTCATTGTCCAACTTTCACATGCATATGAGGCAATTGAAAATACCATTGTCTTCTGAAAAATAATCCTTTAGGCACTGCTAAATTTTCTTTTTCAAGGAGCTCTGGTTGCACAATGGTTGAAGCATTTATCTGCTGATGAAAAGGTCCTGATTCGAACCCACCAGTCGCATGATGTGAAAAAGATGAGGCAGTCTGCTTCTGTAAAGATTTATAGCCTTGGGAGCCATATGGGGCAGTTCTACTCTGTCCTATAGGGTCACTATGAGTTGGAATCAACTCCAAGGCAGTGGGTATTAAGTTTTCTGCAACATCTTGAGATCTTGGTATCTTTCTTTGGCAAGTTAATTCTAGTTCAAGGGTGTATGTGTTTGTATTTTTTGAGGGGGCCACATATGTTAAATGTGTTGATATGTTTTTAAAGCACAACACAAATTTCTTCAAAAATATATCTGAACTTAAGTCACTCTGGGAGGCCATATGCTTATTACAGTTTTTGGAATTCATGCATCAATCAATAAATTTTTAAAGTTTGGCTACAATAAGGTCCCTGGATGGCTCAGATGATTTGCTCTCTGCTGGAGACTAAAAGGTTGGCAGTTTGAACCCACACAGCAGCACCACAGAAGAAATATGCCTGGCCAACTGCTTCTATAAAGACTGCAGCCAAGAAAACCCTATGGAGTGGTTCTACTCTATAACTCATGAGTTCTCATAAGTCACAAATCAAAAACAGAAACAAAATCAACAACAAAGATTGACTACAGTGACAGGAATATAGTCGTTTGACAATTTAATCTTTATAAGGTTCACCAATATCAATTTAATAAACATATCTGTTAAATACATCCATTTCTATTAAATAAAATCATGGTAGATACATACAATGGAAAATATCTCCAACACTGATGCTGCTAAAAAAAAAAAAAAAATTGACTCACCTCCAAGATATATCGTTAAGTGAAAAAGGATGAAACAGTGTGCTTAGTGTGCTGCTATGTATTCAGAGGAAAAAAAGAATGTATGTTCCCACTTATAAAAGCACAAAAATACTTCTGAAAGAATACACAGGAAATTATAACTGTGGTTGACTCAGGAGGGTGGCTAGAGTGCAAGGCATGGAAGAAGAGAGGCTTATTTATGACTATATTTTAATTTATCATGTATATGGGATAACTAGTCAACAGAAAAGGAAAATAATAAGAAAGAAATGTAGCTGGGTCCCATTTTTAGTATCACCATCGTAGAGCACTCTGCTGAAATAAGGTTTGGCTGAGGGAGTCGGACAGGTTACAATTTGGATCTCTGTGCTAACTGGGAGATTTCATGTGGCACCTTAACTTCTCTGAACATCCAACCCCTTCTCTGCCAAATGAGGACAATGATAACTACCTTAAAGGGTTGTCTCAGGGATTCATAACAACAATGAATGAAAAAAAACTCAGAGTAAGACACCTCTTTAAACATTTTGAAAGCAAAAATGATCACTTTCACTCATGTGGCTCCACTCTCAGCCAAACAATAGTAGATCTACAAGCTGAACAACTATACCAGGGAAGTGCACTCCTTAGAAACAGTCAACTATGGGAGATCAGCCTTTGGACAAGGAGAAAGCGAGGCAGGCAGGAATTCATAGATAAGAACACAGGGACGGAATAACCACAGGGAGGAGGTGGGAGGACAGCTGTTATATTCTGGGGATTGGAATCTGTGTCACAAAACAAAATGTACATAAACTGTTGAATGTACAATGAATATGTTTTGGAAATTTGTACTCAAATCACACTAAAAAGTTAAAAAAAAAATCACTTTGATGACTAAGATGAGTCATTTTTGAGCAGGCAGTGACTAAGGATAACTCTACTCAAAATGTGTTTCCACAATGTCAGGTTTATTAATGCATAAGAATATCAACAAACCAAGGATGGTGGTCTCCAAACACAAAGGATTATGCAAGCAAGAACAGATAAATAGAGTTAGTGCTTATCAGCCGGTGTCAGGGGCGAGTCTGTGGAGGATCCCAGTGTCTGCCGTTCTTGTGATGAGGCCTGTAGTTAAAGCCTTCTTCAAGGGCTGTGGCAGGTTGCCCTTCGCTCTGTTGGACTCCACCAGGGGAGTCAGGAGGAGTGCCACACAGGGAGCGTAAGGGCTTAGATTGCAAGCAGGGGCTTCTGGGGCAGCAGGCATCCTGCTGTGCCTTGAGACCTTCTCTGGACGGAAGAGATCCAGTAGGGCTGGCGCAGTGTTATCCCAGACAAGCTGCCGCTGCCGATCCACGACCTGCATAGGAGATTCCTAGAATGTGCTGGCTACAGCCCACGTTGGCCATCGATGGCTTTACCTTAACCTAGCCGACACCTTGAGTGCTCCGAGCAGATGGAGTACCACACGGCGAATGTTTGAGTTTAGAGTGAGATCATTCTCAAGACTGCCCGCCTAGAAATGAAGTCTCTTCCACCAGACCTGGGCACAGTCTCATCTGTCTTTTCTGTTTGCTTGTCTACACCCTTGGTTACTTCTGCCACACTCTTGTCTTATCATCACACTTGCTTAAACATTTTTTCACTACAATTCATGTTTCTTGTTTATGTTAACAAACTTATTATTACGCTAGTTCACTACAATAGGAGCTGTGGTGGCGAAGTGCCTAAGGTATTTGACTGCTAACCAGGAGGTTGGCGGCTCAAACCCACCAGCCACTCCTCAGAAGGAAGATTGGGGATCTACTTCCATAGTGATACTGCCTCGGAAACCCAAGGAGGGGTCACTATGAGTCAGAGATGACTCAACAGCACAAAACAACAATATCAACAGCTCACTACAATGGTAATATACTTTTCTTATTACACTTGTTCACTATGATGTTAACACACTCTTATTTTACTGTTACACTTGTTCACTACACTGACCCAAGTAACTAGTAATAAATCGATAAATATATTTATTTACTTGTCTTTAAGATTGCCTCATACACACGTAAAAGCTCCACGATTAAAAAGGAAGATGGAAAAAGATTTGATGCATTTGGCTTGTGGTTTTGTTGAAGAATATTGAACAAATTTGTCTTGGATGAAGTATAGCCAGGATATTCCTATGAAGAGAGGATGGTGAGACATGTCTTGCTTACTTTGGGTATGTCATCATGTTTGGTAAAGTGGAGAGTCAGCAAAACAGAGGGAAACCCTCCATGAGATGGACTGACACAGTGGTTGTAATACCAGGCTCAAACATATCAACAGGGAGATGGCACCAGACTAGGCAACATTTCATTCTGTTGTACATAAGTTGCCATGGGTTGGAGCCGACTTGACGGCAAAAACAACAAAAAAGACAGTGGGAAAATCATAGCCCTGCTCTCTCTGCATGTAGGAAGTGGCTGACTTTGGTTATATGATGTCCTTCATAATTCGTGGAGTTTACTGGTTACAATCTGTTCTCTTCCATCTTCAGTCACATCTGTAGGCTGTAAAAACCTTGGATAAGCAGCACCTCACTAGCAACAGGGGGCAGTTCTAGGCTCCAGGTGTCTCAAAACCAGAATCCTTGCTGAGTCACCCATTGCCTTGGGGAGAAGGTGGGTTTGAAGAATAAATGAAAGAACCTTTTACTAGTCATCTTGGTACCCAAAATTTCACCATTAAATTTCTCTCCTTAATATTTTGGTGGCTCATAAATCTCTACCAGCCTTAGTATAGATGATATTTAAGCCTCATCTGCTAACATTTTGCAGAGAGTCAGTTTAAGCAATTAAAATATCCCCCCCTTCCCCAAACCACCACCCATAAAGAATGGGAAAGAAAGTTGGGCAATCTACTTCCGTAGTGATACTGCCTCGGAAAACCAAGGAGGGGTCACTATGTGTTGAATCTGACTCCATGGCAGTGAATTTGGTGGTGGTGGTTTTTTTTTGTTTTGTTTTGTTTTGTTTTGTTTTTTCTTTTGGTGAAAGGGAAGGCCAACCAGCCTCTAGTCTAATCCAAACTGCAGTATGATGCAAAAATAACTCCTTCCTCAAGACCTTTTACTGCCATCTGCTGGAGAATTGTAGGTATTAACTGTACAGACCCCCTTGACTACAACACAATGGTTTGTTGTTGTTGTTATGTGCCGTCGAGTCAGCCCCGACTCCCAGGGAATTGGGCAACATACAGTTCTGACAACTGAGATCAACGTCCCCAAACAAGCTTCACAGTGTTGCCCGGGGCTGGCACTACTCCTGCAGCAGAGGCACCTTAGTAAGTAGCTGTCACTGGTGTGTGCTTCCACATGAATTCTTCCCTGCAAAGGCAATTTCCTTGGGGACTACTCTTACCATCCATAGTTCTGGGCTGAATACTGTCCCTTTCCTCCAGAACCACCAGAATGGAATATCTCCGGGGCCCTGCAGACCATTTCAAAGACCCCTTCAGATGTCCATGACTTCCCCAGGTGAAAAAGTTTTTAAGGAGTGTGAATTCATTTTTCCATCATTGCTTGAGCCAGCATCATAAATTGTGACAGTCAGGGGAGGTCGATTGGAATGCAGCATCGCATGCGAGCTCTGTGGATAGGAAACAGATCTGACTAGGTGCCATCAAAACAACACAACTGGCCATTGGAAACTCTGTTGAGGTCTCGGATGGATGCTGGGGAGTGGGGAGGAGGGAAGAGGGGGAGGAAGTCCTGCGGGGCTTGCACAGCCGGCCAGCCCCTCATCTCAAAAACAGAAATGAGGTTTGGCTTCATTCTTTTCAGCCCACTGATTGCTTTATTTCAAATTACCCTAACTACTTAGCATGGTAAATTAAGCTGAAACCCCAAAAGTTTGCAGAGGATGTCATCTAATCTGATTAAAAGGAATATTCCCGTCACAAGCTGGGGAGGAAATGGAAATGACTCTGACTGCACTGCTATTAAATAATTTGCATAGACTTGCATATGCTCTACATCAGAAAAGCATATGCTCTTTAGATTTAATAAAGTAATTCTCCCTCTCTAAAGACTGTTAATGTCTGTCCTTCCCTATCTGTCTTCTTCTCTTCCCATCTGTCTCTTTTGAATACTAAAATCATTTCATAGAAAGGGTACATAACTATGTACAAATTACATGAAATATGCTAATATTCTTCCTGCTGGCAGGACTGGGAGGTCCTGAAATTGCACTGTCAAACTTCCCACATGCCCTCCCCCTTTTCAATCTCCCATAACTAAAGGCTGTCTTTACAGGCCTTGAGGAACCCTCATGGAGTAGTGGATAAGCACTCAGCTGCGAATGGGAAAGTTGGTGGTTCAAACTCCTTAGCCTCTCTGTGGGAGATGTATGCGGCAGTCTGCTTCTGTAAAAATGTACAGCCTTGGAAACCCTAGCAGACAGTTCTTCTCTGTCCTAAATGATCGCTATATGAGTTGGAATCGACTGGACGGCAGTGGGTTTTTGGTTTTACAGCCTTTAAAAGGTTCATCTTGATTCCGTTGAGGCTTTCATTGATGGGGGAGGGTGCTTAAAACCAATCCTTTGGCTCTACTTCCCAAACGATGTTTTCCTAACCCTAAGGAATAGCATCTAAATCACAACGAAAATGAAAGCAAAAGCTCCATCAGATGCATGTCATCTCTATCTCTTGATTCCATGACACTGCATTTGTGTACACTTGTACAATGATTATCCTTGAAAGATTTCTATGGCTGCTCTGCTTTTCAAAGTTCCAAACCCTTGACAAATGTTGGCTGCTGTTTAAACGTCACCCTCGTTTTATCAATGGAGACAAAGAAGCCCAGATAGATGAACATGATGGGTTAGTGGCCAGGGTGAGGGAGGGTGAGGGGGAGTGGATGAAATCTATCTATTTTATATTCTCTGTGGATATTCACTAGTTTTTTTGGTAATATTTTAGCAGATCTCATGTTCAGTTGTAATGTAGCCAACAGAGGAATTCTAGTGAATTCCCCAACAAAATTACATTAGGATCAAATGTGATCGTTATAAACACTATCCAGATGTTGGAGATGGACTGGATATAACTCTTTAAGCCCCAAATTACAGTATAATAAATGCAAGCATGGGGATCTGCCAATACATCTGAACTTCATGTCGGAAACCAGGTCTGACCTTAATTTAACTCTATGAGGAACTAAGCATTGTGTCCCACCCCCACCTCCCCACCCCCGCCCATCTTGTAAAAGATGCATCCAAAGATCTCCAAGTGCTATATTGTCACGGGCTTTATCACTTACTTGAAGCTTAATCATATCACATCCTGGAGACAAGCCAATCTTAATGCAAGTATTTTATTAACACATTTAGAAAGGAAACGGAATTCCAAGTAGAAATAACTATTGGGGTTATGAAACAAACCTGTGAAATGAAATTCAATATAATATTAAGATCACATTTGTCCTTGGTAAATCTTAGGGAGTTAAGATAATATAAAAAGTAATAAAATATTTTACTATGTAAATCAGGATGCAACTAGCACAGGCCCACTGAGAAAGATAAAATTTAGTAAGAAAAAACTATCCTCTGTCCCTGAAGATTGTTAGTCCTTTTTCCATCAAAGTCTAGGTATAAGCTTATAACTCAAAATCAATATTGAATATATCCCAATCACAATGTCTGAGGTAAAAAGAGAGGAGCTCTGGTAGCATAGTGCCTAAGGCGCTTGACTGCTAACCAGAGGGCTGGCGGTTCAAACTCACCAGCCACTCCTTGGAAGGAAGATGGGGTAATCTACTTCCGTATTGATACTGCCTCGGAAACCCAAGGAGGGGTCGCTTTGAGTCGGGTCCAACTCGACGGCACATAAAAACAACAACAACGTCAATGGTGAATATAGTTTTTAGATATCCAGGTGTCTACAAACAAAAACCAAAACCTCCCAGCACTTTGGAAAGTTGGAATCAATAGACTACTAAGCAATTTGTTGTTGTTGTTATGTGCCGTCGAGTCGGCCCCGACTCATAGCGACCCCTCCTTGGGTTTCCGAGGCAGTATCACTACGGAAGTAGGATTGCCCAACCTTCCTTTCGAGGAGTGGCTGGTGGGTTTGAACCTCCAGCCTTCTGGTTAGCAGTCAAGTGCTTTAGCCACTATGCTACTAGAGCTCCTACTAAGCAATTTATTAAGTAGCAAACCCTTGATTTATTGTTCAAAAATTACCTAGGGCGATAGGTAAAAGTCTGCATGATATTGCTATTGTGTGTTGCTGGAAGAAATAGAAAGTAAAAGGAAACACTTTAAGGAGTGCCAAAGATGCATCAGGTCCTTGAAGAAGTATTTGTTCTTAATCTGATTTTAATGTTGAATGTGCCAAACCTTGGAATGACCTCCATCCTCAATAAATTTCAAACACAGTGCCAAAGACATGAGATATGTGAGCCCAAAATTCCGGAAGTTAAATCACCAAGCAAAATCATAGATGTCACCAGTCAGCAGAAGCAAGCATTGAGGAGGCTCTGTGTACCCCACCACCACCACCATTCTGAACCAAAAGAAGCCATTTATGCCCACTGAAAGTATTGAAAAACACATGAAATCAGTTACCAAAAGTGTGAAACCTATGTCATGATTATAATTGTTTACCAAGAATATTTTTTAAATCACACAGTGTCTTAGTTATCTGTTGTTGCTGTTATGTGCTGTCGAGTCGGATCTGACTCATAGTGACCCCTCCTTGGATTTCCGAGGCAGTATCACTACAGAAATAGATTGCCCAACCTTCTTTCTGAGGAGTGGCTGGTGGGTTTGAACCACCAGCTTTCTGGCTAGCAGTCAAGTGCCTTAGGCACTATGCTACCAGAGCTCCCCTTAGTTATCTAGACCTCCTATAACAGAAATACCACAAATAGGTGGCTTTAACAATTAGACATATATTTTCTCCCAGTTTAGGAGGCTAAAAGTCCATATTCAGGGTGCCGACTCTAGGGGATGGCTCTCTCTTTCTGTCGCCTCTGGAGGAAGGTCCTTGTCTCTTGGAGGTTCTGCTCCTGGGCGACCATCATTTGACTTGGCATCTCTCTTCCCCCAACTCTGCTTCTCACTTGCTTGCTTAATCTCTTTTATATCTCAAGAGATTGACTGAAAACACACCTAAATTAACTCTGTCTCATTAACATAACAAAGACACCCATTCCCAAATAGGATTATAACCACACATATTTTTGGGGGACACAATTCAATCCATAACACAGTCTTTTGCAAAAACAAATAAAAATCTATCACTGTCACATCCATATAGTCTGTGAGCCCTCCTTCTGCTCCTTTCCAACCACCTCCCCTGATATTTTCATCACTCAGTATATGACCTTGATTTCTATCACCTACCAGACAAAGGGGAGCTCTGGTAGCGTAGTGCCTAAGGCACTTGACTGCTAACCAGAAGGCTGGTGGTTCAAACCCACCAGCCACTCCTCGGAAGGAAGATGGGG
>NW_006921684.1:9052389-9053528 GCF_000298275.1 Orycteropus afer afer
TAGTGATACTGCCTTGGAAACCCAAGGAGGGGTCGCTATGAGTTGGGTCCGACTCGATGGCACATAACAACAACAACAACAACTAGACAAAGGGTACAGACTAAAAAGGAGTTTGGAGAATAGAAGGTTGTCTGATAATGGGGAGCTTGGATGAGCCAGTATCTTAGGTCTCAAGATATTCTCAGGGGAGAAGGCAGTGGTCAAAGTGGCCAAAGTGACCAGGAGTGGTAGATCTGGGGTATCCAGAGAAAAGAGAATAAATACTAAGTGTAGCTAGCACAGGTTTGTTTAACAGGGAGTGCCTGCCCCACCTCAAAGCAATAATTCAACACAAGACAAAACAAACAAAAAGTGTACAAAGTATCTTCAGGGCGAGGGTACCAATTTCTCACTCCTGGTATAAGACATCAATGTGTGATTAGACCTACAACAAATATTTATTATGGGCCTTCTACTTCTAAGCAGATCTTACTAGCAGCTAAAGGCAGAACTTGGAGAGGGAGGGAGGACAAAAAGAAGACATGTAACAAACACCACCACCATTTATAGTAAGCTCATCATATGCTAGGCACGGAAGTGTTTTCCATGTATTTTCTTATTTAATCCTCATAACAGCCTATAAGGTAAGAACTATAATGATCTCCATGTTATAGATATGGAAACAGAGGCACAGAGATGTTTAGTCTCTCACAGCTAGTTAAATGGAGGAGCCAGATGGCAGACTAGTTTCAATCTAGAGACTCTGCCCTTAAGCCATAATGGATAGACTAAAACCTAAAAACCAAATTCACTGCCATCAAGTCCATTACAACTCACAGTGATCTCCATTGGGTTTCCAAGGCTGTAAATCTTTACAGAATCATACTGCCTCATCTTTCTCCTGAAGTTCGAACCACCAACATTTTGGTTAGCAACTGAATGGTTAACCACTACACCACCACAGCTCACTACAATACAGTTAGAGACATAATAAAGTTGTGAGAGTAAATGAGGTTGGCAAAGATAAGCATATATCAAAGGAGATGATAAGGTTGGAACCTCAATTAATATCCATATCTAAGTGGAGCTCTGGTAGCATAGTGGCTAAAGCACTTGACTGCTAACCAGAAGGCTGGAGGTTCAAACCCACCAGCCACTCC
>NW_006921684.1:9053628-9054424 GCF_000298275.1 Orycteropus afer afer
GGCAATCCTACTTCCGTAGTGATACTGCCTCGGAAACCCAAGGAGGGGTCGCTATGAGTCGGGGCTGACTCGATGGCACATAACAACAACAACAAGTGGACAGTGAAGGAAGAGAATGCAATGGAGACTGAGGAGTTGTTGGAGATGGAGGAGAACTAAGAGTCACCAAGTCCAAGAAAAAGAAAGTTTCAAGAATTTCAATAATGTCAAATGCTATGGAGAAAGGTCTGAGACTAGGCTCTTACTACTAGGTTAGAGTGCAGTATCAACCAACCCCAAAACTTCGGGCTTAAAAAAAACCTGGTCTAACTCTTGCCCATCACTGGTTAGCTGGGGCTTTTCCTCCATGTCGAGCTTCTTGCCCTTCCCCATCACAAAGAAGTGGGAGAGAGGTCAGTTAAGGTCTAGCTCTTCAAAGTTTCTGCCAGCTGGAAAGTGATCATTCCACTCTGATCTCACTGGCCAGTGTAATTCATGTGGCCACATCCAAATGAAAGAGGTTGTTGTTATGTGCCATCAAGTCAACACCGACTCACACTGACATAGTACAACAGAACAAAACACTGTCCAGTCCTGCACCATCCTCACAATCTTTGCTATGCTTGAGCCCATGGCTGCTCAAGCCACTGTGTCAATCCATCTTGTTAAGGGTCTTCCCCATTTCCATTGACCCTCTACTTTACCAGCATGATATCCCTCTCCAGGGACTGGTCCTTTCTGACAACATGACCAAAGTACATGAGATGAAGTCTGGCCATTCTCACCTTTAAGGAGCATTCCGACTACCCTTCTTCCA
>NW_006921684.1:9054899-9055972 GCF_000298275.1 Orycteropus afer afer
CCTTCTGGTTAGTAGTCAAATGCCTTAGGCACTATGCCACCAGAGCTCCCAAACTGGAAGCTATGCGGTATTTCAAATGCGAGCAGGGTCATCAATGGTGGACAGGTTGCAGTGGAACTTCCAGACTAAGATAGACTAGGAAGGACGGGCTATCCACTTCTGAAAAAAATTGGCCAGTGAAAACCTAATGAATAGCAGTGAAACATCCTCTGATACAATGAAAAGGGTAGTGAAGTAAAACCCTACCAAAGGCCTAAAAGAAACGAAAAGATTTGGTGGACAGCATTAATAGTCACCACATTAATAACCACCACATTACCCTTAGGTAGTTCTGGTGGCATAGTGCCTAAAGCATCTGACTGCTAACCAGAAGGCTGGCGGTTCAAACCCACCAGCCACTCTTTGGAAGGCAGACTGGGCAATCTACTTCCATAGAGATACCACCTCAGAAACCCAAGGAGGAGTTGCTATTAGTCAGGATCAATTTGATGGCAATGAGTTTGGTTTTGGACATTACCCTTAAGAATAGTTTCAATCTCGATACACCATCTTGACATTTATATAGGGCCCCACACGTTACACATTTCTTCCATACAGTATCTCACTGGAGCCTCACAAGTCAAGGTCTGTTTTAGTGTTTCCATTTTAGAACTGAGAAAACAGGCTCAGAGAAATTGCTTTTGCACAAGGCCACATACTAGTAAGTGGTAGGGCTGCGACTTGAACCCTAGTTTCCTGAAGGTGCAGTGCTGTTCCTCAATGCCTCCAAGCAGACAGATGAGGACTGCCAGATTGCAGGCGTTGAGAAATCATTCTGAAGTGAAGAAGTGGAGATGTGTATACTAAGAAAACTTAGATGTTATCCTGTAGCCATAGGAAGTTTCCTAGCAGGAAAGTGACATATTGGAAGCAGTTTTTAAAAAGGCTTAATTCACAACCCTTTAAGCATGCCCCAGACAGGCCCTCTCACCCACCCCTGGGAGAATTAATTGCTTCAACCTTTCTGTTGTTTGACAATACAGAGCAGGAGACATTTTGAGAAAAAGTTTATACTCTTCTAGACCTCTTCCAGG
>NW_006921684.1:9057477-9058006 GCF_000298275.1 Orycteropus afer afer
TTTTTTTTTTAAGAGAGTAAAGGGAATGAAGGGAGATTGGTTGTTAGTGTTTATTTTTAACTAAAAAAATGCTATATGGCCTATGAGGCAAAAAGGTGTAGCCACCAATGGGAGAGGTTTGGTTATGAACAATTGCAGAAATAAAAATTGATACACCACAGTTTTATTTAGCAGCCCTTCTCTTTATAGGAAGGAAAGATAATAGAATTTTGACATCAGTGAGAATTTTATCACTTGTGTGGCTAGTTGTCACACATTACGGTTAGAAAAAGATGGGTAAGGAGATTTGGGCTTCTGGACTCTGCCACAAACGTCTAGCACCTTGGGAAAGTCAGCACCTCAATTTCCTCATCTGGTAAAAGCACTAGGTTAACACAAGTGATTTCTAAAATATGTTCTAGCCTTAAATTCTATCACTATTTTAGTTCATATTAATTTCATGCTAACAAGACCAACTGTTAAATATATTTGGTTAAAACAGTTTCAGTTACACCATCCACCTAATCAAGCTAAACTTTTATGTGCCAGT
>NW_006921684.1:9059701-9063631 GCF_000298275.1 Orycteropus afer afer
GCAGGATCTGGCAGTGTTTCGTTCTGCTGTGCATGGGGTCGCTATGAGTCAGAAACAACTCGATGGCACTTAACAACAACAACATACTAGGTGCCATATTAAATTAAAAGAGTCTTTTCTTTAGCATCTAACATTTCCCAAAATTTTAGTAGATTTAAAGGAAAAGTTAGCTATGAGATTTGTGAACAGTTTTACAATGCAAGCATCCTTTTTTTTTTTTCCTGTCCAGAGGTAAAAGGAGATCCTGGGTGATGCAAGTGGTTAACACACTTTGCTGGCAACGAAAATGTTGGAGGCTCCAGTCCACTCTGATGTTTCTTGGAAGAAAGACCAGGTGATTTATTTCCAAAAAACCAGCCGATGAAAACCTGATGGACACAGTTCTACTATGACGTAAGTGGGGTCGCAATGAGTTGGAGTCAACTTGACAGTAACTGGCTAGGAGGTAAAGTAGCTCTGGTGGTGCAGTGCCTAAGGCATTCGACTGCAAACCAGAAGGTTGGTGGTTCAAACCCATCAGCTGCTCATGGAAGGAAAACAGGGCAATCTACTTCTGTAAAGACTTACCACGTTGGATGAGTTAGAATGGCCATCAGGAGTGGGTTTGGTTTTTAGCTTTTTGGCTAGGAGGTAGGAGGTAGGGAACACAGCTAAACATACACTCACATACACTAACACATAGCAAGCTTTTCACGTCATCCTCCTTGCTGTGATTCTCAATGAGGGTGAACTTCTTTGTTCATGGTACCAGCAGAGTTGAGTAGTTGTGACAGAGACCCTCCTATGACTTGTAAAGCCTAAGATATTTACTATCTGGAGTTTCATGGAAAAGTTTGCTAATTCGTACTTTAAAATACTTTCTGTGTTTATTAAATGACATCGTTTGCACTTTATTTGGAAATGCAGGTGATTGGATCTGTTTTATCTCTTTCATTCCTATCTTATGCAACTAACTTGCATTTTACTTTTGTGAGATTTCCCCATACTTCTTACATGATAGCAATAGTATCCGAAAGAAAAAGACAATCAAGCTCACCATCCTTGAGTATCAAAGCAAGAGGGTTGACCTGCAAATTTTGCCTTTCACTGTACTCAGTCAATTTGTATGCTAAGCAAATAATCTGAGAATCTGGACTATTACGAAGAACCTGGCATCAGGACTGCAGGAAGACTCATTAACAACCTGCGATATGCAGATGACACAACCTTTCTTGCTGAAAGGGAAGAAGACTTGAAGTACTTACTGACTGAAGATCAAACACCACAGTCTTCAGTATGGATTATACCTCAACATAAAGAAAACAAAAATCCTCCAACGGGACTAATAAGCAACATCATGATAAATGTAGAAAAGCCTGAAGTTGTCAAGGATTTCATTTTACTTGGATCCACAATCAACACCATGGAAACAGCAGTTAAGAAACCAAACAACATACTGCATTTGGGAAAACGTACTGTAAAAGACCTCTTTAAAGTGTTTAAGAGCAAAGATATCATTTTGAAGACTAAGGTGAGCTGGCCCAACCCATGTTATTTTCAATAGTCCCATATACATGTGAGAACTGCACCATGAATCAGGAAGACTTTAAAAGAATAGATGCATTGAATTGTGGTGTTGACAAAGAATACTGAATGTACCATGGACTGCTAAACAGCAAACAAATAAATCTGTCTTGGAAGAAGTACAGCCGGAATGCTCCACAGAAGTGAGAATGGCCAGACTTCGTCTCTCATACTTGGGTCATGTTGTGAGAAGAGAATAATCTCTACAGGAAGATACTATGCTAGGTAGAGGGTCAGTAAAAAAGGAAAAGAACCTCAACAACATGAACTGACACAGAGGCTGTGATGATGGGCTCATGCATGACGATTATGAGGATGGAACAGGATCAGGCAGTGTCTTATTCTTCTATACACAGGGTCACTGCAAGTCTAAACCATCTCAGTAGCAACTGAGTGGCAACAACGTGCCAATAAAACTTTATTTACAAAAATAGCCAGATCCTTTACTGATTCTTTGTAAAGCATATTTTCTTTTGATATTGCATCCAGTTAAGGTTAGGAGGTGAAGGCAAAAAGAAGGAAGAATACCTGGTGATTAGACAGACAAAGAGGAAAAGGGAATATTAAGTGGTAAGGTAGAGACAAGTGGAGAAGGGTAGTGATTTGAGCCCAAGGAAGAAATTATAAACCCACAGAGCAGGGGAAATAAATAAATAAATAAAATAAAAAAACACACTGCCATCTAGTCAATGTCAATTCAGACTCATGTTGTTGTTGTTGTTATGTGCCGTCGAGTCAGCCCCGACTCATAGCGACCCCTCCTTGGGTTGCCGAGGCAGTATCACTACAGAAGTAGATTGCCCAGTCTTCCTTCCGAGGAGTGGCTGATGGGTTTGAACCACCAGCCTTCTGGTTAGCAGTCAAGTGCCTCAGGCACCATGCTATCAGAGCTCCTATTCAGACTCATAGTGACCCCCATTGGGTTTCCGAGGCAGTAAATCTCCAGGGAAGTAGACTGCGCTGTTGTCCTTCCACAGAGTGGCTGGTGGGTTTGAACCTCTAACCTTCTGGTTAGCAGACAAATGCCTTAGGCACTGTACCATCAGAGCTCCTTCACAGGCGGCCAGTGAAAATGGAAAGAGAGAGCCAGAAATATTCTACAATGGTCACTGAGCTATAAGAAAAAACCCTGGGGATCATTTATAGGGAAGGAAAAAAAAAGCCCACTTATAACTAAATTTGGTGGACTTTTTTTCCCATAAGAAGTAAATATAAAATATTTCACTCACAGCTTCTAATTAAAAAAAATAATAATGATGATGAAAAGGCAACATACAAGAAAAACAGAGTGAAGGACAAATACTGAAAGGGATTGTTCTAGTTACCTAGTACCATTCTGACTAGAAATATACCACAAATGAGATGGCCTTAACCAACAGGAGTTTATTCTTACAATTTGGAGGCTTTAAGTCCAAGTTCAAAGTGCCAGGCTCTAGGGGCTAGGTGAAAGCCCCTCAACCTTGGGGTCCAGATCTGCCTCCTGCTCCCAGCCCCCTGGAGTTAGAGGCGTTTCTTCACTCAGACAGGTAGCTGGCTGCTGAGGCTGGGAAGCCTCAAGGTTGACAAATAAAAAGGCACAGTCCCGATGTTACTAAACCACACGGCAGGCCATTAACTTAACTCCATTGTAAGTCCCAAGGTCGGCAGAGCATAGCAGGCTGCTGAGCAACAAAACAGCTACATGCAGGGTCCAAGCGTGCCAAAGGCTGGAGACCATTCCCAAAGCTGCTGCTTATATACAGGAAGCAGACCACGTACCCAAAGGCAGCTACGCAGCTTCTCACAGTAGATTCCACCATGGAGTTGATTACCAGTCTCATCATGGGGAATACTACATCCAGCTGCCCAGCTACTCAGCCAGGCCTAGCCAAGTTGACACACAAACATAACCACCACAGGGATGAAAACAAAAGACTGGTGCCAAGGAGAGTACTAACTAGGGCAGGATGGTGATAGCAAGGAGGAAAAGAAAAAGGAAATGGTCAGTTTTTCCCATCCTCTCAAGTCCCCATTCTTGGGAATTCTGAGTACAAAGTTCAATCTGCAGTCCTCCACTCATTCCAAGCCCACATAGACTCAGCCTAACAACCCCTCCTTACAGAATGGCTCAGTGTCAGAGTCCTCCCTGGCACTGAGCTCAGCATTGTACGTACAGTGCATGTATCAGCACTGGTCTGCAGTGACAAGAATGGGAAACTAACCACAGGAGTAAGCCCTGGTCACATCTTAACAGTTCTTTTAATTAAGAATTATACTAAAAGGATAAATAGAAGATGGCAGACTAGGGAGAAAGACTGCACAGACCCTCTTCAACAAAGAAAAGGGAAACCAATTAACACAGACACAGAAGATAATCCTGGACCCCTG
>NW_006921684.1:9070838-9089538 GCF_000298275.1 Orycteropus afer afer
GATTTGGGTGAAGAAAGGGCAATGTACCAAATGTGAGTGACCAATATGACACCATTGAAGATGAAAAAGACATAGAGAGGTACATGGGAGGTACAGACAACAAATATGAACCCTTTTGCACATACAGTACTGCATTGTCAGTGAAGGCAAACATTGGTATATGGGTGGACAGATGGGTGGACAGGCTAAACGACTGGGTATGTCTATGAAATGGGGAGGGTATCCAAGAACATGTATAGGGTTGGCAGACAATGGTCCTATAAGTTTATGTGAATGATCAGAATTCCCAGATGTATAGTAGAGCTGATAAGGGGCAAGGTTGTGGTCACTGCTTGGTCACAGCCAGCTACCCAGAGGGACCGAGTAGTTGAACCTGTGAGCTTGGGACCATAGTTGCAGGGGACATCAAACTCAATTGGCATAACATACTATATAAAACATTGTTCCACCTCCTACTTTGGCAAGTAACGACTGTGATCTTAAAAGCTAGCAAGCTGCCATCTAGGTGCAACGATGGATCTTTCCATGTCCAGAGCAAAGAATGGAGAAAACCAAAATTCATGAAAAGAATTAGTCATAGTGATCTGCAGCCTATACGACTATGAGACCAGAAGAACTAGATGGTGTCCGGCTACCACTGTCATCCACTTGGAAGGGGATCTATGTAGGAGATCCTTGATAGAGGGGAGAACAATGTGGAACAAAACGCAAAATCATTTGGAGAAAAATAAAAAAAGGTGGGGACCAGGTTTGCTGGTCCAATAGAGCCTGGTGGAACCACTGAGACTATGACCCCTAGCTGCCCTTCAGGTCTGGAACTGAACCCACACCTGTGGTTTCCAGCCAAACAAAAGATAAGCATATGAGTTGAACATTCACCTTAGGTAGATACACTCCTTGGGGAGGACAATCATGGGAGAAACATGCACAGGGAAACAGCTCAGGGGGTAAGAGTGCATGGAGAGATGGACACTGGGAAGAGGTAACTATGGGGAGGAAGTGGGAGGGGAGCTGTTGCATTGTGGTAAATTGTGGTCAATATCATGAGACAAAGAGTATGTGAACTGCTGTACGAAACGTGAATTTGCTGTGTAAATCTACACCCATATCACAATTTTTAAAAAAAATGTATAATTTTTCTTTTTTTAAAAAAAGAATTATACTAAAAGGATCTCCAGACCTGGGGGGCAGGGGTCCTGTGGCACTTTTGATGACTGACTGTGGCACTCTTCAGGACTGACCTTTTAAACCCCGTAACCTAAGAAGTGGTGTGATAAAAGAGACTAAGGGACTCTGAACTACTGGAGGAACTGCATTTAAGCCATCTCAAGTAAGTGGAGCTCTCTCTCTCCTGCCTCCTTCACTCCATTCCCCTCCTCCTCCAGAGACAATTCAACAGTCTCGTTTCAATCCATGTCTGGCTTTAAATAATCCTCACATTCAGAAAGTTCTTCATTTACCCAAAATCCCTTCTGGTAGAGTTAAAACCAGGGCTTTGGACCAGTTCTTCCGGGTTCATTCATGGCTGACAAAATAAAACTACAACAGCCGATTTTTTTAAATGTGGGTGAACCAGAACAGTAACTGAATGGGAAAAATTACAGGTGGATGCCCTGCTAGAAATTTAATCTCTTAGAAAACAAGGGCAGCAAGCATGTTGCATAGCAACCAAATCTCTTGACATGCAGTAAGAAACACTGGTGCCCACTCAAAGATGGCTGCGAAACACACTTCTTTGAATATCACTCTTCACAGTGCTGCCAATAACTGAATGTCCTATAGCAGGCTCCTGAAAGGGCTCACCGTGCCTCTTCTGAGTTTCCCATTGCACAGCTTCAATTCTAATGTTCCCCATTCTGGTTATCATCCTACATCATTCAAATTTTTTAAAATTTGGGTTTGCTGATTTCGCTTCATCAGCCATGACTGAACCGGTTCAAACCTCTTGTTAATACCTGTTTCCTCAGTGGAAATCTGGAACAGCTGGTTCCCATTTTCTTTATAGCAACTCTTTTTTAAAAGATTCATAGGCCTATAAAGGACTCCCACACTAATTTCACCACAGGCAGATAGCTCCCGTCTCTCAAGCATTTTCCAAGAATTATTTTCCTATATATTCATCAATAACTACTTTCCAAGTCTGTGGACATCTAACTCATTGAACAAATTTCCACAGCTGAAAAAAAGACAATAGGCTCTATCCAATAAGGGGAAAAGGGGCATAAGGACTTTGGGTTTTACCTGAATTGCTAAACACTTGTTTTTGTGAAGACACTGTGAATTTGAAGTTTAGGACAGAAGACAACTAAAACCAGAACAGAGTGCTTATGTCTAAGTAGAGAGGCATGTGGGGATGATGACCAATCTCTGGCCAAGTGCCTACAGCTCTGCTCAAGAACATCACCTCTCTGTATGAGCAAGTGAGGTATCTTAGAATTCTGACAAACAGCACCCAATGTTGGTCTCTCAAAGAAATGCTGTAGCTCTGCCTTCCCCCTATATCTCAAACTGTTTCTTCTCTAATTTTTTTTTCCTTCCAAATCTGGAGAAATACAAAAGATCTTCAGTTGAATTTTAGAAGCAAAGAACATATGGTCTTGAACATCTGTGCTTTTCCCAAGCTATTTTTTTCCATTATTGTCAAGAGAAAAGTTTAGTGGAATGTTTCTCCACAGAGGCACAAGTCTATAATGCTCCCTGTTGATTACATATAAAAGACACAAAATATTAGTTTATTAAAAGCAGCTTCAACCATTCCTGTACAAAGCCATTCTCCGACAGAACAGATTTATGAAGTAACAGCTGAAAGGTATGCAGATCACAAGATACATGACAAATGTACTTTATTACATGGATCAGAAAAACCATATGTACTAGTGGTTACTGTACAATGATACACAACACCCAACTAAGACCATTCAAAGGTTTTGCTGATATTGAAAACTATAAAGACACAATGTTAGATTGAGAAAGTGTTTCATAAGATAGAATAATGCTAAGACAATTCACCGCTTTAGGAAATTAAATACATTCTGCATATTATAAACTTAATGTATTATAAAACTATACCATACTTTAAATTAAAATTGGAAGGACTTTACCCCATTCATTGGTTAAAGCACATGTTTTATAACGTTTTTCCATACTTAAAAGCGTAACTCAGTGGAACGTGGTTAGTGGCCCTAACAACATTAACACATTTAAGATTTCTGATTTTGTGATTTCCATCAAAAAGATACTTAAGTATCTTAAGAGCAAAAGAAGCATGATCCATTTCAGACATGACTACTTCCCGTAAGGCACTGCCAGGCCAGAAAAGGCTTTCACAGCTCTCAACCCAAATTCCAAGCACAACGTCTGAATCTATTCTGCTACATCTCAGCCAAATGGCTATCTGTCCTTAGCTTGACAGGGTAGTACTCCCAAGGCTGCCGACTCCATTTTCCAACATCTTGGTTAGCAACTTCTTTCTTAAATGGAATCAGTCTGTCTCTGTAGTCTCCCATCAGAGGTATTCAATTCTACTCTCTGGAACAGCCTTGCTCCACTACTTAACAACGGAATGACTTTGGACAACTTTACTTACTTCTTCAAAGATCAGTTTCCACATCAGAAAATAGGAAAATAAGTGTATTGATAACATATGGTTATTTTAAGGATTAAATGAAGTAAGTATACATGGAAAGCATTTAGCACAATGCCTGGCACATAATTAAGCATTTCTATAAATGCTGACTGTTGTGTTATTATTACTATTATTCTCCAAGATAAGTGTAATTTAACATCACATTGTAGTTTTCCCTGTGCTCTAAAACATACATTCAATGATGTAAAATTCAGACTTCTTTTTGCAAATAGGCCCTGGCCCCTCTGGCTGCCTGACAGTCCCCTTGGGATAGCAGAATGGGCTGGTGTGAGTACTTAACCACCCCATCCTACCCCCATTAGTGAATCCACAATCAACTCCCAGGGAAGCAGTAGTCAAGAAATCAAAGGATGTATTGTACAGGGCAGATCTGTGCAAAAGACCTCTTTAAAGTACAAAGATGTCACTTTGAAGACTATGGTGCACCTGACCCCAAGCCATGGTATTTTCAATCACCTCATGTGTATGTGAAAGCTGAACAATGAACAAGGATGACCACAGAAGTGTTGATACATGTGAATTATGTTGCTGCTGTTAGGTGCCATTGAGTTGTCTCCAACTCACAGCGACCCCATGTACAGCAGAACAAAACACTGCCCAGTCCTGTGCCAGCTCCATGATCGTTGCTATACCTGAGCCATCATTGTAGCCACTGTGTCAATCCATCTTGTTGAGGGCCTTCACCTTTTTCGTTGACCCTCCACTTTACCAAGCATGGCATCCTTCTCCAGGGAATGGTCCCTTCTGACAACTTGACCAAAGCAAAAGCAGGTGGTACAAAGTCTGGCCATTCTCACTTCCAAGGAGCATTCCGGCTACACTTCTTCCAGGACAGATTTGTTATTTCTTTTAGCAGTCCATGGTACTTTCAGTATTCTTTGCCAACAACACAACTCAAAAGCATCGACTCTTCCTCAATCTTCCTTATTCACTGTCTAGCTCTCAATGAACTGAGATGAATCAATTACAATTTTAGCAAAAAATACGAATATACCATGGACTACCTGAAGAACAAACAAATCCATCTTGGAAGCAGTACATACAGCCAGAATGATCCTTAGAAGCAAGGCTGGCGACACTTCATCCCACTTCTTTGGGCTGAATGGGAAAAATTACAGGTGGATGCCCTGCTAGAAATTTAATGCTTTCAGGAGGGACCAATTCCTAGAGAAGGACATCATGCTTGGTAGAGGGTCAGTGAAAAAGGGGAAGACTTTCAACAAGATGGACTGACACAGTGGCTGCAACACTGGGCTCAAACATAGCAATAATTGTTGAGGATGGTGCAGGACTGGGTAATGTTTTGTTCCATCGTACACAAGAACGCTAGGAGTCAGAACCAACTCAATGGCACTTACCACCACCATTCTCCCCTCTCCTCACGCCATTTACTTATGTAGGTGGTGTCTGCTGCAATGGTGTTTTTATATACTGGCAATTACAGGGGAAAGACATTTATATTTTATGTCTAGACTGAATTTGCATAACTACCAGGTGGCATCAGAAGTAAATGATTTAGAGAGCTGTCAAATTATGGGGATTTCAATCAATGTCATGAAACAAAATCTGTATTAATTGTTCAATGGAAAACCAATTTTTTCTGTAAACTTTCACTCAAATCACAAAAAGTAAAAAGAACAACTAAAAAAGTTAGTTACTTACTTACCTAGCAAACTTCATAAACAGTCCTAACGCCTGTACCTCAATTGCAGCATTTATAAGTTTGGGAATTTCTTGAGGTCTCTTTAGCCTCCTCCTAAGTTTTTATTTTATTCTGTGGCTAGTATTTCACTAGTCTAAACTATATACCACTACCCCTCACCACTAATCCACTTCACAGATATAAATCAAGTAATTTATAGCATTGTTTTTTTCTTTTCCTATTTCTAAAAATCGTATCCCACATAGACAGATTCAAATTTTGAAGATATAAAAATTTCCTTACAAGCACAAATACACTGCAGCATACTTACTTCAGGCAGCATGAGAACTAATGGGAAAAAAACACATCTACATCAATGTGACATGAGAAAAAAAAATTGTGATCAAAACCATTACTTGCCTCCACTTTAGAGCTTCACCTGGAGCTTGCATTTCTTCTCTATTAGTGGCTTGGGTATCACTGATCATGGGTTATAAATTCACCTTTAGGACTGAGAAAGGCCATTCCTAAGGGAGTGCTATCCGCAGAACTCCAGTCTGGTTTAGGTCTAGATTTGAGGAGGGTTCTATAAATCATTTCTCTACTGAAACCTACTCTTTATCTGATTCTGAGGCTGCATCACACCACTCCGGGAAGGAGTGACTCAAAAATAGGCATACCACCTTAAAATTCCCTTTCTATCTTAGCAAGAATTCGCTCATCCTTGAGAAGCAGAATGGCACTGTTAAGAGTATGGGCTCTGGAGCCAGACTACCTGAATTTGAATCACTTCTCTCCCAAACTTCACTAAATGACTTGTGTGCCTCCATTTCCCCACGCCTAAATAATATTAGTGCCTAACTCACAGGATTGCTACGTAGATAGCATAAACACTTAAATAGTTTAGAATTAAATCATTTAGACCAAGGCCCAACAAGAGTAAGCAATCAATAAATGTGAGTAATTTCAATGATCCTTAAACGATATTTTACATTTAAATTCTTTACAAACAAAAATGTTACATTCAATTCCTAATGTGATTTAGCCCATTCAAACCAATTTTAAGAATGATTTTGTGCTTTACTTGAGCTCCATCTGGTGGTTTTACACAATTCTCTGGAAAAACATCAGTGAAATACAAGGATTATAACATTTAAAAAAACAAGCAAATCATCTAAAAGATTAAATTGACATGTATCATCTTCAGGATTAAAGCCACAAACAGTGATCATCTTTTAAACATACTCCTGCCCTAATTTTGGAACACCAGTCTAACTTTCCTGTCAAAATTTGAGAGTAGGAAGAATCTTGCTGGCAGTGAACTCAGTACCTAAAAGAACCCACTCATGACATGGTACGAGACACTTCTTTCCAGCAGCCACCTTTCCAGAGGTCATGACACTCGAGAACGTTTCCCAAATGAATTTTTTGATAGTGGTGGTTTGGTCTTTATTTTGGTAACTTTTAAATCATGATTGGACAAACTTAAGTAAATATCCTAACATCATCAAGAGGCCCTGAAAGTGCTCAAAGCTACTATTAGTGGAGTCGATTAGAGGTTGTCAGCCACAGAACCTAAGAAGACATCCCTAGCAGTGGTCTCTCAGTTCACCTTAATGAAAATCCAGTTAGACGATACCTGACAATGCTGCTCAAATTTATCTAAGTGCTAAGTCTGTAACGTTAATGGTGCAGACAATTCCTAGAAAGAAAAGCAAAAAAAAAAGAGCTAGTGTATTCAGGCTAATATTGTCAATGGATAATTTAGCAACTTTTTAGTTCTTGAGTAAACATTTGTGTATTCACATTTTCCCACAAAGTCTATTTGCTATTTACTACCATACCAAAAGGAGAAAAAAAGGCTACAAACAACATTTTTTTTTAGCTCCTATCTTCTTAGCTTCTTTTTCTTGAAAGAGAAAATATGCTCAATATGTTTCAAAATTATCTATAACTTTTCAGTAAATTAACCACTGAGTAAATTGAGAAGTCTCTTATATTAACTTCAAGATTTTACTGGCATTAAAATAGATTCAAATCTCTTTAAAGATCTGGGTCATTTCCTCTTAATATTGTGCCTGACACAAAGTATATGAACTGATGACCAAGTGACCTCATTCAAGGGAATCTCATTTCTAACTTGGCTGTTCTCTGAAGTTGGCATCCTCTTCTGAGCCATTGCCCAGCTGTCAGTCCCATGAGGGCACACTGTCTTGTACTCTGCGTCCCTAGCACCTGGCAAAGCCCTCAACACACAGGACTCAGTATTTGTTGTTCCAGTAAACAAACTGGATGATGGTGAAATTTGAGGGATAAAGCTAAATTTAGACTGCTTAACTGAAAATAAATTTAAATTGAGTGTACTTAGAAAACTATAGCAAGAAAGGCTCAATTAAAAATCATTTCATTAGACTAGCTATTCCAACAGTATATCCTAGTCCTCAGAAGACTAGTTTCTAGGAGTCACAGTTAAACAGGTTGCTTCGCTGCTAGATCTGTACAGACTACTGCTAATACTCATGGTGATTCTTCAAGTATGTAGCATTTCCCAAATTGCCGTGACCACAAATTTTTTTTTCACCAACCACCCAGAGGAACTGATCCTTAACAACATACTTTGGGATATGTTGCATTATACTATATTAGGCTACACAGTACGAAAACTGAGTAACATTAAACTAGTTCTCAAATAAAATCATAGAGCACACTGATTTGTAAAAACTAAAATATTCTACTTAAAAATTAAGACTTTAAAGAAGCTTGTCTTCTCTACTATGGGAAAATTACTTCTTAACCATTTATTAAAGATAAAAGTCAAACTTCAAGATTTACACTCCTTCTACACTTACTCTGAATTATACAAAATTCAAACTCCAAAGAATCACTGATTGTAAGATCCAATGACTTACATTTAACAATTATGTTTGCATTATAGCTTTCTGTAAATGTGAGTTAGCTTAAACGTGTCAGTATAAGATCATTTGTTTTGTATTTACTGACTGTAATTACCAAGTTGTAAGAACAATTACAAACAGATTAATACTTGACAGAATTTTGCTGTCTGTTAACACATGGAAACTGGAGAACATCTAATTAAAATACCAGTATAGCTTTCATTCACTAAAGAAAATCTTTTAATTAAGTTCCCAAAACAAACTTGAGTTATGTTGGGTTCAAATCAAAGAAAAAGGCCAAGTTAGAATACAGAAATAAATAGTTTTCATGTGGTGGAAGCTGAAATCAATGTATACATTTTAATCAAACATCTACCCCATGTGGCATTTATTTAAGTTTTTAAGTCTACCAGGCTAAACCTTTTGCTGCCTTTGCTGCTTTTGCTTTGTTTTTTCCCTTCTTTTTCTCTCGCTTTGCCTTCAGCTTTTTTCTTTGCCTTTGGTTCATCCATACTGGGTACTGTCCATGCTGGTCCAGAAGACTCTTTTTGTTTCTCTTAATATCGGTCTCCATTTTCATGTCATCTGAATAAAGGATGGAAAAACCATTAACACTCATGTATGAAAGATCAATCCTGTGAAAACACATTAATGCACTAAGAATGTCAGAACTGAAGAGTCTTAACACCTTTGCAAAAGATAAAAAATGTTCCTGTTTTGCAGAATGCTCTTTGACAAAACATTCTGAAAACTTCTTATATATAGCACATTCAATAGGATCACATACATGCTGCCACATGTTCCTACAACGATGAAAAACATAAAAAGTATCTGTGAGTAACTAAGGACATCATCTAGTGAGTCACTGAGAAGTTTTCTAAAGAATATTGCCATGATTGTCCTTTGTAACAGTAAAGGTTAAATAGGAAACAGATATACGGCTTTGAGCTTTAGAGTAAGTGTATAGTTCTGAGCATATGTATGCTATAAGAACATTCCTCAGATTACTTGAGCTAAATAAGATTAAGTTGAGCCAATAAGAAGGGTGCCCCATACTTCTAAAGCTAGGCCTTAGATGTAAATGGACTGATTAGCAATGACTGCCCACTTATAATGAAGTGAACTTGGAACAGGTAGAGTAGTAAGCAGCAGGCTTTGATGACAGAGATGGGCCAAAGAGAGGAAAGACAGATAAATCCTGAGGCTCCCACACCCACAGAGTTAGCTCTACTGACAAGAGGCTTGTCAGGAAACTCAGCACAGCCATACTGCGGTCACACCCATCACCAACCTTACCTATCATAAACCACTGTGTGCCTCCTGCAGCACCTCATGATAGTACATAAGGCCTTAAATGAGCTCTACTACCTGACACTATATTAATTTATTTATCCGATTTATGTTCTGTCTCCTCCAGTACAGTGTAAATTCCATTAGGATGGTTGCCATTTCTGCTATTCATTACTGTTTTCACAATGCCTACAATACTGCTTGGTACATAGAGCCACAAAATAAACTGTTGAATGAGTACTTCAGGTACTATCTCAAGGACCAGGGATATAGTAGTCTTATAAACTCCTTACCCTTATGGAGTTTACAATGTTCTTTTGAGGGAAAAATAGCAAAGTAAGCAAACAAAAATAAAATTTCAGCCTGCAGTAAGTGGTTTAAAAGAGAGGAACAGGGGCCGGATTAAAAACATAGTAGGCTCTGGAAAGCATGGGATGACAATGAGGGGTTTTAATCAGAGAAGTGACAAACTCTGGTTTATGCTCTTTAAAAAAAAAACTGGTTGTATGTAGAAGGCAAATCACAAGGGAACAAGAGCTGAAGCAGAAAGAAGCAAAAAAAGCTGTTGTCACGGTATAGGCAACAGTTGACAGTGGTTTGGATAAAGGTAACGGCATGAAGCTAGAGAGAAATGGATATCCCCAATACAGTAAGATCTGCTAATGGTTTAGATGTGGAGGATAAAGGAAAGAGGGATGAAGAATGACCACGAGGTTTGTGGCTGATGATATTAGGTAGGGAAGAGGCAGTTGAAGAAACAGAAATAAGGAGAAATATGAGCTTGAGGTGGAGATGAGGAATGATCCTTATACAGGCAGATTACGAAATGGGGAGACTCTCTCACCTCGGTCTCATCTCCCATTTAGCTCCTGGATACTCCAAGAATGAGGGCAGTAAGACACTCCCCTAGGAAGAACATGAGAGGATTTCTGTCTACAGATGATGATCAACCCAAAAGACCTACAGGTACTGGTAAAGGAGATTTCCCAATAAAACTACCTGGGACCTGTCCAATGAAGCCTACCAGTTAATGACATTCCCTCACGCCAGCCCTTCAGCTTCCAATCATTGTAGTCCCTCACTTTTGAATACAAACAATCAAATTCTTTAGATAGTTGAGAAAAAGCTCTAGTATGAAAGACAGACACAAAAAATAAAGGAATTGGGTGGGTGGGTGGGGAGGGGAGACCCAAGAAGAAAAATAAACTATGCACGAAGTACATCAAAATTTCAAAAACAAACCACGATTAACACCCTGAGAGCTTACAAAGAATATATTAAGAACAGGAAGCTATTAAATCTGTAAAACACCGCATAATGTGGATGAACTTGGAGGACATTATGCTGAGTGAAATAAGTCAATCACAAAAGGACAAATATTGTATTAGTCTGTTATTGTAAAAGTTAAGGAAAGGGAATGTTCTTTGTTGGTTACCAGGGGTGAGAGAGGAGGGGAGGGAACGCTGTTAGACAGATAGAGATAAGTATTGATTTGGGTGAAGAGAAGGGCAATGTACCAAATGTGAGTGACCAATATGGCAACACCGTGGATGAGAAAGACATAGAGAGGTACATGGGAGGTATAGACAACAAATATGAACCCTCTTGCACATACAGTACTGCGTTGTCAGTGAAGGCAAACATGGGTATATAGATGGATAGATGGGTGGACAGGCTAAATGATTAGGTATGTCTATGAAATGGGGAGTGTATCCAAGAACATATATAGGGTTGGCAGACAATGGTCTTATATGTTTATGTGAATGATCAGAATTCCCAGGTGTATAGTAGAGCTGACAAGAGGCAAGGTTGTGGTCACTGCTTGGTCACAACCAGCTACCCAGAGGGACCAGAGTAGTTGAACATGCGGGCATGGGACCATAGTCGCAGGGAACATCAAGCTCAATTGGCATAACATACTGTACAAAACATTGTTCCACCTCCTACTTTGGCGAGTAGCGACTGGGATCTTAAAAGCTAGCAAGCTGCCATCTAGATGCAACAATGGGTCTCTCCTCGTCCAGAGCAAGAAGAATGAAGAAAACCAAAATTCATGGAAACAATTAGTGCTAGCGACTGGTACACCATCCATCCGATCTGCAGCCTATACAACTGTGAGACCAGAAGAACTAGATGGTGCCCGGCTACCACTGTCATCCACTTGGAAGAGGATCTATGTAGGAGATCCTTGATAGAGAGGGAGAACAATGTGGAACAAAACTCAAAATCATTTGGAGGAGAAAAAAAAAGGTGGGGGGGACCAGAATTGTTGGTCCGATACAGCCTGGTGGAGCCACTGAGACTATCGCCCCTAACTGCTCTTCAGGTCTGGAATTGAACCCACACCTGTGGTTTCCAGCCAAACAAAGTACAGGCATGTGAGTTAAACATTTACCTCAAGTAGATACACTCCTTGGAGAGAACAATCATGGGAAAAAGAAGGGCTGCTTATGCACAGGGAGACAGCTCAGGGGGCAAGAGTATATGGAGGGATGGACACTGGGAAGAGGTAACTATGGGGAGGAAGTGGGAGGGGAGCTGTTGCATTGTGGTAGACTGTGGTCAATGACATGAGACAAAGTATATGTGAACTGCTGTATGGAAGTCAATTTGCTCTGTAAATCTTCACCCAAATCACAATTAAAAAAAAAAAGAACAGGAAGCTATTAAAAAAATAAAGGGGATGGGTGGGTACTTAAGTAAAAGAACAAAAAACAACTCTGGAAAACTAAAATACTATAGCAATAATAGAAAACACAAAATTGGAAGATAAAGTTATGGAAAGTATAACAAAAAGGAAAAGAAACAGAAAACAGGATGCCAAAGGGGCAGGGAGGCCGCATCTTCAGACCTCCTCTAACCCCACGAAAGGAAGACAGAAGCACCAACAGTAGCCCAAGGCCTATTCCTGTAAGGCCAGACATGCCACCTCCCTCCAGCCCTTTCATGAACCCTGATACCAACCGTTCCTCCCACAGCACCCACCACCTCTTTGCTGGGTGTGATAATTTGCTGCAGTGGCCACACAGAACTCACAGATTATGGGGTTTATTAGGGAAGCACCAGCAAACAATTAAAGTTCATAAATGCACCCAGTCTCTCGCAGCTGGCCGACTCACTCAGCAGCTGGCAATCTCACTAGCACATCACTCTCTCAGTAGTGTGTGTCTCTTGTGTCTCTCAAGAACGCATTTCTCTCAGCAGCACGTCTTTCTCAGCCAGCAGCCAGAGAGACTCCTTCTGCCTCTAGGAGGGCTCCTTTTGAGCCTGGTAGAGTGAACCAATTCCAACATCAGAATTCTATACAACTGAGAGAGAACTTCCCAGAAGATTACTTTGTGCCACTCACAACAGAAATACTTTACATGGATAACTTTATCAGGAGCTACTTAGTTGCTCATGGCAAATTCCACCATGGAGTTCACAAAGACTTAAGGCTAGAAAAGCCACACTATGTAATTTACTACACTGCACAGGACAGAAAAGAAAATTAGAGGATTGATCCAAGAAATTCAGGAATGAATGGGCATCTAGTAATCAGATGATATAAAGAACTCTTAACTCCCATGAACCACAGTCTTCTCTAGGCTGAGACCAGAAGAACTAGATAGTGCCTGTCTGCCACTACCAATCATGCTGACCAGACACACAACAGAAGATCCTGGTTAGAATTGGAGATAAAGATAGAACAAAACCCAAATTCACACAAAAAAGACCAGACTTACTGACAGACAATGGGGGAACTCTTAGGACTGTTGCCCTAAGTCACCCTTCTAATGTGGAATTGAAGCCACTCCCAAAGGCCACTTCTTAACCAAATAATAGACTGGCCTATAAAATAAACCGTAACACTGTGATCCTTAGAATAATCAACTATACGAGACCAAACAGGCAACATTTGCCCCAAAACAAAGATGAGAAAGCAGGAAGTGGGCAGGGAAACCAAAGGAATGGAAACAGGAACCCACGAAACAGGACAGCACTGACCCATTGCAAGGATTGCAACCAATGCCACGAAACAGCGTGTGTATGAAATATTGAATAGAAAACTGATATGCTATGAACACTTTCACCTAAAAAACAAAAAATTTTCAAATAAAGAGAGAAAATAATACACAGACACACAGACACAAAGAGCTCTTAAATAACAAAATGACAACTCAATTTAAAAAGATGAAAAGGACTTGACAGACATTTCTCCAAAGAAGATATAAAAAGGCCAATAAATCAGTCAACATCATTAGAATCATTACCATGTTTGAGTCCGTTGTTGTGGCTATTCATCAGTCATTGAAGAAATGAAAACCAAAACCACCGTGAGATACCACCTCACACCTGCTAAGCTGGTTATGGTAAAAATAACAAGAACAAAAACTGAAAAATAACTAATACTGGCTAGGAGATGGAGAAATTGGAGTCCTTGTACATTGTACATTGTACATTGCTGGTGGAAATATAAAATAGTGCAGCAATGTGGAAAACAGTTTAGCAGTTTCTCAAAACAAATAAAAAAAACCCATAGCATTACATATTACCCAGGAATTTCACTCTCAAGTATATAACCCCCAAGTGAAACATATATGCAAACAAAAACTTGTATATACATATTCACAGCAGCACTATTTACAACAGCCAAAAAATGAAAATAACTCACATGTCTATCAACAGATGAACTGGACATAGAAAATATATATACACACACAATATACAATATTGTATAAATACATACAATATATATACACAATGGAATATTTTTCAGCCATAAAAAGGGATGAAATACCGATACACACACAACATAGATGAACCTTGAAAACATGCTAAATTAAAGAAGCCAGACACAAAAGGCTACATATTGTATCATTCCATTTATGTCAAATATACAAAATAAGTAAACCCATAGAGACAAAAAGCAGATTAGAGTTTGTAAGGAATGAGAGGAGGTGGGAAAGGGAAGAAACTAATGAGTATGGGATTTTTTTGGGGGGGTGATAAAAATGTTTTAGAATTAGATAGATATGATGGATGCACAACATTGTGAAAGTAGTAAATGGTCCTGAACTGTAAACTTTAAAAAAATTAATTTTTTAAATTTTACATAAAAAAAAAAATGACTACTAGTGGGGTGTGTGTGTGTGTGTGAGAGTGAGAGAGAGAGAGAGAGAGAGAGAGAGAGAGAGAGAGAGAGAAAATGGAAATGGTAAGCAATGCAAGCAATGCAAACTGTTTCAAGAAGTTGCAACAAGTGCAGTTAAATAAAGCAGTGGATGGGACAAATGTTAGGTCAAGGGAAGGTTCATTCTTCCTCCCCCCCCTTTACTCTTTCAATATTTATGTGAAGATGTTGATGCTGCTGGGAATGACCCAGCAAAGGAGGAAAGATTTATAAAAAGATTACTGTGTGAGTACAGTCCATCAGAAGGCAAACAGGGAAAGGACTCAGAACACTAGTGGAGAAACCGGCCTTCGAAAGAAGTATTAATCAAAGGAGAACAGAAACTATATATTCAGAGGCTTATAGATTTGAGTAGTAAGGAGATGAGGGTATTTCTCTTCTTTTTCAAAAGAGGTGAGGTAAAAAGCTTTTTATAGTTTTTATTAGTGTAGGGTAGCAGAGGTATGGAATGGGAAAAAATAAATGGACATTCTGAAGAAACGGGAAAGGAAACGTCTAGGATTGGAAGGTTGAAGGATGCTGCTTTCTTCCTTCATCATAGTACACCAAATAGATAGACTTTAAGAGTCTGGACATTGAGAGCAGTTCATTCAGTGTATGGCCAAATTACATTAGGAAGTGAAAAACAAGGTAGCTTTTCTGCTGAAATTAGCATCACATACTCTAAACTTTAAAATTAGCATCACATAGCTTCAAACTTTAGAGTGTGATTAAGACACAGAGGTCTCTAGAACCTGTCAAAATCAAATACAGCAAAAATTTGTGATTTTAAGAATAATAGTATAAGGACTTAAGGAACTCTGGTAGTATAGTGGTTAAGGTATTTGGCTGCTAACCAAAACAAGGTCGTGGTTTGAACCCACCAGCCACTTCACGGAAGAAAAATGGGGCAGCTAGCTTCCATAAAGGTTTACAGGCTTGGAAACCCTAATTAAGGGTTGCTATGAGTTGGAATCAACTCGGTGGCAGTGAGTTTGGTTTTGGTTTGGAGCATAAGGACTCATAGAACAGGAACTATATCTTGCAAAGGGTAAAATGAAGAAAGACCTCCTAGATTCTGATTGAACTGTTGTTTAGATCTGTCTATTCCTATAGTATACCTATTCCTGAGACATTTAGGCAACCATGAAAGACCCATCCTGAATGACCCAAAATATGCCTATTCACATGAGCTGGCTTTAAAATAATTCAGAATATAATCTCTATGAGTACAAGCCTTCAAAGAATAAAAATGTGGGCATGGCAGGAAGAAGTTTGCAGGGGAGTATGTGAGGGTGAAGGAAGGCCAAAAAGGGAAAAAGTCACAGAAAGGAAAATGATAAAAAAATAGATAGACACACACACACACACACACACACACACAGAATCCCCATTGTCATCAAGTTGATTCTGACTTGCAGCAATCCCATAGGACAACAGAACTGCCCCACAGGGTTTCTAAGGCTGTAAATCTTTAATAGAGTAGACTGCCTCATCTTTCTTCCATGGAACAGCTAGTTGTTTGAACTGCCAACCTTTGGTTAACAGCTGAGCACTTAAATCACTGTACCACCAGAGCTCCTCATACACCAAAAAACCAAACCCATTGCCTTTGAGTCTATTCAGATTCATAGCAATTCCCACTGGGTTTCCAAGGCTGTAAATCTTTACAGGAGTAGATTGCTTCATCTTCCTTCTGCAGACCAGCTGGTGGGTTTGAACCACTGACATTCTGGTTAGCAGGCAAATGCATTACCCGCTATACCACAAAAGCTCCTTATACATACATATGTACGTATAATACAAATCCATGAACTCACCTTTCTCATCATTCATCTCACACTGCATTTTTTCTTGACAATGTTTGGGTGCCACAATTGTTGCTATCTCTTGAACATCTTTCATTAAAACATCACCATCTACTTTGAGAATATTTTTAAGTCTGCTGAGCTCCTTTGGGGCATTCTTTTTTCTCTTTTCAGCACGCATCTTCCTTTTCCACTTACTCCGTAAGCTTTTAGCCATGTTTTAACTGGAAAGTTAACAAAAATACATACACAAAAACATATTTACTACACCGCTCCCCCCAAAAGAGGCAACTCCTTAGAAAACCAGGCCAACAGATACCTCTACAAAACACAAAGGGAAAGTGAAACGATTTATGATGATTTAACATGTAATTTACGTGAGAATCAAGATGGCACATACAGTCATTACATAAGAATTGAGAACACCAACATCCATCAGTGTCCATTCCTTTAGCAAACCAAAAATGAAGCCAATTCTGAAAGCTCCTTCAAGTTTCCTTACAAAGTAAGAAATTTAATTTCTCCAGAATGCAAAGAGCATCATCATCTTACATTTCTAAACAGTTTACAAATTACAAAACGTTTTTATAAACATCTTTTATTGAATCATGATTTTCCCCAAACCTACCCCTACTCTCTCCCCCTCATTATTCACCCTGTTCCTCATTATAGCCAACCTATTTTAAATTTGTCTTGCTTTCTCTACAATCCTCAATCCCAGTCCCAAGATGGTTAGTGTGAGCATTTAAAAGCCTGTAGCATGTCACTACTTTTCAACCTGCCCCTGCCTCTTCCTTTAACTCTACCTCATCCCACTCTCCACCTCCAGGCTCCAATTACATCGGAAAGAGTCCAAATTATGTCCACCTCAGTACCTTTACATTTGTTGTTCCTCTGCCTGGAAAATGCTCTTCCCAAGGATCAAGTACTCCTTCACGTGGCGTAAACTGCACTACCTGAGAGCTTCTCTGACGCAGGTATGCTGCCCTCCCTTTAGTCATTATCCCATCATCCGTTTATTTCTTTAAAACGTGATACAACTTGAAATTATCTAAATTTTCTGTTTCCTACTGGATCCATGAAGGCAGGAACAAAGTATATTTTGACTGAGTACACTTTGTTCACAGTTGGATCCTCCAATGCATGTAAAGGACAAATATTTACCAAATGGAAAACTAAAAAACACACTCCTTGAGTGACAATTTTTGAACGCCAGCAACCAAATTCACTCTGCCCTTTGTCCACAACAACTCAAGCCCCTTGAGGGACTGAGACAGGACTGTGAAGGAGGCACAAAAAATGTTAAACGCTGGACTACTAGCTAAAAGGCTGGCAGGTCGAACCCACCTAGAAGCGCCTCAGAAGGCACATCTGGTGATCTTCCGAAAGGTCACAACTTCAATTCGATGACAACAACCTTAAGGATCGGGGTTAACCTGCGCACGGGGAAGTCGCATGGCTGCCCTCAGACCACGGGAACCCCTCGCCTTTGAGGGAAGCCTGAGTCTAAGGGCCACGCTTGGTTCAGAGAGGGACAAGAATGTGCTGACATTTTCTGTAAGCGGCGGAATCAAGTCCAATGCCCAACGCCCTACCAAGGAGGTTCTGAACTCACCTAGGAAGACTCTGAAGCTCACATGCAGCAACAAATCACACCGGCCGGAAGTCTCTGCACTTCCCCCTTCCTGTAGTCCTACTTTTCAGCGGGCGCGCTGCACGCTGGGAGCCAAAATCTCCAGGGAAGGCCTCGAGAGGCGTGGTCTTCGGGAGCCCGCCACTGACGCAACTTTTATTCTCAGAGAGAGGCGTAGGGGTGGGCTTTGGAAATGCGGGAAAGAATACTGCTGGCAGTTCGGGTCCTTGCTAGGCCTGCTTCCAGGCTGTGGGCTGGGTGGCCCTGAGAATCAAACCAAAGAAGTGAACTAACTGGGCCAGGTGAACGTACTTGTCAGATAGGGAACTCGGAGTCGACCTTTTGATCCCACACCGCATCATCGGTCCCCTAATACTCTTCGTTCTCCTTAGTGGAACATCTAAGGTCACATGTTCTTCTAGCTGCCTAATTGGGATCATTGTTCTTCATTTGCAGCCTTTAAATTTTCCCAACCTGGATGATGTTTTCATGGTTGTACACGTATTTCAAAAGCTTACCAAATTGTTCACTTTAAATATATGCAGTTTGTTGTATGTCAGTTATGTTGTTGTTGTTGTTAAGTGCCGTTGAGTCGTTTCCGACTCATAGCGACCCCATGCACAGCAGAACGAAAC
>NW_006921684.1:9093133-9107795 GCF_000298275.1 Orycteropus afer afer
ATTAAATAAGTATACTCGGGAAAGTAGATTCTTTAAATAGGAGGTTAAATTCTTAGCGAGGAAGTGAATTTTTATTTTACATGTTAACTATGTATCTAAGTCTTTTCAAATTAGAATTTAACCACTTCTCCCAAAAATATATATATACACACATTGCTTTTGAAATTGGAGAAAGCTCACTCTCAGGTAGTCCAAACTGACTGTATCTTGTTAAACAAATTAACCCAAGACTTTTAAATAGATAACTGGGGCCAGAAAGTAACTTACCTATTATGAAAATGTTATGGCATTAACAATGTATGCTGTAATTTATCATTACTAATGCTTTACAAAGCTGAACCATGGTCTGCACTGTTGAAATTTTCTTTTAGCTTATATCCCTTATCAGTTTGTATAAAAGCAGTTCTAACAGAATAGTTAAATGGTCTTAGTATATTTCTTGTTTGCCATTGAGTCAGCTCAACTCATGGTAATCCCACGCACAATGGAACAAAATGCCATCCCCATGATCACTAGTGGATCAGACCATTGTAATCCAGGGTTTCATTGGCTGATTTTTTTCAGAAGTAGATTGCCACGCCTTTCTTCCTAGTCTGTTTGTCTGGAAGTTCTGCTGAAACCTGTTCAGCATCATAGCAACACACAGGCCTCCGCTGACAGGTGGTTGGTGGCTGTACATGAAGCATACTGGCCGGAATAAAATTCAGGCCACCTGTATAGAAGGTAAAAATTGTACCACTGAACCACCACTGCCTCCTTAGTGTATTTAAAAATCCTTAATTCATTCCCTCATTCAAATATGTTAATATGTACTCTTTGATAATCAAGGCATTATATTGGTGCTCTGGTGGCATAGTGCCTGAGGCTAACCAGAAGGCTGGTGGTTCAAACCCACCAGCCACACCTCAGAAGGAAGATTGGGCAATCTTACTTCTGTTTGGTACTGCTTCAGGAACCCAAGGAGGGGTCGCTATGAATTGGATCCGATTCAACGGCAGTGAGTTTGGTTTTGGTTTTTATACTAGATATACAGAGATGAACTACTGTCTTCAGGAAACTTTATCCCCTGATGGTGGGATGAGGTTTAAGGGTCAACTTGGATATTGCTTTGGCTTCAGAGTTGGAAGGAGTTTATGGAATTGGAGGTACACTGCGTAGCACTGAATACCCGGCAGGAGGTAGCCTAGTTCCTCATCTCAAAGGCATACTATGATCCCCCGTAGTCGGGCCTCTCTCATGGAGCCCCTGATCTGCCTAATAAGGACCAAGAAGGCTTCTGGGATTTCAGAATGTGATGGTGACCCCACCTTACCCAGATGCAAGCTAATGCAGACACTTCAAGACAAAGCTCTACAAAGGTAAAAGAAACAAAAGTTCCCAACTGCTCTAAAAAGCCCTGTGGTTGGTGCTGACACCACTCCTCGTCAGAACTGCATTTAGTAGGTCAAAGCCTGTCCGCGGCCTGCAGAAGAGCAACATAAGCAGACAACGGAGACGAGTGCACCTCTCTACCCAAATCACATTCAGTAAATACCAAAGTACTCAGACACTGCTCTTTCCTCATTTTCCTCCTACCTTGCTGGCTGGTTCTTCCTTTGTCCTTTATACATTGAGTTGCCTGTGGCTCTGTCCAAGCCCTGCAAATTCCATATGTTAGTATTTCTGGAGTCTGCACCAGACTACTTGTAAAAAATTGAAATTACACATGCCCTTTATCTAGCAATTCTGCTTATTCCTCAACGTAGGCAAACTCTCACAGCTATGTACAGTGAACCATATACAGAGACGTACACAGTAGCACTGATTGTGATAGTGAAGGAGATAACATAAAACATTCATTGACAGAAGAATGTAAACCATGATTACATTCTTCTTACATTACATTTATAAAATATAACACTTTACACCAGGTTTCAGAACTTGTTCTTGAGATCCCTTTATGCTCTTAAAAATTACATTCATCATTAGAAATTAAAACTGAGTTTTTAAAAATCTGAAAGTGATAAATTCATATCATGTTAACATTTATTTATGAAAAATAACATTTCCAAACCAAAGTAATGTAGTGAAAAGAATGGCATTGTTTTACATTTCTAAAATATCAAATCTACTTCTGGGTAGTGTCTTTGACTCACAATTCAGTCCATTCTGCCTTCACATTAAAAATTTTAATAGTATTAATTAAATAATAAACATTAAGCACTTTATATATCTATCTCATTTAATCCACACAACAACCCAATATATATTACTCCTATTATAAACATGAGGCAAAAGACCTACATAAAGAACCATAAATAACTTATCCAAGATCACAGTCAGATGGTTGCATAGCAAATTCTAACCTAGATGCTCTTAAAAACTGTGCTGGTTAAACTTGAGTATAGAGTTATGCATATTAGGGTCTTCAACAATTAATTGATAAGTGAGGAGGGAGCCATACTTAGATCTAAAAATCTCTGGAAGCTAAACCTGTAGTACTTATTTCAGTTTACCAACTGGGAAATGGTGCTTAGTGAAGGAATTTGCCAAAGCTTCACTTGCTGCTGGTATACTGACCCAGCCCGCTATGTGCCCCAACACAAATGAAACCACAAAACACCATTTTTGAAATATTTTTATTTTGAAATGTATATATTTAATGACATATAAATAGCTGAGCCTCTGATAAATATTACTAAGGAGGAGTGAGTATTTTTGGGGTCCCTAACTACATGAGAGGCCCTGGTGGTATTGTGGTTAAAATGCTTGGCTGCTAACCGAAAAGTTGGAGGTTCAAACCCACCAGTTCCTCTGCAGGAGAAAAAATGTGGCAGTCTGCTTCCATAAAGATTTACAGCCTTGGAAACTCAATGGGACAGTTCTACTCAGTCCTATAGGGTCACTACGAGTCTGATCAACTTGATGGCAGTGGCTTTGGTTTCTTCTTTTGGTCTAAGCACATGAGAATGTTATAATTTTTAAAGTGAAACATACTTAAAAAATAGTTAAAATCAAATTTTATATGTCATAATGCCTGATTTTAAAGCAGACCTTTAATCTTTAATACATTATAATGAAATGCCATTAACATTTTAATACTGAATAATTTTCTGTGGAATTTATCGTTTATATTTTTTTCCAAATAAGATACAAATCTTCTAGTAAAAGTAGATTGACACTTACACTAGTAAAAGACACTAGTATTTTAGAATCATAATGAAATCTAATATTAACTAAGGAAGAAATTAAGTCATTTAACAAAATTAAACTGATATTCTTAATCTCATCTATTCATGAAATTATTTTTGAAGTGCAAATGAACAATCTATGTTTGGCACATTTAAGATTTAAAAAAAAAGACAGAATTTTGATATTTGACCTCCAGAGTACAAATAAAGATCATGAAAGTATTTAATATTTAATTATATCTCAAACTTTTAAGACTTAATAGAACAGTTTCTATACATTGCTTCAATCACTTTTTATTAACTGCTTCCAATAAACGCAACAAGTGCAGGAACAAATTGATGATATCCAAGTAAAGACTGATGGCAGCCAATATATACTCTTCAGGTGACAGCCTGTGCATCAATGAGTGAGTGTCATAGATGATGAATCCACAAAAAAGAAGGGCTCCCCCAGCAGCCAAGACCAGCTCCAGTGTCTCACTATAAAAAAATAACTATAGGCAACAGTAATAAGTTCATATTTGAGAACAATAATAAGAGTACTTAGATTACTTGCTGCATTGATCTGTCGCTACATATCTATTTAATATTGGTGTACTACTTTGAATATAAATGTTAAAAGCAGAAAAAGGCAAGGTAGAGCCACCCTTGCTTCATTTTGGATGGAAGGGTGACTAGGTAAATGAATAGATGAATAGCTTTTTTCCATTAAACCACACACATGACTTTGAACAGCAGCATTCAAATATAAATTATTTAGATATATATTTCTTTTTCAAAATTAAATGTGCCATCTGGAGGTAGATAATTACAAGGAAGGGTTTCTTTCTTTGTGATTTAACTCATTTGTTCATCTTTGAATCAGGAACATTGATGAACCTAAGTTCTTGATTCTATAAAAAGATTATTCTATAACCATTTATATATGAATTTTACACATAATTAGAACTAACTGTCCTCCATAGAAAGGAGCTCTAGTGGCACACTGCGTAAGGCATTTGACTACTAACCAGAAGGCTGGTGGTTCAAACCTACCATCTCCTCTGGAAGGAAGATGGGACAATCAACTTCTATAAAGGGAGTTGCTATGAGTTGGAATTGACTAGCCAGCAATGCATTAGGTTTTTCTGGTATATGTATATGTTGTAAAACTGTCCATGTGTCCATGTATATAGTAAAGCTAACAGGCAAAATTATGAAAACTTCTTAGCCATAACCAAACACCTTGAGGGAGTGGGTTGCTGGCCCTATGTGCTCAGGACCATAGTTGTGGGAGACATCAAGGTCAACTGGCATAATATAGTCCACAAACACATTGTTGTACATCCTACTTTGGTGAGTAGCAAATTGGGTCTTAACAGCTTGGAAGCAGCCATCTAAGGTGCAAATATTGGTCTCTCCTTGTCTAACTCAAAGAAGAGTGAAGAAAATCAAAGATGCATGGAAACAGTTAGTCCAAGACACTAGTGGACTGTATGAACCTCAGCTTCCATGACCCTGAGACCAGAAGAACTAGATGGTGCCTGGTTACCACTGCTAACCATTCTGAGAGGGATCACACAGGAGATCCTGGATAGAGTGGGAGAAAAATGTGGAACAAATCTCAAAATAATAAAAACACAGTGGTTAAAGCATTCAGCTGCTAATCAAAAGGTCAGAGGTTCAAACTTACCAGCAGCTCCACTGGAGAAAGATGAGACAGTTAGTTCCATACAATTTATAGCCTTGGAAACCCTATGGGGTAGTTCTACTCTGTCCTATAGGTCACTATGAGTCAGTATCGACTCTGGCAGTGGGTTTGGGTTTTTTTTTTAGCTGGGATAATAGAGACTGATGGAACTGCCAAGACTTTAGCTCTTAGTCACCCTTCAGGCCTGTACCTGAACTTACTCCTGTGGGTCAACTTTTAGCCAAACAACAGACAGGCCTATGAAGTGAACAGTAACACCAGGGAGGTATGTACTACTTAGAACAATCAAACCTAAGAGATCAGAAGCGGCAGCATTTGCCTAGGGATAAAGCTCAGAAGGCAGGAAGAGAGAGGAAAAAATGGACAAAGGGAAGTGGTAACCACAGGGAGGAAGTGGGAAGAGTACTGTTGTATTGTGGGGATTGTAATCGATGTCAAAAAACGAAATGTGTATGAGCTGTTGAATGGAAAACCAATTCATTCTGTGAACTTTCACCCAAATCACAATAAGAATTAAAAAAAAAAAAAAAAGAGTGCCTATTACAGCTTTATTGAGATTACTATATAAGTAGTCCCCAACTTATTACATACTTGAGTTACAATGAACCACACTTACAAACATCTGGTTTTTTTTTTGGGGGGGTACATCTTATCATTGGTAATATGTACTATATACAGTGTTGCAGCAAGTGATGTGCTCATGTTATCATTCTTAAATGTTCCCTCACAGATGTTCAATGTTTATGACTTGCTGTTCAACACACTGCTATATAGGAAGCTATGGCCTGGTATACTATAAAGTCATTGTCAATTTGGTGTTAGGAGTAATATTAGATAGAAAATTGGACAATATTCAACTGTTAACAACATACGACAATTGAACTTGCTTATGCACCGCAGCTATTATGATGCTGACTTTACTGCAGACCAAGCCTATAGCATATCTTATTCAGTGTTTCATACTGTCAGAAGCATCTATTGTTAATATCCATTGTTGGAATAACTTTTTATGATTTGTGTATTTTTTTAATATGTGGATTAAAATATCTAAGTTTTACAGTGCCTAAGGCACTTGACTGGTAACCAGAAGGCTGGTGGTTCAAACCCACCAGCCACTCCTTGGAAGGAAGGTTGGGTAATCTACTTCCATAGTGTTACTGCCTCAGAAACCCAAGGAGGGGTCTCTATGAGTCGGGTCCAACTCCACAGCATATAACAGCAACAACAACTAAAGTTTATATTTAATGTTTCCAAGCCTCAAGGATAAATAAAGATCAGATTTATAAAGATACTGATGATAAAAAGCAGTAGTAATGAAAACTAAAACAAAAATCAAACACACTATTCAACTTACGTCCAAAACAAATCCTATCCTAAGTTGGGGACTACTTGTACTGACATAGTCAGAATTATTTTTCAACTTACCTTCAAGAATCCTGATAAGCACAAAATCCACAAAACAGCAAATAGTCTATAAAAACAAAATATTAATATAGAATATTATCTGCTACAAAAATCTTTGTAAGTCCATTCACACATGAAAAAACAAAGAGCCTTATAAAGGAAACTCATCCATATTTTTACCAAAGAATAATTAAAATGTAAGAATTCATAAACATACAATGAGTGCTATGCAGTACCCATTTTGGATGAATTATTATTTTAGGAAATTGAAAACATAGCTGTCTATGCAACATTTGTTTTTAAGGTTTACAAAACTAGTTAAAAGTATCATTTTTAAAGTTTTTAATTGAAAAAAAATATTGATATAAGCACATATATCACAAGATAAATTTTAATTCAGAAAACTATAAAACCTTCTAGAAAAAATATGAACAAATGAAACATAATTGTTTTTTAAACCAAATAATAATAAAAAGTTATTCTAAGAACATGCATATCCGTTGAAGTTCCCCTGGGTACTTTCCAGTCTATCCTTATGTATTATTGTTGTTGTTGTTATGTGCCGTTGAGTCGGACCCAACAAACAGCGACCCCTCCTTGGGTTTCCAAGGCAGTATCACTACAGAAGTAGATTACCCAGCCTTCCTTCTGAGGAGTGGCTGGTGGGTTTGAACTGCCAGCCTTCTGGTTTGTAGTCAAGTGCCTTAGGCACTACGCTACCAGAGCTCCTATCTTTATTTATTATAAAACTTAATTTATGCACATAAATTTGCCACTGCTACACTTTTGTGAGTTACCATTCAGTTGTTATAGATAAAGTATAATAACATGACAAAGGATATCTAAGAAGTCAGTCCTTCATTATCAAATACAGAACTCTGGAGCCCACATACACTTCTCTGCTGCTGCTTCAGGTCACAAGGGAGTAGTAACTAGGGCCAAATTTACCCTCCCTTCTTAACTAAAAACTAAACAAAATATAAAACAGCAGCTACAGGACAGTGTTCTCAGGGAGTAGAAGGAAAAAGAACATATTATGAAGAGACTGAAATACAGAAGAGATTATTTACCAGAACAGGAGTTCCTAGAGAGTATGTTAGAATGAATGGGGTGAGGGGGACAACAGGAGGAAAGGGCTGAGAAGAGGAAGCAAGAGCAAACCTTTCATCATAGGCATTACAAAAATATGTATAAAATACTACTTCAAAAAGAAATACTGCCTCTTCCTAACTCAAACTCCATTCTAATAAAACTATTTAAGCAGGATGCACAACAAATGGTCAGTATTGGCTGACCAACTACATTTTTTCCCCAATATAGAATTCTGGTCATCTGAGTTACCATAAAAATAAGGGGAAAAAAAGAAAGTGTTGCAATGCCAGTCTGGACAATTCTAGTGTTGAAACAGGAAAAAGGACAGAAAATGGTTGGATGATTGTGGGCCAACAGGAAGCCATTGGGAACTTAAGAGTCTATGCATTCCTACCACGTGAGGGCAACAGAGTACCGTTTTCCTAATACAAAAAGGATCATTCCATGGATTTGTTGGTTTGTTTGAAGAAGTATGCAGGTTAATCTGGATGGATTGAAAAAATTTTGAAGTTCATACATACATCTCCAACACCTGGAAGAATTACCTTGCTTCTTCCACAAAGATGTGGATGGTCTTAACAGCATTTATACTAAGACAAAAGCCTAAATATTTTGGGTAAATTTCACACCCTTCATATAGCAGCCAAGTCTAGCATCTGTAGAAGTCTGTTTGGCATTCATTTCCTTCTCACTAGAGAGCGCAATCAGAAGACATAAAGTCACTTCCCATTACCTGTATGCTCTGGGAAAGAGTAGGACCTGGCCCCAGTATTCAGAGATGATCTCCCATTGCCCACCATTAAAAGTCTGTACCCAAAGATAACAGCATGGCATTTCTCTTAAAACTGATTAATATTAAAGACATCTATGTATTATAGCCCAAAATACATAACTTACCCTGCTCCAAATTTGCTAAAATCTCTCTTAGATTGTAGAGTATATGCAGTCAAACCAAAAAATACTGCAGTAGTCAGTATAAATGCTTGTAGAATAACATATACATCATAGAAAGTAACTGTAAAATTAAAACATTAAGTTAAAATGCATATAAATATGTGTTGTTGTTGTTATGTGCCGTCAAGTCAAACCCAACTCATAGCGACCCCTCCTTGGGTTTCCGAGGCAGTATCACTACGGAAGTAGGACTGCCCAACCTTCCTTCCGAGGAGTGGTTGGTGGGCTTGAACCGCCAGCCATCTGGTGAGCAGGCAAGTGTCTTAGCCACTATGCTACCAGAGCTCCCCATATAGGAAGGTTGGGCAATCTACTTCTGTAGTGATACTGCCTTGGAAACCCAAGGAGGTGTCACTATGAGTCAGTCAGGTCTGACTCGACAACAACAACATACAAATACACTCAATAAAAAAACAGCTCTTTCTGGTGTTTAACAGAAATGCTTTGTCTCTCCTATACTACCTGCTAATAAAAACAATTATGGAAAGATTCCTTACTCAGCCTTGAATACTGACTGGTATAAGCCCATAATGCAAAAAGAGGCTCCAGAAAATTCAATCATACAAAATAAGGGTCATATTATTATGAAGTTAATGAAATGAATGCAAAATATTGCACAGCTAGTCAGGAGTTTTAGTGATATAACAATAATTCTCAATGACTTCTGTCTCAACTGTTCTTTATCACCACCTGTAGTGGTATCCATTATGGCTTAATTATTAGTAGTTGATTATTCTGCATCATGTGGCTGGCTGGGAATTGTTGGATAGTAGCAGAGATTCTAGCAATCACCTGGTTAGTTGCCACTCAGTTCATCAGTCTGATTCAAGGGAACTGGGTAAGAAAAATAGTGATGACTGACATCCCCCAATCCTGCAGAGGATAGATACCAACCACTAATTGCTTTATAGGCAAATCTGCATTATCTTGGAATGTATTATTGTAGGATTGATATTCGGTACTGACTCTGTACTAAATCCCCTTCTGTAATTTTAGAGAATGACCATCTAGATTAACTCTGGCTGTAGTGGTATAACTGCTTAACACTTTAGCAGAAAGATAACTTACAACCTTTTAAAAGGAGGTTAAATGCTTTGAACCCAAAACCAGTAATTTTTAATTTTTCAGAGATTAATCAAGTTATTTCTATTCCTAAGTGATTCATTACTAGAATTTCTCTGTTTATGTCATTATAGGAGTAGGAAGGTGAAAACAGAAAAAATAAACAGTAAGTTTATTTTTCAGAACAGTAAGTTTTGAAAACTGTCAGAAATTTCAGTATACAACCTGGCAGAAAAAGATGTTACAATTAATGACAAAAGTGATTTCTCAGATTATGCCACAAAATTGTATTAATACTGAAACAAATCTCTTATATTGCTTATACATGTCAAGTGAGGGAGGAGGCAGAAGATGGACTTAATAAAATTAACGGTAAGTAAACAATAATACTCTAAGTTGAGAATTTTCAGATTTATTTAGTATTTATTTTTTAGTATTTATTACTATTTATACATACTCTGACTCTTTAAAAAGGAATAAATGGGTTACCAAAATCTATAGATTCCATAAAATTGGGAGAGAAAAGTAAAAACAGTAATGACAAAAAATAAAAATATATAAATATAATACCATAAGGATTAACAATCTACTGTTATTGAGTGTAAAAGCCGACTTTGGACTTTTTTGGCAGACACAGTTAACTATTTCATTGAGACAATCAGAATAAATAATTTACTTAGACACTGCATAGGGTACCTCGAGTTATTATAAAAGATACATGCCTTCAAATAGATGCTTAACACTAAACACAGAAAGAAGAATTACCACTGTTTTTTATGGTGCCAGGTGATAAAATATGAGGATAAACATTAAAGCCCAGTTCAATGCAGGTGATCCTTCAAGGGGCAAAACTCATGTGACCAAAATATATGGCTCAAATCACATGTTTTCAGTTTCCATTACATCCCTTTAAATTAGGAAAAAGACTAGCTATAATTTTTTTTTTTTTTTTGACAAATGGATAAATGTAGATGAAATGCTGTTCTTTATTCCTCTTATTTTCCTTATTCTTTTCCACTGTCTCCAAGCTAAACTGAACTGTGTAAAGTATAAACATTTTGACTTTTGCTTGTATTTTAAGAATTCTTCCTCCTATGCCATATTTTTTAAATGTAACACTCCATGATGCTATGCTATAGCCCCAAACATCTTTTTTCCCTAAGGATGTGTTCACATTAACAAGATACTCTAAGATATAGTAGCACAATTACAGCTTACCAACAGCGGCCACAGTCAGAGCTTCTAATAATGTCTACAAAAAAGAAACAAAAATCATAAAAATGCATGTAAAATTTATACTATCTCCCTTAGTTTTTAATTTCTAGGAGTTCAATGTAGTTCCAGATGCATTATCTCATTTTAGCTTCAGAGCATCCTTGTAAAGTGCATGGAATAGATATTATGCCTACCATAAAGAAAATGCGACCTCAGTATACAGAGTAAGTATATTTAGATTCTAGTTGTGATTCTATCACTCTTAAAATCCTAATCAGATTTTTCATATCTGTAACAGGAAGCTTATTGTGGTGGTTAAGTTTGTGTGTCAACTTGGCTGGGCCTAGTTCAGTAGCTGGGTAGCTGAATGTAGTTATTCCCCATGGTGAGATTGGTAATTAACTCCATGGTGAGACTGGTAATTAACTCCATGGTGGAATCTATTGGAGTAGCTGAGCAGCTGCTTTGGGTATGTGGTCTGCTTCCCGTATATAAGAAATAGCTTTGGGAATGATTTCTAACTTATGGCATACTTGAACCTTGCATGTAGCCATATCGTTGTTCAGCAGCCTGCCGACCTTGGGACCTTTAATGGGCTTGAATTAATGGCCTGCCATGTGGTTTGGTAACATTGGGACTGTGCCTTTTCAATTGTCAACCTTGGGTTTGTCAGGCTCAGCAGCCAGCAGCTATCTGAGTGAAGAAAAGCCTCCAGCTTCAGTGGGCCGAGAGCAGGAGGCAGAGCTGAAGCCCAAGGTTGAGGGGCTTTCACCCGGCCCCTAGAGCCTGGCACTTTGAACTCGGAACTTAAAGTCTCCAAACTGTAAGAGAATAAACTCCTGTTTGTTCAAGCCATCCCATCTGTGGTATATTCTTGTCAGTAGCACTAGGTAACCAGAACACTCATTTACAATTAATATAGGAAATTCTGTTTTTCACACTCTGTAATGCAAATAAAAGTGAAATTGTTAATTATGTATAACAACTCTCACTGCCATTGAGTAGAATCTGATTCACAGCAACCCCTCCTTGGGTTTCCGAGGCAGTATCACCACGGAAGTAGATTGCCCAATCTTCCTTCCAAGGAGTGGCTGGTGGGTTTGAACCGCCAGCCTTCTGGGCAATCAAATAAATGCCTTAGGCACTATGCCACCAGAGGTCCTAAGTTATGTATAATTTGTAAAAATCTCCTTATCTCACAAATAAATACAGGAAAAATAAAATGTTTAGGCAGTACTATTTAGGATGGCAGAATCTTGAACCTGTCCCCCAATATTCATTCTCCTCTTTTTCTCTTGTAACAGAAATTTTAGCTGGACACATTGCTACTCAGATTAAACATTACATTTTTTAGCCTTCCTGGCAGCTAGCTCTGGTCATGTATTCTAACCAGTGGAATATGAGTAGAGGCATACAACTTCCAAATTGTACTCTGAAGGCAAAAAAAGTCTTGCTCTCTTCTTTCTATTCTTGGTGTGTGTGTGTGTGTGTGTCTGGCTGGAATGTGGATATGGTGGTAAGCCATCTTATACCCTGCAACACTCTAGGAATGCCTAGCAATAGGCAAAGGCTGGGCCCCTGACTTCAATGAATGGAAGAGTCACTCAGATTTTCACATGAAAGAAATAAACTATCTTATTTAAGTCATTGTTATTTTGGGTCTCTGTCACAAGTAGGTGAATCCACATCCTAAATAAAACATTTGGAGATGCTGAGCTTTGCCCTCTAGCCTCTCCTTGCCCTTAATTACATACTATGTTGTTTTATATGCTTACTCCAGTCATATTTTATCAACCATTTAGTAGACTATATCACAAAAGACAAAGCCAAAAGCATCAGTAAACAAAAACCTGTTGCCACTGAATCAATTCCAACTTACAGCAACTCTATAGAACAGAGCTGATCTGCCTCAGAGGGTTTCCAGACTAATCTTTATGGAAGCAGACTGCCACAACTTTTTCCCATGGAGCAGCTGGTGGGTTTGAACCACTAACCTTTCAGTTAGCAGTCAAGCACTTAACCACTGTGCCACCAGGGCTCCTTTAAGGTATCAGGAGTGGCCATATAATCATATTCCTGGTACAAGCAATCCCTGCATTCCATGTCTACCTAGAATCAGGAAATCGTCAGAACCAGAGCAAAAATGATTTTTTTCTCAAAAGAGAAATTGTACACAAATGTGGAGGGAGGCAAAGAAGTTGGCTGCCATTTTTTTTTTTTTTTTTTTAATAATGTTGTTAGTACTGCCACAGAAATGACAGTGAAGGATGAATGAAATCTTTTTGTGTGGGCAATAGAAAATCTGATATTTGTGACATGATTTTAAGCAAAAAATACCCTCATATTCAAGCCTCTGAAGGAAACATGGCAGTACAAATAGGAATAAAGATAAAAGACTAGGAAAATATAAAACTACCCCAAAATAATTGCCTCTTTTTAAATATATGTATGCACGTGCCTCTTAAGGCAAAGACATCACCTCCTTTTTCATTTTGGTGAAGGACAAAGGCCTCTGATAATGTGAGGAAATGTGTTTTACATGGTTCCTAAGGAGCATCTGGTGATGCAGTGGGTAAGGCATTTTGCTGCTAACCTGAAGGTCAGTGGTTGAAACCCACCAGCTACTCCACAGGAGGAAGATGAGAAAATGACGCAATCTACTTCTGTAAAGATTTACAACCTTGGAAAGCTCTGGTAGTGTAGTGCCTAAAGCACTTGACTGCTAACCAGAAGGCTGGTGGTTCAAACCCACCAGCCATTCCTCGGAAGGAAGATGGGGCAATCTACCTCCGCAGTGATACTGCCTCAGAAACCCAAGGTGGGGTCGCTATGAGTCGGGTCCGACTCGACGGCACATAACAACAGCAACATGAGTTGGAATTGACTCGATGGCAGTGGGTTTGGTTTTGGTTTTTACTTGTTAAAACTATCTTTAGTTATGGGTTTTGCCCACAAACAATTTGGCTAATTCTTTTCTAATGGTGCCTCTCCCTCTTGGACAAATGTCGGTCCATATGCTTTCCCATATAGAAATTAAGCATAGACTTTCTGAAAGAGGTTATATATACCATACTTTATGTGGAAGAGGAACTCTACGTGACCCGCCCCCCCCTTTTTTTTAACCCTCCCTCTCTTCTGGAGCATAGCTGACTGAAGTAAGCATCTGACCCATGGACTGCCAGCCCATATATTGGCTACCAATCTATAGTGTAACCTGTGTCGATAAGTTCTGTCAATCAGATTCTTACTTGATCAGGAATCTGAACTAAGAGAATGAAACAACTGGCAATAGAACTAAAGCTAAAAGGTAATGAAGCACATGGCGCCTGCAATTAGACTCATAAAAACTCGAATAGGAAGGAGAAAAACTCCATATAGGGACAGCTGTGAGTTAGAGAAGAGATGGAAGGGAGAGAAGGACACCACAAACTCTTGCTGCTGAATTTCCTAAAATATCATTATTTCTAGAACCTTATTCCAGTTCCTATTTTTGAGACCTGGTGGGTTAGGATTGGTGAGTGGTGAATTCCCAAGCTCTTACATCCTTAAAATAAACTCCTTGTTACTTGAGGTTGTTTGAGTTAGAGTTGATACCTTGCAAACAAAAGAACCTATGATTTAAATAACTTTTTTATAATTGCAACTTCCAAAATCATGAGTTTTCTTTCATCATATTAACACAAACTCATTATTAGAATTTAGAAACTTTAATTTAAAACATTTTAATGTTAATTAGAATTTAGACTTTTATCTGACTATAAATACTCAAGATTAGTTTGGAATGTTTTAACTAATTTTTTAGGTCAGAACTCATTGATATAAAGAGGAAAAGTACTTTTTAAAAATACGTAAGTTTGAGTACCAGCAACTCATTCTGGTCTTATGTTAAGAATGAGTTTTGTGGTGAGGCGGGGCAAGATGGCGGACTAGGCAGAAGGATTGCACAGACCCTCTTCAACAAAGAAAAGGGAAACCAATAAATACAGACACAGAAGATAATCTTGGACCCCTGAGCCTTGAAGGAAAGGATGCAGATTTGGACTAAACCCCAACTAGCAGAAGAATTTGCGTGAAA
>NW_006921684.1:9113750-9131288 GCF_000298275.1 Orycteropus afer afer
AAAAAGAATGAGTTTTGTGGGATTACACAGTGTCACAAAACAAAATGTGTACGAACTGTTAAATGTAAATATGAACCTTTGTAAAATTTTACCCAAATGAAAAAAAAGTTAAAGAAAAAGAATGAGCTTTTATAGGTGGTTTTAGTTTGTTTTTAGTTTTAATTACTGAATACATTATTTGTTTTTTTCATTGTGCTTTGGGTGCAAATTTACAAAGCAAATTTGATTTACATTCAATAGTTCATGCACATTTGATTTCACACCCCATTACCATCCCCAGCCATAAAAAACTCTCCTCTCCTCCCCTCCCTGTGACTACTCCCTCCCTGTGCCCTTGTTAACTATGCATTCCAGTCTATCCAACTTTCCCTCTATGTGAATGCTGCCCCTCTGGAGTCTCATGGCTGATTTATCTGAGGGGTGTATTTCCCTAGAGTAGGTGGGTAGATCTCCCTGGGGTAGGTGTTCTGCATGTAGGTCTTTCTACTGTTGGGCTGAGAGCCAATCCCTTTCCAAGCGGTTGGCATTGGTAGCCAGGCACCATCTAGTTCTTCTGGTCTGGGGGTCATGAAGGCTGAGGTCCTCGTAGTCCATTGAGGACCATCTCATCCTTGGGCTAATTGTTTCCAGATGCCTTTGATCTTCTTTGGAGCTCTGGTGGCACAGTGCCTAAGGCATTTGACTGCTAACCAGCAGGTTGGCAGTTCAAACCCCCCAGCCATTCCGTGGAAGGAAGACTGGGCAATCTACTTCTGTAAAAATTTAGCTCCTTGGAAACCCAATGGGGGTCGCTATAAGTCAAATTTGACTCGATGGCAGTGAGTTTTTTTGGTTTTGATTTTCTTCACTCGTCTCTGCTTCAGACAAAAGGAGACCAATAGTTGCATCTTAGATGGCCACTCAAAAGCTTTTAAGACCCCAGTCACTTTCACCAAAGTAGGTTGTGGAACAAGATTTTTATGTACTATGCTGTGCCAGTTGAGCATGATGTTCCCTGAGACTACGGTCCTGGGTCTGCAGGCCCAGTCTCTCTCTCAAGGTGTTTGGTTGTCTCTGAGAAGTTACTCCAACTCTATCTTCTGTTGTTTCTGTAATGTAAGTGGCTAATTTTGTAGCACAAGTGCATATGTAAGATCATCTTTAGCCAAATCTATCCTTGGTCTAGGGTATATTTCTGTATGCCTACCTCCACCTGATCTTCTCACCTGTCTATGTATTTATCCATAGCCTGGTGTTTGGTGTTAGTAGTAATGCAGTATTGTGCACGTAATAGTATTTGTCTCTGCTGTCTATATCTTATGTGCATGTTTCAGTGTCCTTCCGTTCCCCAGCATCATCATGCTGGTCACAGACTCTTTCCACACCGTCCCACCCCTCATCTAAATCGACATGTGACCCCCAACTAGTCTGAAATTTTCCTTCCCCTTCCGTCCCATCCCTGGTAACCAACAAAGGAAATTTCCTTCCCTAAGTAAACCTTTTCTTGACTTTTTACAATATTTGTCCTTCTGTGATTGGCTTATTTCACTCAGCATAAAGTGCTACAAATTTATCCACATTGTGAGATGATTCATGTATTCTTCATTATTCTTTAATGTTGCATATAGTATTCCACTGTGTGACTGTACCATGGTTTGGCAATCCATTCATCTGTTGATGGGCATTTAGGTTATTTCCGTCTCTTTGCTATAGTGAATTGGGCTGTGATCAACATGGGTTTGCTCATGTCTGTTTGTATTCTGTCTCTCACCTCTTTAAGATATATTCCTAGTAGTGGAATTGCTGGTTCAAATGGTATTTCTATTTTCAGTTTTTTGAGGAAACACCATACCATTTTCCACGATGGTCGTAACATTTTGCAGTCCCACCAGCAGTGTATGAGAGTTCCAATCTCTCTTCAACCTCGCCAGCATTTGTTATTTTCTGTCTTATTGAACCCCGCTGCTATTGCTGAGGTGAGATGATATGTCATTGTTGTTTTGATCTGCATCTCTCTAATGGCTAATGATCATGAGCATTTCCTCATGTGTTTGTTGCCCACCATTATAACATCTTTAGCGAAGTGTCTGTTCATATCCCTTGCTCATTTTTGAATTAGGTTGTCTTTTTTGGTGTTGAGGTGTTGCATTTTTCTATAAATTCCAGAGATAAATTCCTTGTCAGATACATCATAGCCAAATTTTTTCCCTGTCTGCGGGTTCTCTTTTTATTATTTTGGAGAAGACTTTCAATGGGCATAAGAATTTAGTTTTTAAAATGTCCCAGTCATCTAGCTTCTCTTCCACTGCCTGTGCATTTTGGGGTATGCTTGATAATCTATTTATGCCATAGATTAGGGCCCCTAGATTTGCACCTATTTTATCTTTGATAAGCTTTATAGTTTTGGGTTTTACATCTAAGTCTTTGATCCAACCTGAGCTCATTTTTGTGTATGGGATAAGGTATGGGTCTTGTTTCATTTTTCTGCAAGTGGATATCCAATTTTGCCAACATCGTTTGTTAAAGAGGCTATCACTCCCCCCCATTTAATGGGTTTTGGCCCTTTGTCAAATATCAGCTGTCTATAGATAGATGGGTATATTTCTGGGTTTTTGATTCTGTTCAGCTGTTCTGTCTGTCATTGTACCAATATCACAGTTTTGACTACTGTGGCTGTATAGTAGCTTTTGCGATCCAGGAGTGTCAGATTAGTGATTGGTTTTTCCATGTCCTTAAAAAATGTTGGTGGAATCTGGATCGGGATTGCACTAAATGTATAGATTGCTTTGGGTAGTATTGGCATTTTCACAATATTCAGTCTTCCTATCCATGAACAAGGCATGTTCTTCCATTTATGTAGATCCCTTGCAGTTTCTTCTAGTAGTATTTTGTAGTTTTTTTTTGTATAGGTCTTTTGTGTCTCTGATAAGATTTATTCCTAAGTAATTTATCTTTTTGGTGACTATTATAAATGGTATTGTTTTCCTTATTTCCTTTTCAGAGGCCTCTTTGCTGATGTAGAGGAATGTAACTCATTTTTGCATGCTGACCTTGTATCCTGCCACTTAGCTGAACCTTTCTATTCCAGTAATTTTTTTCTGCTGAGTCTCTTGGGTTTTCTGTGTATAGGATCATGTCATGTGCAAACAGAGATAGCTTTACTTCTTCTTTGCCAATTTGGATGCCTTTTATTTCTCTTTCTTGCCTTATTGCCCTGGCTAGGACATCCAATACAATGTTAAATAGAAATTGTGATAGAGGGCTTCCTTGTCTGGTTCCTGTTTGCAATGGGAATGTTTTGAGTCTTTCTCCATTAACAATAATGTTGCCTGTTGGTTTTGCATATGTGCCTTTTATTGTGTTGAGGATTCTCCCTTCTATCTTTATTTTCTTGAGAGTTTTGAACAGGAATGGGTGTTGGATTTTATTGAATGCCTTTTCTGCATCAATTGATATAATCATATGCTTCTTCTCTTTTGTTTTGTTTATGTGATAGATTACACTGATTGTTTTTCTGATGTTGAACCATCCTTGCATACCTGGTATGACTCCCACTTAGTCACGATGTGTTTTTTTTGATAGGTTGTTGCATTCTGTTGACTAGGATTCAGAATACATTATTTGGATTAAGACTTAAAGAATGCATGTAATAAAAGCTTATAGGGTTTTATTTTTCACAAATCACTCAACAAATATGACTTAAAATTGATTCCACCCAACTATGGTTTTAAAAGAAGTTAATAAAACAAAACACTTGGGTAAAATGATCCTATAAAAGAACATAGCAATAAGATAAAAATTACACTGAGGAGTTAAATCATAAAGATTTCCAGTTCTATGAAATTAAGGCTGCAATACAATTTTTTCCTCAAGGCAGAAGTATCACAGGGATTATCCATCTTAATATTTTCATTTTACATATGAGAAACTTAGGTACAAAAAAGCTAAGTGCCTTACCAAATGTCGTATAACCAGACAGTAGCTAATGTAGGTCATTTGATTCCAATTCAATATTTTTTCACTATATCATAATATTGACCAAAAAAACCTTGGAAACTGGCAGAATTAAAGAGTAGAGAACCACAAAATTACAAGTAATATTCTAAAATACTGTAATTAAAAAAAGAAAAGTAAATTTGTTCTGCTGTTGTTATATATGTACATGCATACAATTAAATAAAACTTAGGAAGGAATATTAAAGAATAGACATTGTCAGAGTACTCACAAATCCAAAAAGCAGGTACAGATTAAGGGGATGCTTATGTCTGTTCAGAGTCAATGCTAAAATCAAACCCAAAGATCCAAGGGTGAACACCAAAATTAAGGCAGGACTGAAAGACAAAATATTACAAGTGACTTCAAGTTCAAAATAGCATAAATGGCATAATCCAACTTAATAAAACATGTCTAAGTTATGTGTTTATGAAAATACAGGGAAAAAAATGTCTAGAAAGATCCATACCAAACTGTCAACAGAAATTTTTACATCTAGAAAAGTTGAGGTAATTATTACATCTAGAAAAGTGAAGTAGAGAAGAGGAGCAATACAAATAGTCCACAATGAATGATGTTGTTGTTATGTGCTTTCAAGTTGGACCTGACTCATAGCTACCCATCCTTGGGTTTCTGAGGCGGTATCACTACAAAAGTAGATTGTCCAACCTTTCTTCCGAGGAGTGGCTGGTGAATTTGAACTGCCAGCCTTCTGGTTAGCAGTCAAGTGCCTTAGGCACTACGTTACCAGAGCTCCCCCACAATGAATAGGGGGGACTTTTCCTTCAGGAGCTTCTATCATATTTGAATTTTTTTTCTTTTTCTTTTTTACAATTAGCATGCAATCTTTTTAACTAAAATACAATAAGTAAGACTATTAAATAATAAATTTTGTACCTAATTTCTTTTTCAGAGTCTTTACCATATGGGTATAATTTAATTAAAGAGGTTACCCTGAATAACAAACTAACAGCTTAACACTTTTTTTTTTTTTTTGCAGGGAGAGAGAATAGAAACTTCTAAGAAAACCTCATGTTCTAATTTTTCCTTTCCTTTAATCTAAAAAACTTACATTACTTTAACCATGAAAATAATTATTGTGGAAGTCAGATCTTAAATGAATTAGGGGTTAATCAAATGTAGCTCTTTTGAAAACTTCCCCATAAAATTATACTAGTCATGAACCAACATTTAATTAATTAATTAATTATAAATAAATAAATCTTTTCCAAACACTGTCTTAGAGTTTGGGAATATAAAGGTGAATGAGGCAAGAGGACATTTTCTAGTTTTTAAAACTAAAAAATTAAGACTCAAAAAGATAAATTTCATGTAGTAAAAATACTTAGTATCTCAGGAGATAAAAGTTTAAGACTAAAATAATATAAACTAAAATCAATAGAGAGGTAAATAACCAAGTTATGGGGCATTTTCCTTATAAAAACAAAACAAATCTTGTAAGAGTCAGATGATAAGCTTTTCTTATACTCCCGTCTCAAACGCTTACAGAAAAAAAATAATGAACTTTGCTTATAATATGCCCTCTTGATCATATGCAATGTCTGGAAATGATTAAAAATCATCTCATTAGCTTACCTTTCATGTACAAATGTCCGTACAGACTTAAAGTATAAAAAAGCTGTACATGTCATTGTAGTTAAGAAAACTTGCAGAGAAAGGATACTATAAACTTTTCTTAGAAAGGCTGAAAGAATGAAAGAAAAAATTACATGATTATTTTCTTACATGTCTATCATATTTCTACAATCAAATTTTTTCCTAGGAAAACTAAGCTTTTATTCCATGCATTCTTTAATCTTAATACAAATAATGTATTCTGTAACTAAAAGTAGAAACAACAAAAAGCTTCCAAAGTGATTCAGAAATTGTCAACGATACCTATATCTGATCCTCCAAAAAGCATGAGCATATTAAAGAATTAACATTAAGTCAGTGGGCCAGAATGTAAACATTTTCATCAAAATCAAAAAGTATTAAATGCTTGTTTGTATACAACAGCATACGACAAAAATGAAAGATTGAAAACAAGACATTTTAAAAGAAAGATTCTGTTCTGAAACTGGAAAGGAGTTAATAGAAAGCATATGGTTACATACAAGTTTTTTTCAAAAATTCTTAATTTCCACAGCAGTAAAAAACTTTCCCTAAAATGAATTTTATCCTTAAAAGGTAAATATATAAACTTCACTCATCTACTTTTATTCCTCACATACAGTACCAAAAACCAAACCAAACTCACTGCTGTTGAGTCAGATCTAACTCTTAGCAACCCCTCCTTGAGTTTCTAAGGCAGCATCACTACAGAAAATAGACTGCACATATACTACAGCTGCCCCTAATTCTATACAACAGGAAATTCCTTCCTTTCTGAATATTTTATTACTAACATAAATAAATGAACGCCAAGTCCTAATGATTAAGAAAATATCATCACAAAAGTCTTCTGACATACAGATGGTATAAATAATACAATGAACACCCAAGAATCTACCCACCCATCTTCGGAAGTGAAATGTTAACAGCAGTCTCCACCTACTTTCCATATACACATACTGATAATATCCCTCTCCCTTCATGTCCTGCTTAACTGCTAATCATCTTTCAACAGTCAGCCCCCACAATGAGTTCATGTTAATGGTGGCAAAATGATTTGGAGAAGGACATCAAGAATGGTGGCACAATTTGAAGAATGTAACCAATGTCACCAAATTGTACATGTAGAAAATGTTGAATTGGTGTATGTTTTACTATGTATATTTTTAACAACAAAAAAGATTCAGCCTCTGGTCTAAAGCAGATATTCCTCCTTCATGCCCCCAAGAGATCTAATCACTTTATTTTGTAACTGATAACTCTATTTGACCCTCACATCCATTAAACTATAAAGACTGAAAGTTCCCTAATAATAACATGTCTTAATCATTTCCATACCTCAGCAGCACTCAGCTGCTAACAAAAGGTTGGAGGTTCAGACTTACCCAGCAACTCTGTGGGATAAAAACCTGGCAATCTGCTCCCATAAAGACTGCAGCCTAGAAAACCTTATGGGGCAGTTCTGCTCTGTTGCATTGTGTCACCGTCAGTCAGAATCAACTCAACACCACTTAGCAATAACAATAGCACTCAGCACAGTATATAATTTAAAAAAAAAAAACCACTACCATCAAGTCAATTGCAACTCATTGCACAGAATACCCACTAAATTTTATTTGTTCTTAAATAAATATACATTGAATGAATGAATGGTGACTTTTGCTAGTCATGGAAGAGAAAAAAATACAATTCTGACAAAGAATGATAAAGCCACAACCTACTGAGAACACTGTGCTTAGACAGGCGATAAAATCCTTGTTGAATGACTTTTACCCAACAATAGAAGATGTGCTGTTGTCTCTTGTCTGTCATGACAATACTCATGGGTAGATGTTGTGAAATTCCTTTTACAAAAATTCCTACAAAAGACCTGTCTTCCCAATGAAGGATGAATTGCTTTGATGGCATGTCAACAAATTATCAAATGATAAAATAAATCTTTTATAAAAAATAAAACAATTTTCATGAATAATAAAGATTTAAGGAGCTCTGGTAGCATAGTACCTAAGGCACTTGACTGCTAACCAGAAGGCTGGTGGTTCAAACCCACCAGCCACTCCTCGGGAGGAAGACTGGGCAATCTACTTCCGTAGTGATATTGCCTTGGCAACCCAAGGAGGGGTTGCTATGAGTCGGGGCCGACTCGATGGCACACAACAACAACAACAATAAAGATTTAATCCTTTTAATGCTCAAACATTAAATCTTAACAATTTTTCCCTCTGGAACGCTTTCTAAAATACATAGTTCCTAACAAGAGCATTACATGTTGCTATAGTGCTGAATAGGAGCTCTGGTAGCATAGTGCCTAAGGCACTCGACTGCTAATCAGAAGGCTGGTGGTTCAAACCCACCAGCCATTCCTTGGAAGGAAGATGGGGCAATCAATCTACTTCCGTAGTGATACTGCCTCAGAAACCCAAGGAGGGGTCCCGATGAGTCGGGTCCAACTCAACAGCACTTAACAACATAGTGCTGAACAGGTTTTTGCAGAGCTTCCAGACTAAAGAACTAAGAAAAAAGGCCTGGCAATCTACTTCGGAAAATATCAACTGATGAGAACCCTGTGGATCACAGTGGTGCAATCTGAAACTTGTCATAGGGACCAGGCAGCATTTTGTTGTACCTGGGGTTGCCGTGAGTCAGGAGCCCAGTCAATGGCATTTGGTGTCTTAAACAGATTTTACTGAACCTAAAATTTAACCATTGATTTATAGAATCAGTTGTCCTTTAGCATAGATATATTTGAACAACAAAAAAGAAAATAGTGCTTATGTCCAAAACAGAGCTACAACTTACTTTCCTAAAAAAGGCCCTGATGTCTTTAGGTTTGAGGTCATTTCCATCTTTTTCTTAAAAACAGAGAAATATGTATATACATATTATTGCCATGGGCGATGTTACAGGCTATCTTTCTGCAAATTTAATTATTAAAGATCAAACTATGATTCCCCCAAGGGATTGTCTGGACTGGAAAAAAAAATTCTTTATTTTTGATACCTCATTATGTAACTCAAATCTACTCTTTCTGATATATATTCTTGACCAAACAGTGAAAGTTACTGTTAAGTCTTACCATTTTATGGAATGTTTTTACAATTCAAAACAGTACACACAGAAAGATCTAATGTTTATTTGTGTATATGGGTGAGTATGTACACAATTTCATATGTAATAAAAGACTGGAAGAATATATTCCAGGGTGTTAATAATGGTTTTCTCTGGCCAGTGTGACTATTTACTGCTTTTCTAATAAAAAACATTTTAAAGAAATCTATGGTAAGTCTATAAATTCATCATAAGAAACTATCCTTATGCAGGTATTCCAGACTAACTTTTTCTACACACTTTAACAATTAAAAAAAAAAAAAAAAAAGAGGAGCTCTGGTGGCATAACAGTGGGACCTTAAATTGAATCTCAGGCAAAAAAGTAACATTTGATACTCATTTTGAATAACTAACATAGATGTGGCAAAGGACATACACAGGGAAAAAAAGATGCAGTATAAAAATACTAGCCAAACAATTTTATCTTCCAAATTTTTATTCTGAGTCCTGATCTCTCTTCTGCTTGGCATCTCAGACATAACATGTCCCCAACAGGAACTCTTAATCTCCACCCCAAAGCTGTCTTTCTCTCAGCCTTCTCATTAGTGACCAGCACCACCATCCTCCACATAGGAAGTCATCTTTGATTCCCCTTCCTTTTCCTTGTCCTCATATCTAACCCATCAGCAAGTGCTATAGCTACTGCTTTCAAAAGTAGAACAAGTCCACCTCTTTCAGTCTCTTCTGCCCTCTCCCTAGTCAAAGTATGCATGATCTCCCACCTGGATGACTGGAGGAGCCCTCCACCTGGTCTCCATGCTTTCACCCTTGCCTTACCTCGTCCCTCTTCACACAGCAGCCAGAGTAGTGTTTTATAAAGGAAACCATATTACGTGACTCCTTGCTTAAACCCTCTTAATGGTTTCTCTTAGAATAAAATTGAAAAGCTTTTATGGGGCCTACAAAGGAAGAAAGAAGTAGAAACACCAAGCACAGGGCTAGTTCTTTTAAGTGTACATATGCAGACAGGTGGAAAGAGCATTCCTCTTGTTCTTGCTTTGTGCTATCGAGTCGGACCGAACTCACAGCAACCCCTCCTTGGGTTTCCGAGGCGCTATCACTATGGAAGTAGATTGCCCAATCTTCCTCCCAAGGAGCAGTTAGTGGGTTTGAGGAGTAGCTGGTTTGAACCGCCAGCCTTCTGATTAGTAGTCAAGTGCCTTAGGCACTATGCTACCAGCGCTCCTGAGCTCTAGGGATAATGAAATCTGAATTCTACTTCCAACTTCACTGCAAAGAACTATGTTATCTTGGGCAAATGTTTTGAAACTTAAACTTCCAATAAACTATTGATGTATATTATTTTGGGGATTGTAATTCCAGGGAAAATGGTAATTACTACAAATTTTAGAATTATACCAAAATACCAGGGTTAGTATTTCTACAATAGATCAGAGAGACTTTAGTTATTCCCCAACATAATGAAAAATGTCATTCTTTCAGTCTCTAGCATTCAGCATAGCGTTTCCACCTTTCCTTGTCTCGTCACCAGTGCCCACTCCTTTTCTTAGTGAGCTCCCTTCATGTATCTGAATCTCAGCCTGTGGAACAAAGTTCCACTTCCTCCTTGAAGCTTTCCTAGATTATTCCAGTTCACACACTATGGCTCTCTTCCCTAAACTCCCTTCTGATTTGGCACGTTAGAATTTAATTTTAATTAAGTTTCTATCACAGATTAGTTTGGCTAGTAGCCAGCCTAACTGAAATGCCTTGATTACAGGGACTGTGACTTCTAAAACTTTTGTTTATTCCACTGCCTTTCCATGAACTATGATGGGGTTACTAGATAAATGTAGTTTGTTTCTTAAATGTATATTAATGATTCAAATATGTTTCCTTATATTGGCAATAAGTACCTTGACTCACCAAGACCTAAGGAATACCTTCTATTCACACACCTGATGCCATGTCCACAGAAACTTAATTTCTATTCCTGCCCTTCCCTGAAGTGACTCATTCTCTCTCTCTTTCTCATTTTTGGGACCAGCAGGGACCATCATTCTCCCTTTGGTATCTATGAGTTAGCCAGGCATTGGAATCCACTTCCCAGTAGGTACTTCCAGTGTTGTTGTTAGTTGCCTTTGAGTGAATTCTGACTTCAGTTGTCATTTCTTACTCTATTGTATCACATTGTCATCCTTTTTACAGTTGAAAATTCAGAATGCCTTCTTAGTTTAAAAAAGACACACTAAAAAGTTGAGCTCATCTGTCAAAATATTTTAAAATTTAATTCCAGAAATATAGATGCTGAACACCAAGATTCTTAGTGCATGAGAACTATCTTCCTAATTTCTTTCCAAGAGCAAGTTCCAGCTGCTTAGATAGGATGAAAATCTGGAACAATGTACATGATCAAATGGAAACCAAAAAAAAAAGAACAAACAAAAACCCAAACTCACTGCCATGGAGTGGGATCCAACTCATAGTGACCACTCCTTGGGTTTTGGAAGTGGTATCACTATGGAAGTAGATTGCCCAACCTTCCTTCCAAGGAGTGGCTGGTGGGTTTGAATCGCCAACCTTCTGGTTAGCAGTCAAATGCCTTAAGCACTAGGCCATCAGGGCTCCCAATCAAATGGTGAACTAGTGCAAACAACATATTCCACTTCCGTGGAGTTATGCATTTTAAATTCAAATTAATTACCACCCACTAAATACTGGATCACAAAGCTAATACCATGCGGGGCAAAAACACGGTATTTTGACTGCATAGGAAGCTTCCGTTTTCAGGAGCTGCCTCAGAGATAATAATCAAACAATGTTGAGTTCTAGGTCCTGCGGAGAGAAAATAGTGAGCAAGAGAGACTGGATCCCTGCCCTTCTGGAGCATATCACACTCGCAGTGAAGACAGACAAGTAAATAGAAACTTATGACGCGTCCAGGTGGCCCCAAAACTGGAACGTTCAAAAGAAAGGTTAATTTCTTCCAGTTGCACTTTACAGAGATCATATAATAAACCTATTTTCACACACACACACACACACACACACCCCTTAACTTTCTCTTAATATAAAGAATGCCAAATTATGGCTGTAGAGGTTTTCATCCTTCTCTGCACTGAAAAAGAAACAAGATAAAAGTAGTATCGGCTCCAGGATAGGTTCCTCACTGAGCTAAAAGATAAAGGGCCACTCTGCCTCCCTCCACGCCCTCTCGGAGCCTCTCGGAAAGGGGGGGAGTTCTTCCTCCGAACTTTTGGGGGAGGGCGCTCCCTCGGATCCCCAGGAAGAGGAAAGAGCGCTGTGAGCGGTTTTACCTAGACTTCCCGGAGGCCGACCAAACTGGGGAGCTCTGGTAGCATAGTGCCTAAGGCACTTCACTGTTAACCAGTTCAAACCCACCAGTCACTCCTGGGAAGGAAGGTTGGGCAATCTACTTCCACAGTGATACCGCCTCCAAAACCCAATGAGTGGTCGCTATGAGTCAGGTCTGCCTCTACCGCACATAACAACAGAGGCCGACAGCACAGCAAGACCGATGAGGGGCGGCCAGTAAGGACTGAAGGACGGAACACCGTACCCATTCGGATGTGCACACTGGCAGAGGCCACGCAGCTGCCATAGTTGAAGTCATCCTCGATGGAGGAGGAGGGGTAGCGAGAGTCTGGGTTCGCCATGGCGGCAACAGAACCTCCAGGCACCTCTGTAGAGCAGAGACACTACCCACAACGGACATTAACCGAGTTCCGGGATGAAGTAATCCAGACCAAACTAGCCGAGTCGGCTTGGCAGAGCGAGCCCGGAGCTAATCGATGATCTGGCTTCCGCAATCTGAGGAGCAGACTGTTTCAGCTTACTCCAGTTCCGCCGCCACCAAGTTGCTTCTGACTCCTAGAACTGCCTCACATGGTTTCCAAAACTATAAATCTTTAGGAAGCCTACTGCCTCATCTTTCTCCCATGGAGGAACAGGTGGGTTCGAACCTCTGACCTTTTTAGTTAGGAGCTTAGTGCCTTAACCACTGTGCTGCCCAGAGCTCCTTGCTTCAAGTTAGGATGGGGGAAAAAACGGATTATTTTTCCAGGATCATTTGAGGTGAGAGTTTTTTCAGATTTCCCTTCACAAACTTTTTAAAGTCCTCTTCTCTGGCTCTGGTGGTGTAGAGCCCAAGGCACTTGACTGGTAACCAGAAGGTTGGTGGTTCAAACCCACCAGCCACTCCTCAGAAGGAAGAGTGGGCAATCTACTATCTGTAGTGATACTGCCTCAGAAACCCAAGGAGGGGTCGCTATGAGTCGACTCAATGGCAGATAACAACAACAACTTATCTGGAGAGTTGCTAAAAATGATTGTAGTGATGTCATCAAGTACTCATCTCAGTCACTCACTCGTTCAGTAATCACACCGGGAATACAGTTTTGATTCTGTTTTAAATGATAATCATCTTTTATTGACTAAAAACATTAGCCAATCTTCATCCCATATCTCTTACCAATTACCAAAAAAAAATTTCCAGATGGATTGTAAATCTAAATGTGAAAAGCAAAACTATGAAACTTCAAGAAGATGATATAGGAGAATATCTTCATGATTTGGGGGAAGGCCAAATAATTCTGGAGCCAGATATAAAATAGTGTTTAACCACAAAGGAAAAGATTGACATATTAAACTATATTAAAATTAGGAACTTCATAGTGCTACTGCCTCAGAGACCCAAGGAGGGGTCTCTATGAGTCGGATCCTACTGGACAGCAGTGCCTTGCATTTTGCGTTACTAATCAAAATACATTGTTGTTGTTGTTAAGTGCCGTCGAGTCGTTTCTGACTCATAGCGACCCCATGCACAGCAGAACGAAACACTGCCCGATCCCGTGCCAGCCCCACAATCCCTGCTATACTTGAGGCCATCATCGCAGCCACCATATCAATCCATCTCCTTGAAGGCCTCCCTCTCTTTCGTCGACCCTCCGATTAGAAGAGAGTAAAAAAGCCATAGAGTGGGAGAAGATATTTGCTAGATATGTAATATACAAAGAGCTTACATCCAGAATATAAAAACAATTGTTACAAAATAAGAAAAAGGTAACCAATAGAAAAATGAGTAAAAGACTTGACTTGGCATATCACACACACACACACACACACACACAATCCAAATGGCCAACAAAAGTATGAAAAAATACTGTCATTAATAATCAGAGAAATGTAAATAAATGCCACAATAAGATACCAGAAGAATCTCACCCTTGGTTTTATGCTCCACTGTTGCCATCTTGAAATTCTTTTTTTTTTTTTTCTTTAAATCACTAATAGCTTTTACATTGCTTTATTTAAATAAGACAGTACCCACCATAGCTGCTAAACACTGGATATATTTGAAGTCATAAGTACATCCATATGTGCCTCCAAATGATGTTTGGGATCCTGCTTGCCAGCATTTATTGCCAGCTGTTCAGGTGTCATCTTAGCTTCTTCTACAACCTTACTGTAATTCCAACATCTCTTTTACCACTGATTAATTGTGTTTACAATGTTCACTGTAGTCCTGAATTGTCAAACCTTTCATCCAACTCCTCTTATGCAAATTTAGCAACATCCTCTAGTTCAGTTCATTAACTAATAGTAATGGAGTGATGATGTCTGTTTAGTCCATGCATTAATGCCTGGATAGATGATATGTTTAAATGACCCAGATTTATTGTTCATCTTGGTCATGTCCTAAGACCATCATATTAGCATTGATCACTGAAGGCATCAGTAACAACTTTTCCTTTTATACTCTGAACGATATCCACAACCCCATCACAGCTCTCTCCAGGACTTCAAAACTCAGTGCTGAGGGTTGATATCCACACCAGACAGCCAACAACCAAAGCCAGGGTGACTGTCATACTAACCAATAACCATCTCAGGCCTTTCTTTCTGCTTCAACATAGCGAGCATTTTGGCTTGAAACCCTAATCACCTGCCTTCACACTAACACCTGTTCCTGAATTTGGCATAGTAAACACATCATCACCACGTTCTCCAAGCATCAGACCCGTAACTTTCATTGGGACTCTAGTGCAACCATGTTTTAACATTTTTAACAATGCTAGGGAAGAGATACAGACTTGTTCAGCTATGTCCACTGCAGAACCAAATGTATGTGGCTCCTGGCCCAGTCCAGGCATACCTCCTTCAAGTCTTAAGAAGTCTGTCCAAATTTCTGGTCTGTAACTACAGCTCTTGAGGATTAAGCTTCAATTTGTTGAGTTTTATAAATTTCATCTTAGCTCAAATTATTGCTAATTTTGGCAGATACCATTTTTCCCAAGTTTTTTGTTGTTTTTTTCTCTCTCTCTCGTGAAGGTGGGCAGAAGACATGATAGTGTGGTCTAAACCTCTGTCTTGCTTTTGCGGTGATGTGGCAGTGGCAGTGGCTCAGGCTTGGCCCAGCTGTGGCTCTGTGATGAATCAGCCCTATTCCCATCTTGAAAGTATTAAAATCTTATTTTGAATGTGAATTTTGTAAGTGAAAGTTGCAGACACAATGGAGCATGAGCATGAGCAGAAGAGAGAGCACAACAGAGGTATCCTACAGACCTTACCAGGAGCTCTGGTGGTGTAGTGCCTAAGCCATTTGACTATTAACCAGAAGGCTGGTGGTTCAAACCCACCAACCACTCCTCGGAAGGAAGACTGGGCAATCTACTGCTGTAGAGATAATGACTCGGAAATCCAAGGAGGGGTCGCTATGAGTCAGAGCCAACTTGATGGCAGTGAGTTAGGTTTTTAGGTTACAGACCTTACCAATCTACTTGCATGTCCTGTTCGAGATGCCCCAGGAGAAGAGAATTCTGTTGGACCTACAATAAGTAGGAGTTTAGCTAGAATTAAAAGTCAGTACAAGATAAGCATGTTTTACCTACCAATAAGTAAACTGGGGTAGGGGTAGGGGTGATAGCCCTAATGAGCCAGGCTTTTCTTATGAATCAGAACTTACTTTGCAGGAAGCAGACTATATATAGTCTAAGAAACACAAACGACAATGGAACCTTGTCATATCCTTTCTTTCCTGTGTTATTTCTTTGCGTTTCTAACCACTTAAATTGAAAACAATGTCCTATACTCAGACTATTCCGGGATGTAGAAAAGGATGGAATCCTCCCAAATTCATTTTATGAAGCAAGCATAACCTTGATACCAAACCATGCAAAGACATCACTAAAAACGAAAACTACAGATGAACATCCCTCATGATTATAGATGCAAAAATCTTCAACAAAATCCTAGCCAACAGACTCCAACAACATATCAAAAGAATAATACATTATGATCAAGTGGGGTTCATATCGGGTATGCAAGGATGGTTCAACATTACAAAAACAATCAACATCATCCATCACATAAATAAAACAAAGGAAAAGAACTACATGATCAATCAATGCAGAAAAGGCATTTAATAAAATCCAACACCCATTCCTGATCAAAACTCTCAGCAAAATGGGAAGAGAAGTGACATTCCTCAACATAATAAAGGGCATGTATGCAAAACCAACAGCCAACATTATTCTCAATGGAGAGAATGAAAGAATTCCCTTTGCTAACAGAAACCAGACAAGGATGCCCTCTATGACCACTTCTATTTAACATTGTATTGGAAGTCCTAGCCAGAGCAATAAGGCAAGAAAGGGAAATCAAAGACATCTAAATTGGTAAGAAAGAAGTAAAACGATCCCTATTTACTGATGATATGGTTCAATACATTGAAAACCCAAGAGACTCAGCAAAAAAATTATTGAAACTAATTGAGAGATTTAGCATAGTGGATGGATACATGATCAACATCTAAAAATCAGTTGGATTCCTCTACACCAGCAAAGAGATTCCTGAAAAGGGAATAAGAAAATAAATACCATTTACAATAGCTACCCCAAAAAATACATAAATAAAATACTTGCGAATAAATCTCACTAGGGACACAAAAGACCTGTACAAAGAAAACTAAAGAACACTACTTCAAGAAACCATAAGAGATCTACGTAAATGGAAGAACATCCCATGCTCGTGGATAGGAAGATTGAACATTGTGAAAATGTCATTACTACCCAAAGCAATCTGTATATTCAATGCAGTCCCAATCCAGATCCCATCAATGTTCCTTAAGGATATGAAAAAACAATCACTAATTTTATATGGAAAGGAAAGAGACCTCGAATAAGGAAAGCACTATAACAAATTATGGATAACACTGAACTGAATGAGAATTCCAGAACATTTAATTGTATTAATGAGGAACCTGTACATAGACCGGGATGCTGTTGTTCAAACAGAACAAGGGGACACTGTTGTTGTTGTTGTTATGTGCCCTCAAGTTGCCCCAACTCATAACGACCCATCCTTGGGTTTCCAAGGCAGTATCACTACAGAAGTAGATTGCCCAACCTTCCTTCCAAGGAGTGGCTGCATGGTTTAAAATCAGGAAGGGAGTGCATCAGGGTTGTATCCTTTCTCCATACTTATTCAATCTGTATGCTGAGCATATAATCCAAGAAGCTGGACTATATAAAGAAGATCGTGGCATTAACATTGGAGGAAGCCTCATTAACAACCTGAGATATGATGATGATACAACTTTGCTCGCTGTAAGTGAGGATCACTTGAAGCACTTACTGATGAAGATTGAAGACTACAGTCTGCAGTATGGATTACACTGCAATATAAATAAAACAAAAAATCCTCACAACTGGACCAATAAGCAGCATCATGATAAATGGAGAAAAGAGTGAAGTTGTCACAGACTTCATTTTACTTGGTTCTACAATCAACCCAATGGAAACAGCAGTCAAGACATCAGACAACATATTGCATTGGGCAAATCTGCTGCAAAAGATCTCTTTCAAGTGCTGAAGAGCAAAGAT
>NW_006921684.1:9143594-9144851 GCF_000298275.1 Orycteropus afer afer
GTGATCAGTTGTGTTAAAAGCTGCTGATAAGTAAATGAAGACTGAGAAGTGATTACTATTTAGCAATGATATGGAAGTCACAAGTGACCTTGAAGAGAGCAGTCAGTGAAGGAGTGGTGGAGGAGGGGGTAGTCTAATTAGGTGGGTTTCTTTGCCATGCCACCTGCACCCAGCTCACACCTCCCAGAGCTGGTGAGCGGGCAAGAGGTGCACGGGGTGTCCCCTTCACATATCTTGGGGGGCTATGATGTTTTCTGTGTGGCTAGCTACTGGACTCAGGATCACTGCAGCACCACCAAGTCAGAGGAGTGCTATGGACCACCACCAAAAATTAAATTTTTATGTACTTCCAAAGACTTCTCCACAAGAATATAAAGAAAACCTACAGATTGGGAAAAAATATTCAGCAAGGACATATTTGACAAGGGACTTATCTCTAATATTATAGAAAACTCCAACTGCTCAACAACAAAAAGACAAAAAATCCAAATTAAAAAGAGACTGAAAACATGAATAGACACTTCACCAAAGAGGATATTCAGGTGGTCAACAAACACATGAAGAAATGTTTACCATCATTAGCCATTAAACCAAACCAAACCAAACTCACTGCCATTGAGTCAACTGATTCATAGAGACCTCCATTGCATTTCCGAAGCTATAAATCTTTATGGAAGTAGGATGCCCCATCTTCCTTCTGCAGAGTCTCTGGTGTGTTTGAACCTCTGACCTTCTGTTTAGCAGCCACATGCGTTATCCACTATACCACCAGAGCTCCTTAGAGTGGTACAAATCAAAACAACAATAAGATACCATCTTGCCCCAGCACTAATAGCAAAGTTCAACAAGATAGAAAATATCAAATTCTGGTGAGGTTGTAGAGAGATTGGGACTCATACATTGCTGGTGAGACTGTAAATGATACAACCCCTGTGGAAAGTAGTATGGAAAGTAGTATGGAGAATCCTTAAAAATTTGGAATTAGAAATATCATTTGACCCAGCAATCCTATTACTTTGTTGTTGTTGTCCCATTACTATATATATATATATATATCCTAAAGAAGTGAGAGCCTAGAAATACCATTTGACCCAGCCATCCCATTACTAGGTATATACCCTAGAGAAGTGAGAGCCATGACAAGAACAGATATATGCACGCCGATGTTCATCACAGCACTATTTACAATAGCCAAAACATGGAAACAACCTAGATGTCCATCAACTGAGGAAGGGATAACCAAACTATGGTACATAC
>NW_006921684.1:9146466-9152505 GCF_000298275.1 Orycteropus afer afer
TTGGTTACTAGGGGTGAGAGGGGAGGGGAGGGAACACTGGAAAAAATAATCTAAAGAAAGAAACAAAGAAAAGAAAACAATGTCCTAGAAGGGAAAGATAAGGCAACCATAGTGTATTTCCCTTTCAGTCCATCCTTATCAACAAGCTGAAGGTAAAGTGTTGGTAGAATGTGTGTGTATGAAGTGAAATAAAAATTGTTGAGTTCATTTTGTTCAATGTTTTCACAGTTCTTGTAATAATGAAATACATAGGCATGTATGAGATACAAAATACAACTCAGAAGATTTCACATATGAGTTAAATCCTCATTTAAATTTGCTTTTAAAATTGGAATTCTGTAATATACAGATTAATGATAAAATTTGTGCCTATATATATATATATATATATTTTTTTTTTACTTAGAATGACATTAGGTAGTAAGTAAAAAGGACTGTGATGAGCCAAGTGATTGTGGAAATTAGGAAAAAGCTTTATATTTTAGTACCTTTGACAGGACCTTTTTTATCACTTTTTTTTTTTTTTTTTTCATTTTGCAGTACACACCACAAATTATATAGGTGGCTTGCTCCTGGGAGCGTAAAATGGAGCAACTCCTTTGGAAAATTGTTTGACACTGTCTTGTGTTGTTGTGTGCCACCGAGTTGATTCCGACTCATAGAGACCCTATAGGACAGAGTAGAACGGTCCTGTAGGGTTTTCGAGGCTGTAATCTTCATAGGAGCAGATTCCCAGGTCTTTTCTCCCATGGAGCCACTGACGGGCTCGAACTACCAACCTTTCAGTTAGTAGTTGAGTACTTAACCACTGTACTACCATGGCTCCTTAAACATACACAAGTTCTATCCTAGCAATTCTATCCTAGCTAGAGCATCTACCTAACAGAAATGGATGCATATCCTCACAAAAGACATGTACAAAGATGCACATAGCAGCATTATTCATAATAGCCAAAACCTGGAAACAATCCAAATGTCCAATGGAAAAATTAATTGTACTGTATTTATATAATTACATACTTTTTACAATGAAAACAAATAAATTACTATTACATGCAACATGATGAATCTCACAAATATAACGCTGAGCAAATGAAGACAGCCAGATACAAAGAATATAGATTGTATGGTTCCACGTATAATTCAAAATAAGTCTTTGATGGCAAGAAAGTATTTATCTTTGGGGAGATGTGAAGGGAAATAATTGGGACACTTAGACACTTAGAATGGCCTCTGGGATCCTGACAATGTTCTATTTCCTGGCTGAGTACGTTTTCACTTTGGGTAATATGAGAAGTGGTATACATAGATTTGTGTGCCATTCTATGTTATTCTTAAATCATAAAAATTTTTTTAAAAGAGCAAAAAAATTATCTCCTCTCAGTTAAGAAAGTCATTTTGTGACACTAAAAAAATCACAAACTGAAAGACAGGGAATTCAGTAACTCTGTATCTGATTGTTCCTCTATTTCTTTCAAAGGTGCAATTTCAAGAAAAATGCTTGTAAATAAAGTCATTACCAAAATATATTTTAGTGGTTTTAATGACCTATCTATGGCCTTCCTCTTCCTTCTAACCGTCTCTTCCTCTTTCTCCCCTCCTTTCTCATCTAAATGTTGTTCTGCAAAAACCAGGCTAAAATCTCATCTAGGCTATTCTCAGCCTATAATAATTCTATTCTTGGGTTGATTAGAAAATATATTTTATGTAGTTTGTTTTATTTTTTTGGCTTTTAGATCATAACCTACATTCAACACTGAAGGCAGTGGAGATTTAAGCTACAATAATCTTTTTAAAACTTTTCATTTATAGTTTTATCTAAGGAGCTCTGGTGGCATAGTGGGTAAGGCGTTTGACTGCTAACCCCAATGTTGGTGGTTCAATCCCACCAGCTGCTCTATGGGAGAAAGGTGAAGCAATCTATTTCCATAAAGATTTACAGCCTTGGAAACCCAGTGGGGTAACTATGAGTTGGAATCAACTCGATGGCCGTGTGTTTTTTGTTTTTTTTTTTTTTCTTTTTTTAGTTTTGTCTAAAATAGAACTTTAAGGGCCAACCAGTGGAGGCTTATAAGTCTGGTGGGTTATTGAAAAAGAGCATGGATTTAGAGCCAAAGAAAGTGTTCCTCATAACAATATTTGTACATCATTGACTTCCTGAGAGTTTGGACAGCATGGTTCATTTTATGCTGTGTATCAGACTGTCTCAATTCATTATTTCTTTTTAATTTATGAGATCATTGTGTGTTTGAAATTTTATTTCAGGTGCTCATAGTTTCCCTCAATTTTGTACTGAGGATGCTGGACCCTTTGAGCTTAATCAGGGCCTTGTATTTTCAGTGTGCTTTCTCTAGGTGAACATTTGCATTGTGCTTTTTCTACTTGTCACACGTGTCGCATGTCTCTATGGAGTGATATATATAGATATAGATTTTTCTTTTCTTTATTATGATTTGGGTGAAAGTTTACAGAGCCAATTCCTTTTCATTTCAACAGTTAATACACATTTTGTTTCATGACATTGATTGCAATCCCCATAATCTAACAGCTCTCTTCCCACTTCCTCCTTATGGTTACCTTTCCCCTGTGTCCCTCTTTCCTATGCATTCCTGCCCTCTGAGCTACTTCCCTGTGCAAATGCTGCCTTTCTAATCTCCCATGGTTGATTGTTCTAAGGAGTATACCTACTTGGTGTAATTATTCACCTTGTAGGCCTGTCTGTTGTTTGGCTGAAAGCCACAGGGGTGAGTTCAATTCCAAGCCCCAAGTCAGTGGTAGAATTTTTGCTTTCTATGCCATTCTCAGCCAATGTACCTCATGTGTAGCCACCTCCCATCTGTCAGTGGAAGCTTATATGTTGCTATAATGCAGAACAGTTTTTAGTGGTGCTTCCAGAATAAGATGCACTAAAGTAAGGCCTGCCAATCTACTTTCAAAAGGCAGCCAATGAAAACCCTGTAGATTACATATGCTCCACAACTGATCATGGGCATGGCACAGCATTTCATTCTATTGTGCTTGGGGTCACTATGAGTCCGGAACATCTCTACGGCAGCTAACAACAACATGATTGTTATTGGCTAGAGGCAAAGTCATCACTTCTTTTATTTGCTGGATATTTATTGAGTAGTGTCTCTGTGCCAGCAATATGCAAGGTAGAAAAAGATGACTATGACTCCCCTCTTACACCCCTACCCTCAATGAGCCTACAGGAAAAAAATGTGAACAAGTGATACCAAAATAGTGAGAGCTATAATAGAAATAAGGAGCTCTGGTAGCATAGTGCCTAAGGCACTTGACTGCTAACCAGAAGGCTGGCGGTTCAAACCCACCAGCCACTCCTCGGAAGGAAGATGGGGCAATCTACTTCCGTACTGATACTGCCTCAGAAACCCAAGGAGGAGTCACTATGAGTCGGGTCCAACTTGATGGCACATAACAACAACAACAACATAATAGAAATAAGGACTGAGTATTATGGAACCAAGAAAGAAATGATTAGGGAGATTATAAATAGCTTAACAGAGGCTGTGATTTCAATTGGGTCTTAAAGGATAAACAGGGATTCAGCAGGCAGAAGATACTGCAATAAAACAGATACTCCAAACATGAAATAACTAGCACAGACAAACTGGAAAAGAGCCAGATGGTATCAGAGTTATCACAGAAGAAAAACAAGGTCTGATTACTTAGTAGATGTAGGGATCTAGCACAATGCCTGACACAGCAGACGCTCAATAATTCCTTTTGAATATATCCATCAGTTAAAGTTACTGATTTTGAGAAACTAGGAAGTTGGCTTTCTAGGAGATAATTAGTCTTGGGCATGCCAATTTGAGTCAAAAGCAAGAACTCTAAATGAAATTGTTCAATAAATACTGGAGACAGAATTGGAAAAAAGAATTGTTCTGGCCAGTAGGTAGGGCTGAGGATGCAATTATGTATGTGATTCTCTTAGAGATAATTGATGAAGAATGAGATCAGATGAGATGCTCAAGACCTAGAATGAAAAAGTTGAAGATTTCAGCCTTTGGTACATATTATGGGCCGAAATGTGGAGGAAGAGCCAGTTAAGGAAACAAAAGGAACAGTCAGGAGTGTAGGAAAAAATATTATATGTTGTTGTTGTTATGTGCCGTCGAGTCGGCCCCGACTCATAGCGACCCCTCCTTGGGTTTCCGAGGCAGTATCACTACGGAAGTAGGATTGCCCAACCTTCCTTCCGAGGAGTGGCTGGTGGGTTTGAACCGCCAGCCGTCTGGTTAGCAGGCAAGTGTCTTAGCCACTATGCTACCAGAGCTCCCAAAATATTATATAGCATCATGGAAATGAAAGAAGGCAGAATTTTAATAAGGAGTGTGTGATGAGGAATACATGGTGTGGGACTAGCAGAATAAAACCTGAGGAAAGGCCATTTGAACTGAAAAATTATACATATTTTTAACCTGAATATTTTCTTATACAAACTTGTAATTGTTGTTTTCATTGTTAAGGAATGAAATTAAAATCTGATCTTTTTCTTTCATGAACTCAAAACAATGAAGTAAATTCTGTATAAGAATAAGAGGCACTAGGACCACTATCAAAGGCTAAAAGATGTGGATAACTAATTGCTACTTGTTGTTGCATGTGTACTCTGAAACCTAATGACGTAATATAATTTCTTAAACTTTGTACAGTGGATTTGTTTGGGGGATTTACCAATAGGAAGGAAAAGAAAGCAAAATCCTTGAGAAGGAAAATACAGATTTGTGCCCGTAATGTGCCAAGAGGGTTCTGGAAATCTTAATTGGATCTCTAATAAGAATTTTTCTAATAAAGATTGCATCCAGAGTTCTTATAGACGTGACAGTTTTTTAATCTGTAAAATACAGGAATTGGAAAAGAATTTCCAAGTCCTTTTTTCCAATTCCAAATTGCAAACAATCGAAGTAAATATTTTATTGTGAAAGAAATACTTGTGCTGTAATCTCAGATTTCTTCACATATCTGGGCTGTTTCTAGGAGTAAATATGTTTTTCTTCAAAAATATCACATTAGCTAATATTGAAATTATCATGGAAAACCTTTGGCTGCAAGCTATTCAATTATAAAAATTGGAATTTTAAAAATCAGTCAAAAGTCAAGATAGCAACATACCATGCTTTGAAAAGTGTCATGAAAATGATTAAGAAAGAGAATAGTGAAATGAGGTCAATAATGAAAGTAGAAGTTATTTTTTACAGTTAAAAGTTTTCTAACGATAGAGACAATAAATGTTAACTGCAGAAGCTTTGGGAAACACAAAAAGCACAAGTAAGAAAATAATATCATTAATAATTCTTTCTATCATCTCTAGCAGTTGTTGTTGTTAGGTGCTGTTGAACTGGATTCAACTCATTGCAACCTCACATACAACAGAATGAAACATTTCCCGGTCCTGTGCCATCCTGACATTTCTTGTCATGCTTGAGCCCATCGCTGCAGCCACTGTGTCAATCAATCTCATTGAAGATCTTCCCCTTTTTTGTTGACCCTCCACTTTACCTGATATCCTTCTCCAGAGACTAGTCCCTTCTGACAACATATCCCAAGTGTGAGAAACAAAGTCTGATCATTCTCGCTTCTAAAGAGCATTACAGCTGTACTTTCTCCAAGGCAGATTTGTTCATTCATCTAGCAGTCCATGGGACATTCAATATACTTTTCCAACACCATAATTTAAATGCCTAAGTTCCTCTTTGGTCTTCTTTATTCATTGTCCAACTGTGATATGCATATGAGGCTATTGAAAAGACCATAGCTTGGGCTGGCACACCTTAGCCTTCAAAGATATCTCTGCTTTTCAATTGGTACACCATGCGATCAACAGCCTATATGACTATGAGACCAGAAGAACTAGATGGTGCCCAGCTACCACTGTCAACCACTCAGAGGGGGATCTATATAGTAGATCCTGGATAAAGAGGGAGAGCAATGTGGAACAAAACTCAAAATCATTTGTAAAAAAAAAAAAAAAGGCAGGGGGGAACCAGGTTTGCTGGTCTGATAGAGCCTGGT
>NW_006921684.1:9152645-9154714 GCF_000298275.1 Orycteropus afer afer
AGGGGGCAGGGGTACATGGAGGGATGGACACAGGGAAGAGGTGACTGTCAGGAGGAAGTGGGAAGGGAGCTGTTGCATTGTGGTGAATTGTGGTAAATGTCATGAGACAAAGTGTATGTGAACTGCTGGATGGAAAGTGAATTTGCTCTGTAAATTTTCACCCAAATCACAATAATTAGTTAATTAATAGGTAGATGGAATAGAAGGTATCTTTGCTCTTAAAAGAGGTCTTTTACAGATATGCCAAATGCAATATGTCATTTGATTTCTTGACTGCTGCTTCCATAGGCATTGATTGTGGTTCCAAGTAAAATGAAATCCTTGACAACTTCAATCTTTTCTCTATTTATCATTATGTTGCTTAATGGTCTAGTTGTGAGGATTTTTTTTCCTTCATGTTGAAGTGTAATCCATACTGAAGATTGTAATCTTTAATCTTTATCACTAAGTGCTTTAAGTCTTCTTCACTTTCAGCAAGCAAGCTTGTGCCATCTGCATATCACAGGTTGTTAATGAGTCTTCCTTCAATCCTGATGCCACATTCTTTTTCATATAATCCAATTTCTGGGATTATTCCCTCAGCATACAGATTGAATAAGTATAGAGAAAGGATACAACCCTGATGCACAACTTTCCTAATTTTAAACCATGCAGTTGACTGCTAACCAGAAGGTTGGCAGTTCAGACCCACCAGCCACTCCTCAGAAGGAAGATTGGGCAATCTACTTCTGTAGAGATACCACCTCAGAAACTCAAGGAGGGGTCTCTATGAGCCTGAACTGACTTGATGGCAGAGTTTTCTTTGATTTTTTGTTTAATATCCCTTTGTTCTGTTTGAACGACTGGTTCTTGGTCAATATACAGGTTCATCATGAGCACAATAAAGTGTTCTGGAATTCCCATTCTTTGAAATGTTATCAATAAATTGTTATGATCCATACACTTGAATGCCTTTGCATAGTCAATAAAACACAGGTAAACATTTTTCTGGTATTCTTTGCTTTCAGTTAAGATCCATCTGACATCAGCAATGATATCCCTCATTCCATGCCCTCTTCTGAATCTGGCTTTAATTTCTGGCAGTTCCCAATGTTCTGCTGCAACCATTTTTGAATTATTTTCAGCAAAATTTTATTGTGTGTAATATTAATGATCTTGTTCAATAATCTCCACATTCTATTGGATCACCTTTCTTTGGAATAGTCACAGATATGGATCTCTTCCAGTCAATTGTCCAGGTAGCTGTCTTCCAAATTTCTTGGCATATATGAAAGAGCAACTTCAGCACTGCATCTTTTGTTGAAACATCTCATTGTGTATTCCATGAATTCCTGAAGCTATGTTTTTCTCCAGTTCCTTCGGTGCAGCTTGGACTTCTTCCTTCAATATAATTGGTTCTTGATCATATGCTACCACCTGAAATGGCTGAAAGTTGACCATTTCTTTTTGGTACAGTGACTCTGTGTATTCCTTTCATTTTCTTTTGGTGCTTCTTGCATTGTACAACATTTTTGCCCATGTTGTTATTGTTGTTGAGGTAGTTCGGGGTTGTCGAGTCATTTGCAACTCATAACGACCCTATGCACAGCAGAACGAAACACTGCCCGGTCCTGCACCAGCTCTATGATCCTTGCTATACTTGAGCCCATCCCCACAGCCACTGTGTCAGTCCATCTCATTGAGGGCCGTCCTCTCTTTTGTCAGCCATCCACCTTACCAAGCATGACATCCTTCTCCAAGGGATGGTCCCTTCTTACAACATAACCAAAGTAGGTGAGATGAAGTCTGGCTATTCTCGCTTCCAAGGAGCATTCCATCTGCACTTCCTCCAGGACAGACCTGTTAGTTCTTTCAGCAGTCTGTGGTACTTTCAGCATTCTTCGCCAGAACCACAACTCAAAAGCATCAACTTTTCTTCTGTCTTCCTCATTCAGTGTCCAGGTCTGGCATGCATATGAGGTGATTGAAAATAACATGGCTTGGCTCAGGCGCACCTTAGTCCTCAAGGAGACATCTTTGCTCTTCAGCACTTGAAAGAGGTCTGTTGCAGCAGATTTGCCCAGTGCTAT
>NW_006921684.1:9154814-9158814 GCF_000298275.1 Orycteropus afer afer
TCAGCACTTGAAAGAGGTCTGTTGCAGCAGATTTGCCCAGTGCTATACATCGTCTTATGTCCTGACTGCTGCTTTCATTAGCCTCGAATGTAGAACCAAACAATGTGAAGTCTTTGACAATTTCAATCTTTTCTCCATTAATCATGATGCTGCTTATAGGTCCAGTTGTGAGAATTTTTGTTTTCTTTATATTGAAGTGTAATCCATACTGCAGACTGTATTCGTCAATCTTCATCAGTAAGGGCTTCAAGTCATCTTCACTTTCAGCAAGCAAAGCTGTGTTGTCAGTGTATTGCAGGTTGTTAATGATTCTTCCTGCAATCCTGATGCCACATTCTTCTTCATATAGTCCAATTTCTTGGATTGATGCACTCCCTTCCTGATTTTAAGCCATGCAAGTGTTCCCTCATTCTGTTCGAATGACAGCCTCTTGGTCAATGTACAGGTTCCTCATGAGTACAATTAAGTGTTCTGGAATTCCCATTCTCCTCAATGTTGTCCACAATTTGTCATGATTTACACAATCAAATGCCTTTGCATAGTCAATAAAACACAAGTAAACATCTTTCTGGTATTCTTTGCTTTCAGACAAGCTCCATCTGACATCAGATATGATATCCCTTGCTCCACTTCTGAATCCAGCTTGCATTTCTGGAAGTTGTCTGTCAGTATATTGCTGCAACCATTTTTGAATTATCTTCAGTAAGATTTTACTTGCATGCATATTAATGATATCGTTCGATAATTTCCCCATTCTGTGGGATTACCTTTCTTTGGAATGGGTACGAATTATGGCTCTCTTCCACTCAGTGGGCCAGGTAGCTGTCTTTCCAATCTTTTGACATAACCAAGTGAGTGCCTCCAGCAGGAAATCTTTTTGTTGAAACACCTCAGTGGGTATCTGTCAATTCCTGGTTAATTGTTCTTCACCAATTCCTCCAGTGCAGCTTCAACTTCTTCCTTCAGTACCATTGGTTCTTGATCATATGCCACCTCCTGAAATGGATGAAGATTGACCAGGTCATTTTGGTACAATGACTCTGTGTATTACTTCCATCTTCTTTTAATATTTCCTGCGTCATTCTATATTTTGCCCATAGAATCTTTCAGTATTGCAACTCAAGGTTTAACTTTTATCCTCAGTTCTTTCAGCTTGAGAAATGCTGAGCATGTTCTTCCCTTTTGGTTTTCTAACTCTTGGTCTGTGCACATTTCATTATAGTAATTGGCTTTGTCTGCTTGAGCTGCTCTTTGAAATCTTCTGTTCAGCTCTTTTATCTTGTCATTTCTTCCATTTGTTGTAGTTCCTCTTTGTTCAAGGGCAATTTTCAGAGTGTCTTCTGACATCCATTTTGGTCTTTTCTTCCTTTCTTGTCTTTTTAATGACCTCTTGCTTTCTTCATGGATGATGTTCTTGATGTCATCCCATAATTCTTCTGTTTTTCAGTCATTGGTGTTCAATGCCTCATATCTATTCTTTAGATGGTCTCTAAATTCAGGAGGGATATATTCAAGGTCATATTTTGGTTCTCGTGGACTTGTTTTAATTGTCTTCAAGTTGAACTTGCATATGAGCAGTTGGTGGTGGTCTGTTCCACAATCAGCTCCAGGCCTTGTTTTAGTGAAAGATATTGAGCTTTTTCATCACCTCTTGCCACAGATGTAATCAATGTGATTACTGTGTACTCCATCTGGTGAAGTCCACATGTATAGCTGCTATTTGTGTTGTTGAAAAATGGTATTTGCAATGAATATGTCGTTGGTCTTGCAAAATTCTATCATGGAGTCTCCAGTGTTATTTCTGTCACCAAGGCCAAATTTTCCAACTACTGGTAATTCTTCTTTGTTTCCAGCTTTTGCATTCCAGTCACCAGTGATAATTAACACATCTTGATTGCATGTTTGGCCAATTTCAGACTGTAGAAGCTGATAAAATTCTTCAATATCCTCATCTGTGGCTTTGGTGGTTGGGGCATAAATTTGAATAACAGTCATATTAAAATGTCTTCCTTGTAGGTGTATGGATATTATCCTATCACTGATAGCATTGTACTTCAGGACAGATCTTGAAACATCCTTTGTGATGATGAATGCCATGCCATTACTCTTCAAACTCTCATTCCTGGCATAGCAGATCATATAGTTGTCTGATTCAAAATGGCCAAAACTGGTCCATTTCAACCCACTAATGCCTAGGATATCAATCTTTATGCATTCAATTTCATTTTTGACAACTTCCAATTTTCCTAGATTCATACTTCATACATTCCATGTTCTGATTATTAATGGATGTTTGCAGCTGTTTCTCATCAAATCGAGTCATGCCACATCAGCAAATGGAGGTCCGGAAAGCTTTGCTTTATCCATATCATTAAGGTTGGTTCTACTCTGATGATGCACCTCTTTCTCATTCATATTTTGAGTGCCTTCCAACATAAGGGGCTGGTCTTCCTGCACTGTTTCAGGGATATTCATAAAGTTGCCCAGTAATATATCAGACATTGTTTCTCTGATATTCTTTGGCCAATTCTTTGAGAAGTGGTTGGCCTCTTCTTTCTTCCTAGTCTGTCTCAGTTTGTAAGCTGCATTGAAACCTGTGCACCATGTGCAACCCTGCTGGCATTTGAGACACTGGTGGCATAGCCTGAAGCCTCACAGCAACATATAACCCACCACAGTATGACAAATTGACAGACAAGTTTGTCTCCCTTAGCTGGTCCAAACCTCTCTGCCCTCCCCTTTCCTGGATCCTGTGGCTCTATCGTCCCTGACTTTTCCCCCACTTTCTGCCTCTTGGGTGTGGGGCATGTCTCTCTCCCCTTACCTGGATCCCATGGCTTTGTCTTGTCCCCAGCTCTTCCCCTGCTTCCTGGGTCTGGGTGTGGGGCCTGTCTTCCCATAGAATCATTCAGTATTGCAACTTGAGGCTTAAATATTTTCTTCACTTCTTCCACCTTGAGAAGTGCTGAATGTATTCTTCCCCTTTGCCTTTCCAACTCCTAGTCTTTGCACATTTCATTATTATTTTTTTTACTTTGTCTTCTCAAGCTGCCTGTTGAAATCTTCTGTTCCACTCTTTCACATTTCTTCCATTTGCTTTAGCCACTCTCCATTCCAAAGCAAGTTTCAGGGTCTCTTCTGACATCCATTTTGATCTTCTCTTTTTTTCCTGTCTTTTTAATGACTTTTTACTTTCTTAGTATGATGTTCCCAATGTCATCACACAAGTTGTCTGGTCTTTTGTCACGGGTGTTCAATACATCAAATCTATGTTTCCAGATGGTTCTAAATTCAGGTGGAATATACTCAAGGTCATATTTCAGCTCTCATGGGCTTGTTTTAATTTTCTTCAGCTCCAACTTAAACTCGCATATGAGCAATTGCTGGTCTGTTCCTCAATTGGCTCCTGGCCTTGTTCTGACTGATAATATTGAGTTTGCCCATTGTCTCTTTCCACAGATGTGTCAGTTTGTTCCAGTGGGTTCCATCTTATGAGATCTATATGTGTAGTCACCGTTTATGTTGTCGAAAAAGGTATTTGCAATGAATAAGTCACTGGTCTTGCACAATTCTTTCAAGTCATCTCCAATGCCATGTCTATCACCGAGGCTATATTTTGGAACTACTGATGCTTCTTCTTTGTTTTGAACCTTTGCATTCAACTTGCCAGTAATTATCTATACATCTTGACTCCATATTTTGTCCATTTTGGACTGCAGAAGTTGTTAAATATCTTCTATTTCATCATCTTTGGCTTTAGCGGTTTTGTGGTAAATTTGAATAATAATTATATTAACTGGTCTTCCTTGTAGGTTTGCAGATATTATCCTATCACTGACAGCATTATACTTGAGTATGTTGTTGTTGTTGTTTGCCGTCGAGTCGGCCCCGACTCATAGCGACCCCTCCCTGGGTTTCCGAGGCAGTATCACTACGGAAGTAGGATTGCCCAACCTTCCTTCCGAAGAGTGGCTGGTGGGTTTGAACCGCCAGCCTTCTG
>NW_006921684.1:9159775-9183537 GCF_000298275.1 Orycteropus afer afer
TTTTAAAATATTATATATATATATATAAACTGGAAGAATAATTAGCCCATGTTATTTTTATGAGGTCATTTTGATGAAAGCCTAAGAAATCCTTCAACTTTCACTTTTTTTAAATTAGCAAATAATGTGTACTACAAATGTCCTCACCCCATTCCTGCTCTTTACCCTGTTCCTGAACCCTAACTGTGGTGTGATAAATTGCTTTCGTATGACCTTTCTCACTATGGTCTTGTGACAGCTACAAAAGGATTGGGTGGGACTATGCAAGTAAAGTGATCATGGCTCACCAAGGAGATTGAACATCTTACCGATAATGTAAATAAAGTGCATGGAACACCTGTGGGGGCGGGACCATGTGAAAAAGGGATTGGTCAGTTTTGCCATCCAACTAGACTTAAAAGAGAGCCAATTCCAGAGCAAAGGGGGAGCTCACTATTACCAAGAAGAAGAGATGAAAGCAGAGCATGTCCTTTGGATCTGGAGTCCCTGAGCTGAGAACTTCCTGTACCCAGGAGTTAGAGAGAGAGAAAACTGTAACACTAGAGATGGTGCAAGACAGTGAAAAGCAGTGGCAGAGAAATGGCAGCAGCAGAACCAGGAGATCAGTTCTATGAAATGGCACAGTGCACTTTTTGGACCATGGAGCAAGGTGGTTACAGTGGGTGTACCAACCCACAGAGAGAGCTGAGCGTTTACAGGCAGAAGGCTTATTGGCAGAATGGGTGCCCAGGGCACTTATTGGTGGAGCTATTTTTTGTAACACTTGACTGAGCAGGACAGAATCCAGGCCAAAGGACTACAGGATCCAGGAGCTAAGGGAGACACCTGCTTATGGGCACAGCCAAAAAGCTGTCCTGATCAAAGAACTATGTCCTAAGTCATTCCTGGTCCTGAATTGTACCTGTTAACTTCTCTAATTAAACCCCATAGTTCTAGGTATGGTCTGTGTGTTCTGTGTGGTGATTGAAATGAATTATCAAACCCAGCAGAGAAGTAGAGAATGCTGTGAGAGGGGCAGCTGGTGTCAGAATTGGTAAAAAGTCTGAAAACAGGAGGTATGTCTAACTTCTGCCTTTTAGGAATCAGCCTCGGGCTGTTGATCTTGATTCTCCTTCTACTTTGTGAAGTTAGATGAGCAGGTCCAATGTTCCCACCATGCCATTTTTACACTAGCGCACCCATGACCCTCTAGGGTAAGACTAGGATGGGAAGAGGCTCAAATATGAGATGAGTTAGTGATCATTATTTTTAAAATTATTTCCCAAATGAAAAAATATCTTGGGTCTCACATGCCAGGCTTTCCTTTGAACATTTATCCCTGAGAATGCTGGATAAATAGCTACTACCAACAATAGTTATCTCCTGCCTTATTGAGAGCTGTCATCTGCCTTATCACCTTTCTGCCTCACCTGCTTCTAGATTTCTGAGGTTTTAACACCTGTGCTTAGGTAGGACTTGGCCACTGATAATACTATGCATCAGTGTCATTGTCCCCATAGCCTTCAGGGTTTCTTAGGCATCTCTGTTTGTTAATCTTTGCAGCTTATTACTCTCCTCTCTCCAGCTAGGATGGAACACTTTCTTCTATTATTCAAAATGTGTGAGGTTGGAGAAGATCCCACAGCAAAAGGCTATGTCACATCATGAAACAGTTTTGTGGTGTAACCACAGCCCTCTCGTTGTTAGAAAGCATGTATGCTGTGAGTGGGTGGGAAAGGTCTGGGTCTGGGTCTGCTTGTATTCTAGTGCAGTCTCATGTGCATCTAGTACTTCACACTGCTTCCAGCCACTCTGCCAGAATCATTCTCTACTAGCACTTATTTTCTCTCAGGGGCCCAGTTGCATTTCTGTGCAATCCAGTTTCCATGACCATCTCATATTCCACCACGTATAGCTGTATGTGTTTGAACTCCCATTTTGGTTTATTTTCCTTTTTTTTACAGGCCCATGACAAATCAGGGAGTGTGTAAAAAATGGCATGGCAAAGGCATCATCTGACCTCATCTAAGTTCATTAGGGGGAGAGAGAATAACCATCAGCATCAGCTTCAAGCTGATCCTATGAGGCAGACAGCAGATATGCCTCGACCCTCTAACCATTTTACCAATTCTGACACCAATAGTCCCTCCTACGGCACTCTCTACTTCTCTGATGAGTTTGATAATTCATTGCAATGGCCACACAGAACTCACAGACAATACTTATGATTATGGGGTTTATTGGGGAAGTGGCAGTTTACAATTCGAGATCAGAAATGACTTATGGTAAAGTTCTTCTGATCAGGACAGCCTCTTCTCAGCCATGCCTACAGTAAGCCTCTTTCCAGTCTGTAGCACTGTGGCCTGGCCCTGTGGCCTCTGCCCTGCTTGGGCCAATGTACAGTAAGGGCCAGTAAGTGCCCAGAGGCACCCCACTTGACCAGAAAACCTCCTGCCTGAAGTCACTCAACTTTCTTGCTCTGTGGGCCAGGAAGTCCACTGCACTGTCTCATGCCTGGTTCTGCTGTGTCTGCTGCCACTGTTTCTCTACCACCACTTGTCACCATCTCTCACCATTTCATGGGTGTTACACCTCTCTCTGTCTTCTGAGTTGAGGAAGCGCCCAATGCAGGGACTCCAGGTCCAAAGGATGGGCTCTGCTTCCATCTCTTCTTGGTGGTAGTCAGGTCCCTGCTTTCTGCCTCTGGGATGGCCTATTTTAAGTTTAGTGGGATGGGAAAATTGACCAATCTTCATGTTACGCTTCCATAAAACTTATTTGCATGGTCCCAGCCCCACAAAGGTGCCATGACTCTTATTTACATTACTAGCAAGCGATTCAATCCCCTTGGTGGGACACCAGCACTTCACATTTGCATAGTCCTACCCAGTCGTTTGGTGGAAGTTACAAAGACTATGTATGGCTATTGATTTTGTAAGGTACTGTCAAGTCAGTTTCAACTCATAGCAGCCCTGTGTACCACGGAATGAAGCACTGCACAGTCCTGAGCCATCCTCACAGTCATTGCTGTGCTCGAGTCCATTATTGTAGCCACTATGTCAATCCATCTCAGTAAGGGTCTTCCTCTCTTTTGCTTTACCAAACATGATCTCCTTCTCTGGGGACTGTTCCCTCCTGATAACATGACCAAAATATAAGAGATAAAGTCTCACATTCTCACTTTTAAGTACATCCTAGCTGTACTTCTTCCAGGACAGATTTGTTCATTCTTCTAGCACTCTGTGGTGTATTCAGTATTTGTTGCCAACACCATAATTCAAATGCATCAATTCTGTTTGGATATTTCTTATTCATTGTCCAGCTCTCACAATCATATGAGATGATTGAAAATACCATGGCTTGGATCAGGCTAACCTGAATCTTCAAAGTGACATCTTTGCTCTTTAGCACTTTGAAGTGGTGTTTGGCAGCACATCTGCCCAATGCAATGCATTATTTGATTTGTGACTGATGCTTCAATGGTTGTTGGATATGGATCCAGGTAAATAAAATGAAATCCTTGACAACTTTAATTTAGAAGGGCTAGATTGAGTAATTATGTACTGAGTAAATAATGTACTGCACCACAGAGTGTTTAATGCTTTTGGCTGCAAATAACAATATTTGTGGCTCCAAAACTGACTTAATAAGTGAATTTATCTCATATAGCCATAAGCCCACAAATTGGTCAAGCCCCAGGTGCAGAATGAATGACCTGCTCAATAATGTTAGTAAAAACCTGTTTTTTTAATCTCACTAGACCATCCTCAGGGCTCACTTCAGGGCTCATCCTAATATTGGTCTCCATGTGATTGAAAAATGGTTGCTAGAAATGACCGGAGTTTCTGCATGTTCATATTTATATACAGAGTAAAAGGAAGAGCCATCCGCTCAAACCATTTATTGTTGGGTCAGCTTCAGTCACATCCAGTTAAAATCTGAGTGCAAGGACCTCTGTGCAATTTTAAATATGGAAGTCAGGGTAGATCTTAGACATGTGGGAAGACTGTACAGTAAGAGAATAACAAGTACAAAGGGACTTTGCCTGTTGTGTTCAAGGACAAGCAGGGAGATAGTATGACCAAAGCAGAATGAACAAAGGAATGAGATCAGAAGGTAATGAAGTGAGGGGATAGTGAGGAGGAGATAGGGAGAATGCAGATCATACCAAAAATCTGACTTTTATTCTGACCAAAATTAGGAGCAGTGGAATGACATGATCTGATTTGATTGAAAAGGTTAAGTCTAACTGAGACATTGAGAAAAGACCACAGGAAGCAAGACTGGAAGCAGAGACCAGTTAGGAATCTTCTGCAATATTCTAGATAAGATATCGTAGTGGTTCTACAGTAGTGGCCATGGTGGTAGGAGAAAGTGGTCAGATTTAGGTCTGTTTTGAAGTGAGACTTTACAGGAGTTGCTGGTGGGTTGAATGTGGGTTGTAAAGAAATAGAGGAGTCAAGGATGACTCAAAGGTTTTTTGGTTCAAGCAACTGGACGTATGAAATTGCCATTAACTTAGATGGGAAGTATGTGAGAAGAGCAAGTTTCAGAGGCATGAGCAAGAATTCATTTTTGACTTTTTACAAAAGTACCTGACCCACTGCCGTTGAGTCGGATCCGACTCATAGCAACCCCTCCTTGGGTTTCTGAGGCGGTATTACTATGGAAGTAGATTGCCCAACCTTCCTTCCAAGGAGCGGCTGGTGGGTTTGAACTGACAGCCTTCTGGTTAGCAGTCAAATGCCACAATATTTGCCCATCTGTGATTGACTTATTTTACTCGTTAATGTCCTCCAAGTTCATCCATGTTATGCAGTGTTTAGCAGATTATACGTTATTCTTTAGTGTTGAATGGTATTCCATTGTGTGTATGTACCATAGTTTGGTTATCCATTCCTCTGTTGATGGGCACTTAGGTTGTTTCCATCTCTTTGCTATTGTGATAGTGCTGTGATGAACATGGGTGTGCACATATCTATTTCTGTATTGGCTCTCACTTCTTTATCATGTATAGCTAGTAATGGGATTGGTAAATAGAAAAAGTATTTCTATTTCCAACTTTTTAAGGAATCACCACAGCGATTTCCACAGTTGTATCATTTTACAGTCCCACTAGCAGTGTGTACTATTATCAGTAGTAACAAACACTAAACTACAAGTAGATACATACGTAGACAGGCTGAATGATCAGGTTTGTCTAGGCAGAAGTGAATATACCCATAAGCATATATTGCAGATGACATTTCTACATGTGTAAGTGTATGTGCTGTAAGAATGTCCATGTAAACAGAACAAACTGGGGCAAAGTAATGATAACTTCTTAGCCACAGACAACCACCATGACAGAACGAGTTGTTGGATCTGTAGGCTCGAGACCATGGTTACGGGGGACATCAAGCTCAATTGGCATAACATGCTATGTACAAACATTGTTCTACATCCTGCTTTTTTAAGTAGTAACTGTGGTCTTAAAAGTTTGCAAGCCTCCATCTAGATGCCTTTGCTCCTCATCCAAAGCAAAGAAGAATGAAGAAAACCAAAGACACATGGAAACAATTAGTCCACAGGACTAGAGAATCATGTGAATTTCAGCCTACATGACCCCAAGGCCAGAAGAACTAGATGGTGCCCAGCTACCACTGTCAACCACTTGGAAATGGATCAGTGCAGGAGATCCTGGATAGAGTGGGAGAAAAATGTGGACCAAAACTCAAAATCATAAAAAAGACCAGGCTTACTGGTCTGATAGACTGGGAACACCCCCAAGACTATGGCCCTAGTCCTGCTTCAGGCCTGGAATTGAACTTACTCCAGTGGCTTCCAGCCAAACAATAGTCAGGTGTATAAGGTGAACATTTACACTAGGTAAGGACACTCTTTATAACAGTTAGTCATGGGAGATCAGAAGGTCAACATTTGCACAGGGAAATAGCTCAGAGGGCAGGAATGCATAGGAAAAAAGGACACAGGGAAAAAGGTAACCACAGGGAGGAAGTGGGAAGAGAGTTATTACATTATGGCGATTGCAATCAATGTTATGAAACAAAATGTGTATGAAGTACTGCATGGAAGATGAATTTGCTCTGTAAACTTTCACACAAATCATAATAATAAAAAACAAAGTGAAAAAGAAAAAAGAGCTCCTGTGCATAGAGAAAAATAAACGATTATAATTCAATTTTGGACACTAATCTGAAGTTCGGAGAGAGGTATGGACTTGACATATAAATATGGCAATTCAGAGCTCTGGTTGCGTAGTGCCTAAGGCATTTGACTGCCAACCAGAAGTCTGGGAGTTCAAACCCACCAGCTCCTTGGAAGGAAGGTTGGGTAATCTACTTCCATAGTGATACCACCTCAGAAACACAAGTGGGGGTCGCTGTGAGTTGGATTGGACTTCACTGCAGTAAGTTTGGTGTTTTTGGTTCTTTGCATATAAATGATATTAAAAGCCTCAACATCAATTGAGATCACCAAGGGAATAGGTTTAGATAGAGAGAAAACAATGGATTGAGCCCTGGGATACCCCAACCTTATGACGTGAGAAAGAAGAGAAGGAATGAGCAGAGGAAAATGAGGAATGACCAGTGAGATGAGAGAAAAATCTAAGAGCATGAAGTGTCCTGGAAGTCAAGTGGAAAAAGTATTCAAGAAAGAAGGGTGATCAGTTGTGTTAAAAGCTGCTGATAAGTAAAATGAAGACTGAGAAGTGATTACTATTTAGCAATGATATGGAAGTCACAAGTGACCTTGAAGAGAGCAGTCAGTGAAGGAGTGGTGGAGGAGGGGGTAGTCTAATTAGGTGGGTTTAAGAGAAGATAGGAGAAGAAAAATTGGAGACCATGATAGTATTCAACTCTTCACTACACAGGGGAAAAAAAAAGGGGGTGGCAGATAGAAGGAAGAAGTAGCATCAAAATAAGTGTTTTATTGTTGTTATTAGGTGCCATTAAGTTGGTTCCAACTTACAGTGTACAACAGAATGAAACATTTGTCCAGTCTGGTACCATGCTCACAATCGTCACTATGCTTAAGCCCATTGCTGCAGTCACTGTGTGAATCCATCTTGCTGAAGGTCTTCCCCTTTTCTTCTGAACCTCTATTTTACCAAGTATAATATCCTTCTCCAGGGACTGATCCCTTCAGACAACAAGAGCAAAGTATGAGAGACCATGTCTGGCCATTCTTGCGTCTAATGAACATTCTGGCTGTACTTCCTCCAAGACAGATTTGTTCATTCTTCTGGTAGTCCAGGGTACATTCAATATTCTTTGCCAACACCTCAGTTCAAGTGCATCAATTCATTTTTGGTCTTCCTTGTTCATTGTCCAACTCTCACATGCATATGAGGCTATTGAAAAGACCATGGCAAGCTAGTCAAGTGCACCTTACTCTTTCAAGTGACATCTTTGTCTTAAACACTTTGAAGATATATATATATATATAGCAGCAGATTTACCCAATACAATATGTCTCTTGATTTCTTGGCTGCTGTTTCCATGGGCATTGATATTTTTGTTTTAAGATGGCACAAATAACAGCATATTTGTTAGCTAATGGAATTGATCCAGTAAGGAGTGAGAAATAGATGATATAGCAGAGAGAGGAGAGAACTGCTGTCCTTGATATTCTTGAGTAGGGGACTGGGAATAAGATCTAGTGCATAGGTGAAGGGACTAGACTTAGATTGGAGCCTAGATAATTCATCTATGGAAAAGAGGAAAAAGTGTATGTTGATGTAGATACTGGTAGGTAGGTGATGTGTAGTGAGATTCTGTGGAAGACTTTTTCTGATGCATCAGTATTCTTAATGAATATTCTCAATGTTATCAGATGAGCATGAGAATGGGGAGAAGGTTATGGGAGCTGAGGAGAGGAGAAATTATATAATAGTTGTCAAGGACACCAGAAGAATAAATGGACTGAAGGCAATATATGATTGCTTGGCAGCATAAGGGACCCGCTTGAGAGTCATGGCCTAATTTTTAAAGTTTATAGTCAATTCTTGGGGTTGGGTTTTTGTTATTATTGTCTTTTTTTTCCTCCTTCCAGCTACATTGGCATAAGGCCAACAGTTGGATAATTGGATTTAACCAGAATGATAGGTTTGTTAAGAGAGTTCAACAAAGTGAGAGGGGAACAAGGGAATAGCAAGCGTGTGCAAGTGAGTGATTAGGATAATCTACTGTAAACTTTGAACAGGGTGAGGAGAAGAGTTAGGAGATCAGGAAGGTGAGGGCACCAGAGGGAAGGTAGCAAAATTTTGATTTAGAGATCCTGAGAAGAGGCAAGTATTGTCAGTGCCAGAGTATCAGAGGGATTGTGGTAGCAGGATAGGAGGTGTGGTCAGAGAATGGATTTGTGAATTAGAAATTATGGATGGGATGCAGTTCTTGATAATGAAAGTTGTAGCGGATGATCACAGGAGTGAATGGCTGATATACAATGAAGAGGAGGAGTCAAGGAGATACGAGGCCAAGGCATTGGGAAGATTATCACCTATTCTACATGTGTATGTCAAATAAGAAAGAATTAAGACAGGATTAGCATTAGAGAAAGGAGTTCTGGTGCTAACCAAAAGGTCAGTGGTTCAAACCCAGCAGCAGCTCCACAGAAGAAAGATGGAACAGTCTGCTTCCATAAAGATTTACAGCCTTGGAAACTCAGTGGGGGTCACTATGAGTCAGAATCGACTCCATGACAGTGAGTTTTTTGGTTTGAGTATTGGAGAGAGTGCCAGTGAGCCAAGAGCTATATAGTCTAAAATGAACAGGAGTTGGGATGGAATAGACCAGTGGATGACAACAGTGAACAGTGTAAGTGATATAACCAGATGATATAACATTCAAAACTCAAAAGGTAGTTTAAGGAACAGGGACGGAGCACGGTCTGATACAACTGCCAACAGAGGAGATTTTATATAAAATTCTTCCTCCCTGGTAAATTAGAAGATCTGGCAAAACAGTCCCTGCTGACTACTTCCCTCATTCACAGTGATTTCCTGGTTCCTCTCCATATTTAGTTTGCAACCCTAGTCTAGCAATTCAAGAGATACTCTATACTTAATTATATATTGCCTCTGTTGCTCAGTTTATTCAGGTAATCCCTTTAAGTGTGTATAGAATGACAATAAGACCCTAGTCATTTGAACAACAACAATTAAAAAAACCAAACTGACTGCCGGTTGACCTTTGGGATGTACCATTGCCAAAAACCACAAAGTAAAGAGTTCAAATAGTTGCTGATCTTTTTCAGTTGATGGCCACTGTCCACTCCTCAGTTCATTCAGTTTTGGATTTTTCTGAACAGTCTCCCAGTATTTCCTCTTTTTATCAGTAGCATTTGCATCATACCTGCTTTGGGGATATTACAAGTATAATGTTAGAAGATTTAGAAACTGGTCAATTTTATGTAAACTCCACATTGAAAACAACGGGAAGATTCTGTGAAGCACTTTGAAGAAGGAATAAGTGGTCAAAAGATCTATCAGGAAGCCCAGGGAGAAACGCAGTGGCATCATTAGGGTTAATGTCACCCAGTACAGTTAACTCATAGTGCCACACACACACCCTCTGCCATAAACCTCCTTCTGTACCAGATCACACAGCATCCTTAGGAATGTTTATTATCAATTTTAATCATAGAATAATATGTGATAAATATAGTTGAAACTTGCTAAAATGTAATATTTCTTAGATTATATGAATACTAATAACAAAGTTGTTTTGTAAAATCTTTCTATATTGAATTATATTATTAGTTACAACATTAACAAACAAACAAAAAAACTCAGTGCCATCGAACCGGATCTGACTTACAACAACCCTTCCTTGGGTTTCCGAGGCAGTATATCACTACGGAAGTAGATTGCCCAACCTTCCTTCCAAGGAGTGGCTGGTGGGTTTGAACAACCAGTTTTCTGGTTAGCAGTCAAATGCCTTAGGCACTACACCACCAAAGCTCCTACAGTTATAATAAACCAAAAACCAAACTCATTGTTGACGAGTTGGATTCAACTCATAGCAACCCCTCCTGTGTTTCCAAGGTGGTATCTCTACAGAAGTAGATTGCCCAATCTTCCTTCCGAGGAGTGGCTGGTGGGTTCTGGTTAGCAGTCAGATGCCTTAGGCACTACACCACCAGAGCTCCTATTGTAGCTGAAGTACCAGAACATTTGACAAAATCAGAGATTAAAAATACTAGTGGTAATGAAAACAATAGCATGTGTTTGTGGCATGTGCAGATGAAACCACATGATTGGCGGCAGCATTGTAATTGCTCTGACAGAAGATTCAAAAAATAAATTAGCATAGAGTTTTAGCCCGGTAGGTACATTAATATGTGTAAGCTGGGCTTATTTGTGTTGTTATAGCTAAATAAAGGAATAATTTTATCAAAAATAATAAATTTATGCTGAAACACAGCACAAAAATTTCATAGACGTGTCAACCCCTCTGACAGTATCACTCCATATGATCTGCACCCCAGAACCCACTAGTGATGCCACTGGAGAAACAAACAGTAAAAAAAAAAAAAATAGCGGTATGGAAGAGGGGCGGTGTTGTGAAGAAGATGAATACAGTTTTACTCTGATTTGGTATTTGGTGTGTTTTTCTGTTGTTGGTACTTATATTCATGTTTTCCAGTAATCACGGCATTTACGTACAATATCATCTGTTAAAAATCAGTAGAAGTTGGGATGGGAATATGGCAAAACATTTAGAGTGTTTGTCTTCAGCAGAGTGGGGTTATGAGTGATTATTTCCTTCTTTCAATTTTTCTGTTTTCCAAGACTTCCTCAATGAATTGTTTCTCTTTTCTGACAGGAATAAATAAAAACAATACTTTTTGAAGAAGTAATAGCCAGTCTCATATCCATTCACACAGAAGACAGTCCATACAGGGCAGGCAGACTGGGTGGTGGTGGCGGTGTTAGTTGCCCTTGAGTCAGTTCTTAGTCATGGCGTTCCCTTTTGTGCAGAATATAACTGCTCCTTAGGGTTTTCGAGGCTGTAACCTTTCAGAAGCAAATCTCCAGGCCTGTTTTCCTAGTTATCTCTGGCCGAGTCCCAACTATCAACTTTTTTGGCTAGTAGTTGAACACTTAACCGTTTGCATCACCCAGGAATTAGTTGTGCAATTCTGATCTTCCTCCAGGTCTGCAATTCTGGTCTTCACTCTTTGCCTTGTCTCTTCAGTCAAGTTCTAAACCCAAAGGGATGAACAACTCTGTTCAAAACATGAAGCCAATGAAGACAGAATAACCACAAACAGGGAGACCCCACCGTCAAGGCCGGGCCTCGACAGAGCAGAGCCGTCACTAGCTCCTCGCGTCATGTAGGTCCGCCCCTTCAAGGGCCTGGGCACAACTTGTTCTGCTGCCTTGGCCGTTGTTGTGGAAGCAGGATTTCCGTGGTTGTGTAACTGCACCTCGCAAGCGTGGAGAGAGCCTGGGCTTCTCATCCCTTCTCCTCCTCCTTTCCTCTGGTCTCCAGCAGCCGAACTATGGCCTGGGCAGCGGCAGCAGGGAACCGCGGGGCCCGCGGCGAGCTCTCGGCGCACACACTGCTGTTCGACCTGCCTCCCTGGCTGCTGGGCGAGCTTTGCACAGTCCTGGACAGCTGCGACGGCCCGCTGGGCTGGCGCGGCCTGGGTGAGTGCGGCCCCCAGGCTGGGGCTCGGGGGCTGGGGCTGCGAGGGCGGCAGTGCGCAAGCTCTGTCCGACCTCCCTGCTGCCTGAGGTGCAGGGCAAACTCTGCGCGGTACCGAGCTGCTGCCAGGCGCGCCGGGATCGCACCGTCTCGGGGAGGTTCCGACCGTGGTTACCACTGGAAACTCTAGGGGGTTCAGGGGTACCCACCGCACCGGATGACACAGTCAGAGAGGGTGACACCAAAATGACTGTTCATAAAATTGTGTGTAGTGTTTCAGCAGAAATCTATTACTTTTTATAAAAATATCGCTGTAATTAGTCATAACAACAAAAACATTTTTCAAAAGCCCAGCGTACATGTATCAGTATACCTACCAGGCTAAAACGCTATGCTGACTTACTTTTTGAACCTTTCAATGAGCTCCTGTCAGAGCTGTCATGATTACCCAATTACAGTGATGCTGCCAATCATGTTTCGTCTGCACCGGCTCCAACTGCGCTAATGTATTCATTGTTGCTGGTGTTTTTAGTCTGTTTTTTGATAAATTTTGTGGAGTGTTGGGTAAATATTGTGATAATTAGTATTTGTGAACCTATATCGAGAACTTTCTTGAGAATGAAGGAGTAATTAAAGGAAAAGAAGAGAAATATAAAAAACAGCTTCCATTCAGTCATAAGGTTGTAATTAATAATATAATTAAATGTAGAAAGATTTTACAAATAACTTTGTTATTAGAATTCATATAATCTATGAAATATTACATTTTTAGCAATTTACAACTATACTTATCACACAATATTCTATGGTTAAATTTGGTAATAAGCATTACTAAAGATTCTGTGTGGTCTTATACGGGAGGAGGTCTTTGGGGTGTGTAAGACATGGAGAGTTACTGCACTGGATGACACCAACCTTAGTTATGCCACTGATCAGAACCATGGCTCTTCTCTTCTAGAAAGTAGGCATAAAGATTCCCTGAGACCTATGTTATAGTTACCTCTTCTCTTTAAGCAAAACTTGGGGTATCATAATATTAAGTGAGCAGAGAATTGGAAAAGCTCTGGGTGAGCAATGGTTAAGTGCTCAGCTCTAACCGAAAGGTTGCCGGTTGTAACCCGCCCAGCCACTCCCCTTGAGAATAGCAGCCTAAGAAACCCTCTGAGGGGCAGTTCCGCTCTATGAGTCAACATCAACAGAGGCTTGGAAAAGGAAGATACCAGTGTGAAAGCATCTTACTCCTATCATTTTTCTGTCTTATCTGATTTGGAATATTTTGTCAAGTCTTCCTTTTGCCTCTGCAAAATAACCCCAGAATACAATTGACATATTAGAACATTTTTATAACTCTAAAATATCTATTTTTTGATGTTTTCTAAGCACCCCTCAACTCTCCAATTTAATTAAATTACAGGTGAAATGCTAGCGTAAAAATAGTATTTATAGTTAATGTGCATCCCAATTTTCTTAAATAATTATATCTTGCTCATTTATCCAATTTGGTGTGGAATGAAGGTTTGTGCTAAAGAATGCCTTTTTATTTTAATCTAGAAAATTGGCTTCAAAACTCTATTTTATACAGACATTGTGGAAAGTTGAGCAACTGTTAGAAGTACTGAAGTATAGGGTGTAGTCATCAGAAATACTTTAGACAAAAATTTTAGTTTTATTAAATACAGGCTTTTTGTTTTGAGATTTTGTTACTTCATTATGTCACATTTAATGTTAATTGAAAATAAACATGATTATGTCAAAACATTAAATTCTCTGAAATAGCTATTTTTCTTATGAAGATTAGTAGATGACCTGTGAGAACAGTTTTTGTTGTTTGTTGGTTGATGAATATGTGGTCACACTTTCTGGAATTGTAGCACTGGGCTTCCAGTTATTTGAATATTGTTTATATATTACAAAACACAAGGGCTGTAATTTTAAACTATGTTCCTTAAGTCAACATTTCTGAAAAGGAGGCTCAACTCTTTGGTTTCTGGAAAAATATAGGAACTTCCAGTATGCATACAAGAGATAAGATCCTTCCCCCACCAGGCCTTTTTTAAATGGATGATGCCATGGCCAGTATTTGCACCCATATTTAGTTACTGAATTTGTGGGAGAAAAATGTTCTTAGTCCATCCAGTCCATGGGTAGTAAAGGGGACCCGGCAGGTATCATTCATGAGTGAAGCAGTTGGTGGAGACTGTGAAATGGAAGAACATGTGTCCCTCTAAAAGGAGCAGTTAGCGCTCAGCCCCAGGTGATGGATGCCTCTCAGAAAGTCCAGCCCAGTGTTGCTGGGTCTCCTTTTTTTAATTCCTGATTGGCACTTTTGAGTAGCCAGAGAAATCCAGAATTTAATGATTTCAATTTCCTCTTGTCCAATGAAGTATGTGCTGTTATCACTTACCAATGTTTTAAGGGATGGAGAAACTGAAGTACAAACAGGTTAAGTAACTTGCCCAAGTACAGCAGCTAAGAAGTGGCAGAGCCAGGACTTGAAGCATGGCAGTCTGGATGGATCCAGGGCTTGCACTTTAACCACAACCCCTCCACAGGTCCATCCCCCCGCCGCACACACAGTTCCCCAAGGTTACAGCTGCAGCTGTGCTCTTTTCTGCTGTGTCTCAGAGCCTCCCTGAAGTACAGCTGTTTCTGGCATGAAAGAACAATTCAGTGAGCCATTTAATACATACAGCCCATCTTCCTAGTGGAAAGATCTGGAGTGTTTACTCCAGCTATGTATAATTCATTTGCAGAGAGCTGGGACTACAGAGTGCCTGGACCATATAGCTCTGCAGGAGACCTGGAACTGACGAGTTGCTTCATGGATTGTCAGGCAGGGTGGCTCAGCTCGGGGCCATTGAGGGCAACTGTGTTCTCATACTGGTACAGTGCAGTGAGAGAGGGGGTAAGAGGTACGGGAAGGGAAAACTTGACCTTAGTGGGGAGAGTTGGAAGATTGCATTAAGGACTAAAATGAAACCCATTGCCATTGAGTCAATTCAATTCTTAGTGACCTTATAGTACACAGTAGAGTTGCCCCATAGGGTTTCTAAGACTGTAATCTTACAAAAGCAGATTGATACGTCTTTCTTCTGCAGAGCAGCTGGTGGGTTCAAGCCATTGACCTTTCAGTTAGCAGCCAAGTACTTTAACCATTGTGCTACTAGGGCTCCTTGAATTAAGCATAGTCCTGTTTATGCTCAGGACGGCTCAGAGCCTAAAGCTATAGAGGGTCCAAAATTCCATACAGGAAACAACTGTGATAGTAATAGGCAAAACTGCTCAAGCTGATCATGATTCTTGGTGATGAATATCAAAGCTGTTTTACAAAGATGGCACAGAAAGAGGCAGATTGCTGTTGTTGTTGTTGTTAGATGCTGTCGAGTCACCTCCGAATCATAGGGACCCTATGCACAGCAGAAGGAAACACCACCCGGTCCTACGCCAGCTCCCTGATCCCCACTATACTTGAGTGCATCGCTGCAGCCACTATGTCAATCCATCTCGTTGAGGGCCTTCTCCTCCTTTGTCGACTGTCCACCTTACCAAGCATGACATTCTTCTCCAGGGAATGGCCCCTTCTGACAATATGACCAAAATAGGTGAGACGAAGTCTGGCCGTTCTCACTTCCAAGGAGCATTCTGGCTGCACTTCCTCCAGGACAGATCTGTTAGTTCTTTTAGCAGTCCACAGTACATTCAGCATTCTTCGCCAGTACCACATCTCAAAAGTGTCTATTCTTCTTCATTCTTCTTTATTCATTGTCCAGCTCTCACATGCATATGAGGCAATTGAAAATACCATGGCTTGTGTCAGGTGCACCTTAGTCTTCAAGGAGACATCGTTGCTCCTCAGCACTTGAAAGAGGTCCCTTGCAGCCGACTTGCCCAGTGCTATAAGTTGTCTGATGTCCTGACTGCTGCTTCCACTGGCATCGATTGTAGAACCAAGCAATGTGAAGTCTTTAACAATTTCAATCTTTTCTCCATTCATCGTGATGCTGCTTATAGGTCCAGTTGTGAGGATTTTTTTTTCTGTATATTGAGATGTAATCCATACTGCAGACTGTATTCTTCAAACTTCATCAGTAAGTGCTTTAAGTCATCCTCACTTTCATCAAGCAAAGTTGTGTCATCATTGTATTGCAGGTTGTTAATGATTCTTCCTCCAATCTTGATGCCATGTTCTTCATATAGTCCAGCTTCTCAGATTATTTGCTCAGCATATAGATCGAATAAGAAAGATGAAAGGATACAACCCTGACACATTCCCTTCTTGATTTTAAAGCATGCAGTGTCCCCTTGTTCCATTCGAATAGCAGCCTCCTGGTCTATGTACAGGTTCCTCATGAGCACAATTAAGTGTTGTGGAATTCTCATTCTTCTCAATGTTATCCACAATTTGTTATGATCCACACAAAATCATAGTCAATAAAACACAAATAAGCATCTTTTGGGTATTCTTTGCTTTGAGCCAAGAGCCATCTGACATCAGCAATAATATCCTTTGTTCCACGTCCTTCTGAATCCAGCCTGCACTTCTGGAAGTTCTCTGTCAATATACTACAGATTATGTAGGCAGATTATGTATCAACATATATATGATGAGTATACACAAGATTATTGTTCACAAGCCTGAAAGTTGGGAAAACCAACCATCAGAAGTATTAAGTGTAATCATCAGAAATAATTCAGACAAAAATCTTTGTTGTATTAGGTGCAGGTGTGCAATCTGGTACAGATACAGATGCTCAGGCCCTACCCCTGAAGCTGCTGATTGAGTAGGTCTCAGATGAAGGTACAGCATCTCTCTGGTTTTTTGACAGGCCCCAAGGTGATTCTTATGCAGCCTGGTTTGGAATCCACTGTTTAGGTCAAATTCTCCTTTTGTACTAGTGTCTTAATTGCTATGGATTTAATTATATCCCCCCAAAATATGTGTTGTAAATCCTAACCTCTATGCCTCTGGTTATAATACCATTTAAGAATGGGTTGTCTTTGTTAGCAGGAGAAAGATGTGGCAGTCTGCTTCCATAAAGATTTATAGTCTTGGAAACGCTATGGGGCAGTTCTTTTGGAAGCTTTTTCTTCTATTTTACAATGTTCTCTCTAGACCCCACTTCCACTCTAACCTACCAGTCATTTCTCTGTTTTCCCTTTATAGCAAAATTCTTCAAAATGGCTATCTATATCCCAGTTCCTCTCCTCCCATTCTCCCTAGTTGTGGTCAGTTGCCTGGGTTAAGCTCTGACTCATGACGACCCCCCTGAGCAGCAGAATGAAACGTTGCCCTGTCCTGTGCCATCTTCATGACCAGTGGTATGCTGCAGTCCATTGTTACAGCCGCTGTGTATTTTGAGTGCCTTCCAAAAGTCATCTTCCATCACTATCAAACAATGTCCTATTGTGACCCATAAGATTTTCATTGGCTGATTTTTTGGAAGTAGATTGCTGGGCCTTTCTTCCTAGTCTGTCTTAGTCTAGAAGCTCTGCTGAAAGCTGTCCACCATGGGGGACCCTGCTAGTATTTGAAATACTGGTGACATAGCTTCCAAAGTTATAGCAACACATAGCCACCCTACTACAACAAACTGACAGATGGGTAGTGGATTCTCCCTTGAACTTACTCTAATATAGCTTTCACCCTCATCAATCCACTGAAGTTCTTTTCTACAGTCAACATAACTAAATTTAGAGATCAGTTCTCATTCTCATCTTATTTGACATGTTGAAGCACTATTTTTTTCACAACCAGAACATGATATTCTTACTTTTTCCTCCTTATTAGTCCTTCTTTGTCTCTCTCATCTCTTGAGTGGCCCTAGGTTTTAGTCCATGGGCCTTTTCTGTTTATCTACTACACACACTACCTTATAATTTGATCTGTATGCTATCGTTGTGGTTAAGTGCCTTCAGGAAGGCTCAACTCATAGTGACCCTGTTTATAACAGAACAAACCACTGACTGATCCTGCATCATCCTCACAATCCTTGCTAGGCTTGAGCCCATCATCACAGCCAGTGTGTCATTCCATCTTGTTGACAGTCTTCACCTTTTCGCTGACCCTCTACTTTACCAACCATGATAGCCTTCTCCAAGGAATGGTCTCCTCTGACCACATGACCAAAGTACATGAGATGAAGTCTGGCCATTCTTACTCATATCAAACCAAACTCACTGCCATCAAGTCAATTCTGACTCATAGTGACCCCCTTTGGGTTTCCAAGGCAGTAAATCTTTATGGAAGTAGATTGCTCAGTCTTCCTTCTGCGGAGTGGCTGGTGGGTTTAAACTGCCAACCTTCTGGTTAGCAGTCAAATGCCTTACGCATTCTCACTAATAACTACTAAATCTCTGGCTTGGGTCTCTTGAACTCCAGCCTCATCTATCTATTTGTCTACTTGAGAGACATCTCAAACTAAACAGTCATGAACTGTCCCTATCCCCACCCTACCCATCTCTAACACACACACAGTTTTTCCCATCTCAGTTAGTGGTAATTCCATTCTTCCATTTGTTCTGGACAAAAATAATAGAGTCATCTTTCACTCCTTGCTTTCTTTCACCAACCACATCCTGTCTGTCAGCAAGTGTTGTTGGCTTTACCTCCAGAATGTATCTAATAATCTAATCACTTCTTACCACCACAGCCATTCTGTTCCTAACCACCATCAGATCTCACCTGGGTTATTTCAGCAATCTCCCAACTGGACTCCTGCTACTGCCATTGTCCTCCTTGAGTCTATTTTCAACATAGCAGCCAGTGGGCCTGTTAAACATTAAATTATATTTTATCATTATTCTACTCAGAACCCTCCAGAAGGTTCCCATCTCACTCAGAGTAAACATCAAAGCCCTAAATGACTTTCTCACTTTCTCTTATTATCTCACCTCCAGCTGCACTCACCCCTTTGTTGTTCCTTAATCATGCAAGGAACATTCTTCCCTCAGGTAACCTTGAGTCTTGCTTCCTTACCTCCTTCAAGTATCTCTTTAACTATTATCTGCCCTAACTTCTCTTATAAAATGATACCCCTACTCCCTTAAGAGCCTTTTCTACTATATTTTTCTCTATAGAATTAATTACCTCTCACATACTTCATATTTATATATATTTTTGTTTACTGCCCATCTATCCCATTAGGAAAGCTTCATGAGGGCAGGCATTTTTTTTTTTTTTTAATTGTGATTTGGGTGAAAGTTTACAGAGCAAATTCATGTTCCATATAGCACTTCATTTTGTTTCATGACACTGACTGCAACCCCCATAATGTAGCAGCTCTCTTCCTACTTCCTGTCTGTGGTTACCTTTTCCCTGTAACCTTTCCTACACATTCCTGCCCTCTGAGCTATCTCCTTGTGCAAATCATGCCTTTCTGATCTCCCATAATTGACCAGTAAAACTGATTTTGAGTTTTGTTCCACATTTTCCCCCCTACTCTGTCCAGGACCTCCTGCACTGATCCTTTTCCAAGTGGTTGACAGTAGTAGCCAGGCACCATCTAGTTCTTCTGGTCTCATGTTCAAATAGGCTGAGGCTCGCATAGTCCACTAGTCCCTTGGACTAACTGTTTCCATGCATGTTTGGTTTTGTTCTTCTTTGCTCCAGATGAGGAGATACCAATTGTTGTATCTAGATGACCACTTTCAAGCTTTTAAGACCCTAGTTGCTATTCACTAAAGTAAGATGTAGAAAAATGTTTTGTGTAGTATGTTATGAGGGCAGGGATTTTTGTCTGTCTTGTACCCTGCTGAATTCCCTGGCATCTAAAATTGCACCTAGCACATGGCAGGCATTCAGTAAACATTTGTTGACTGAATGAATGAATGTCTGAACAGACATTTAATAGCATCCAAAACTTGTTATGCAGAATCTTAGACAAAGCACTGTGTTAGATACAACATCACAGTCCCTACTTCTTCAAGTGTTTCTAATTTAATGTAGGCAACAGACTTTTATATAAATGTTATAATGAAGTTTAACAAGGGAAGAAACTTTGAATCAGGAGGGTCCAGTCCCTGGAGAAGGACACCATGCTTGGTAAAGTAGAGGGTCAACGAAAAACAAGAAGACCTTAAAAGAGATGGATTGACACCATGCCTGTTCTGTTTTGCAGGGCTCAAACATAGCAACAATTATGAGGATGCTGCAGGACAGGGCAGCCTTTTCATTCTGTTGTGCGTAGGGTTGCTATGAGTCTGAAACAACTAGACAGCATCCAACAAGCAACAAATTTTACTGAAGGAGTCTTGGTGGTGCAGTGGTTAACTTCTCAGCTACTAACTGAAAAGACAGTGGTTCAAACTCACCAGCTGCCCTGTAGGAGAAACATGTGGCAACCCGCTTCTGTAAAGATCACAGCCTTGGAAACCCTGTGGGGCAGTTATAATCTGTCCTATAGGGTCGCTATGAGTTGGAATCAAATCAACAGCAACAAGTTTGGTTTTGGTTTAGCCTTTACTGAAGCAGATTGGTAGGTCTTTTTCTCGCAGAGTTGCTGGGTAGATTCAAACCATCAACATTTTGATTAGCAGCCAAGTACTTAATAAGAACAGTAGAGCGAACTTACACTTTTGAACTTTGTTTTGTTCTGTTTTGCTTTTTTGGAACTAAAAATATCTTCAGTCTTAAAGGGTCTTTTAAAAAAAATTGTATTTTCTTTGTATGCTTTGTAGAAAGACAGAAAAGAGCCTTCTTTTCCTACCATGTATCTTAAAACAAACTTTGCCAGAATGGAAATTTCCTAGGGTTTTTTGACATGTGGCTTATATGCAAATATAAAGATTCCAAATAAGGACGTATTACATTAGTCTAAAAAACCCCTTCAGATACATGCTTACACATGGAGACATGTTTTCTACAACTGAATTCCCCAGTGGTTAATATTACCTACATAGTTCTGCATTCTCAAAACAGCATCTGTGGACCTTTGAGTACTGAGTGACTGATAAATATCAGTTATCTTCAGATAAACTGATTTCTGAACTTCTCAGCTGGACCTTTTGGCTTATATTGATGCCAAAATGTCTTTGAACAAAAGATGATTTGCCTTCCAAATAATGCTTAACTACAGCATATTTTTTTTCATTTGCCTTTTTATTTTATCATGCTCTTAACTTTACAACACAATTAGTTATTTCGAACTTCCTTTTTATTTTTGTTTTATACTGTGAATAAACAAAGTCCTGCGTTTTTATTTGTTTATACTGTGAATAAACAAAGCCCTACGTTTTAGCAAGTAAGGATTGAAGAACCTATAAATATTGAGGGATACAATTAACACTTCAAGAGTTTGCATTCCTGTAGCATCAAATTGAAGCTATTGTTTTACGGAATTTGATCTACATGGATTACACATTTTATAGATGCTAATGATACTCTTTAGTGGTGTTTCAATTCAGAATGCATCATCATTAGAGAAAAGCTGTTCAGGTTGCACTGTGAATCTCCAGTTAGAAGACAAGACAACATATTTCATTTCTAGTCTTTGAAACAATCTATGTATGCAGGCAGCATCCATTTTAAGTGAGCCCTGGGTATGTTTCACGCTGTGAATTTGTACAGTTAGAAAACTGCCTTTGCCTAATTTAGCTTTCTTTAGACTTAGTGCAAACTCAGAACCCTTTGCCTGCATCAGTGTTAGGGAGCTAACAAGTCTCAGCTCAGTTGGCATCTATTCACTTACCCTCCAGCTGAATCTCAGAAATGTACTCAAGGGAGAGCATCTTACATTAGCAGTTTCTCAGCCAAGTCAAGAGTGGGAGAGCACAGAGCCATGGCCTGGTACACTTCAAAAGGGTAAATCAGAAATTTAAAGAAGCCAACACAAAATGAGGTATGAATTCATTTGGGAAAGCTGGCAATCTTTGCATTTTCTTAATAGTTATCAACTGTCCCTTTCTTGCTATGAGAACCGCTACTATTGTCACCAGATGGATTTCCAAAAAATAAAGCTGCCATCTTTGCAACACCTTCTCAGAAATCTGAGATCAGTCTCATTGTTTTCAGGATGAAGTTTAACTTCTTATGCTCACACCCAGGACCTGCCCTAATCTGCCCCTCATACCCTCTTCACCGTTTTCTAGAACAACTCCCTGTCTGACAGGCCTTTCCTCTTCCACCAGCCTATTTAAATCTCGTCCTACTCCACCCCTGTTACAAAGCCAGCTGATGTCCAGTTACCCTCACATTCCTTCCCTGATTTGGTTGAAATGTGATATTTGGAGTTCCCTTGTTGGAATGTTAATTTGGAATCTAGGGAGTGTTTAAAAGATGAGGTGTTTTAAAATTAGTGCAAAACAGAAGGGCAGCTAAATTTACTGTATGTTTTGGTGGTGACTAGTATCCCTGGGTAGTGGAAAGAGTTAAGCACTGGATTACTAACTGAAAGAAAGACAGTTCAAACCCTGCCAGCGGCACCTAGGAAGAAAGGCCTGGTGATCTGCTTCCCAAAGGTCACACACTTGAAAACCCTGTGCAGTGCAGTCCTGCTCTGTACATGTGGAGTCACGAGGTAAGTCAGAACTGACTCTACAGCAACTTTTTTTTTTTTTAATCTTTAAAGGACATGTACTAATAAGAAGCTTGAGATTTCTCATTAAATCTGTGACTTGCCCAGAGTTGCACTGTAGGTGGGTGGCAGATCTCCCACTAAACCAGCCTGCACCTACATGTACCCAGAGGCCCAGAGCAATGCTCCATTTTGACTGGCAATTTTCTCCTTAGAAGATGGTATAGTGTATGGGGCTCTGATTTCACTCCTTTGTGGAGTTTTCAAATATGTGGTTTCATCCCCACATCCTATAAGCACATGCTGTTGTTTTCACTGCTCCTGGTGCTTTTACTCTCTGATTTCATCAACTTTTCTGGTATTTTAACTACAATGTTGTTGTAATCAGTATTTGTGGACCTTATCTAGAAGTTTTTGAGAATGAAATAGTAATTAAAGGAAAAGAAAAAGAAAAATTTTAAATAAAAGGCTTCCTCTCAGTTACTAATAATGTTGTAACTAATAATGTTGTCATTCAATGTAGAAAGATTTTACAAAACAATTTTGTTATTAGTATCCATATAATCTAAAAATACTACATTTTAGCAATGTACAACTATATCACATATTGTGTGATTGAAATTGGTATTAAATATTACTAAGGATTCTGTATGGTCTAGAACAAGAGGATGTTTGGGGGGGGAGGTGATGCCATAAGTTACTGCACTGGATGACACTAACCCCAGTGATACCACTGATAGGAACCATCCCTTTCCTCTCCCTGGGATGCAGGCATAAATATTCTCTGAGAATCATGCTATAGCTCCCTCTTCTCTTTTAAAGAAACCTTGGGTATCATAAGATTAAGTGAGTAGAGGATTGGAAAAGGAGCCCAGGTTGCACAATGGTTAACTGCTTGGCTGCTAACTGAAGGTTGGAGGTTGGAGGTTGGAACCCACCCAGCCACTCCCCTGGAGAAAGACAGACTAGGAAACCCTGTCAGAGCTGTTCTAGTCTAAGTTAGAATGACCTGAGGCCACACAACAACAACCACAGAAATTGGGAAAAAGAAGATACCAGTGTGGAAGCATCTTATTTCTATCACTTTTGAAAAGTGATCACACACACACGTGCACTACCAGCCCACTCAGGATAGCATACCCTATCCAACGCTGGAGGCCAGGTCCCTTTGAGGAAGGACTCAATTACATTGCCAAAAATCTATAATGTCAGTCTTTTTCCTAGCCTTCCCCAAAGGGATCTGAGGCCTTTTATGAGAGTGACTGTTCATTGGGGAAAAGGAAATAATCAGACTTTTCGGGGATTACTGGACACTGGCTCTGAATTGACACTAATTCCAGGAGACCCAAAGTGTCATTGTGGCCCACCAGTCAGAGTGGGAGCATATGGAGGTCAAGTTATTGATGGAGTCTTAGCTAAGGTGCATCTCACAGTGGATCCAGTGGGTCCCCGAACCCATCCTGTAGTGATTTCCCCAGTGCCAGAATGCATAATTAGAATAGATATACTCAGCAATTGGCAGAATTCCCACATTGGCTCTCTGACATGTGGAGTAAGGGCTATTATGGTAGGAAAAGCCAAGTGGAAGCCATTAGAACTGCCTCTACCTACAAAAATA
>NW_006921684.1:9184771-9194590 GCF_000298275.1 Orycteropus afer afer
GCTGTCCTTTCCATGATGAAAGTGGTCCAATTTAATCAACCTGCCACCAGGTTGCTGGCTGATCACCCCGAGGAATGGTTCCATATCACGGACTCAGTGTTGGTCTCTGCTGTTGGCAGATTGGGCACTCAGCAGTGGTGGTAGCCAAATCAGCCTTGGTAAGTGGGAGTCCATGTTGCTGAGCCCATGCATAACCTCCATCCCTGCCACCATGGCCACTTTGTTCATGAGCCTGAGTCCTTCAATATTTTGCCATAGAACCCTTCAATATTGCAACTCAAGACTTGAATTTTTTTCTTCAGTTCTTTCAGCTTGAGAAATGACAAACATGTTGTTCCCTCTTGATTTTCTAACTCCATGTCTTTGCACATTTCATTATAATACTTTACTTTGTCTTCTCAAGCTGCCCTTTGAAATTTTCTGTTTACTATTTTATGTCATCATTTCTTCCATTTGCTTCAGCTACTCTGTGTTCAAGAGCAAGTTTCAGAGTCTCTTCTGACATCCATTTTGGTCTTTTCTTTCTTTGCTGTCTTTTAAATGACCCTTTGCTTTCTTCATGGATGATGCCATTGATGTCATCCCACAACCTGTCTGGTCTTCAGTCATTAGTGTTCAATGCATAAAATCTATTCTTGAGATGGTCCCTAAGTTTAGGTGGGATAGACTGAACTTATATATATAACCCTTTGGCTCCTGTGGACTTGTTTATATTTTCTTCAGCTTCAACTTGAACTTGCATATGAACAATTGATGGTCTGTTCCAGTCAGCTCCTGGTCTTATTCTGACTGATGATATTGAACTTCTCCATTGTCTCTTTTCACAGATGTAGTCAATTTGATCCCTGTATATTACATCTGGTGAGGTCCATGTGTATACTCACAGTTTATGTTGTTGAAAAAAGGTATTTCCAATGGATAAACCATTAGCCTTGGAAAATTCTATCATGTAATCTCTGGCGCCATTTCTATCCCAAGGCCATATTTTTCAACTTCTGATCCTTCTTTGTTTCCAACTTTCATATTCCAAACACCAGTAAATATTAGTGCCTCTTGATTACATGTATGAAAGATTTCAGACTGCAGAAGCTAATAAAAATCTTCAATTTCTTCATCTTTGGCATTAGTGGTTAGTGCATAAATTTGAATAACAGTCATATTAATGGGTCTTCCTTGTTGGCATATGGCTATTATTTTATCACTGACAGTGTTGTACTTCAGGATAGATCCTTTTTTTTTTAAACTATTTATTGTGATTTGGGTGAAATTTTACAAAGCAGATTAATTTTACATTCAATAGTTCATAGATATTTTGTTTTGTGACACTGGTTACATTCCCCGCAGTGTAACAACTCTCTTCTTACTTCCTCCCTGTGGTTACCCTTTCTCTGTGTCGTTCTTGGCTATGCAGTCCCGTCTCCCTGTGCAAATGCTGCCCTTCTGATCTCCATAACTGATTGTTCTAAGTAGTGCATGATAACAACCTGCAATACACTGACTGATGATACAACTTCACGTGCTGAGAGTGAGGATGACTTGAAACACTTACCGATGAAGATTGAAGAATGCAGTCCACAGTATAAAGAAAACAAAAATCCTGACAACTGGACCAAAAAGAAGTATCATGACAAATGGAGAAAAGACTGAAGAATTCATATTACTTGGTTCTACAATCAACGCCAATGGAAGCAGCAGTCAAGATATCAGACGATCTATGTTGTTGTTGTTGTTGTTGTTATGTGCCTTCAAGTCAGACTTGACTCATAGCAACCCCTCCTTGGGTTTCTGAGGCAGTATCACTATGGAAGTAGATTTCCCAACCTTCCTTCCGAGGAGTGGCTGGTGGGTTTGAACCACCAGCCTTCTGGTTAACAGTCAAGTGCCTTAGGCACTCGGCAAATTAGCTGCAACAGACCTCTTTCAAGTGCTGAAGAGCAAAGATGTCTCCTTGAGGACTAAGGTGTGCCTGATACAAGCCATGGTATTTTCAATCACCTCACATGCATGTAAGAGCTGGACAATGAATAAGGAATACTGAAGAAGAATTGATGCTTTTGAGTTGTGGTGCTGGTGAAGAATGCTGAAAGTACCATGGTCTGCTAAAAGAACTAACAAATCTGTCCTGGAAGAAGTGCAGGCAGAATACTTCTTGGAAGCAAGAATGACCAGACTTCATCTCACTTACTTTGGTTATGTTGTAAGAAGAGACCATTCCCTGGAGAAGGATATCATGCTTGGGAAAGTGGAAGGTCAATGAAAGAGGGGAAGACCCTCAACAAGATGGATTGACACAGTGGCTACAACAATGGGCTCAGGTATAACCGGGACCATGGAGCTGGCGTGGGACTAGGCAGTGCTTTGTTCTGCTGTACACGGGTCGCTATTGGTCGGAGACGACTCAACAGCACCTAACAACAGCAACAAAAATGAATGCATTTCCCTGGTGTAGGTGTTAAGTTCCTAGGATTGTCTATTTGGCTGAAAGTTAAGCCATGGGGTGAGTTCAGTTCTAGCCCCAAAGGATGACTGGGGGCCATAGTCTCGGGAGTTTCACCAGTCTCAATCAGACCAGTAAGCCTCATCGTTTTTATGAGTTTGAGTTTTGTTGCACAATTTTCTCCCATTCCATCCAGAATCTCCAATCCTGATCCCTTTCCAAGTGGTTGGCACTGGTAGCCAAGCACCATCTAATTCTTCTGGTCTCAGGTTGAGGTTCTTGTGGAACATCAGTCCTTTGAACTAACATTTTCCATGTATCTTTGATTTTCTTCACTCTTCTTTGCTCCAGACAAGGAGACCAGTAGTTGCATCTTAGATGACCATTCACAACTTTTAAGACCCCATTCGCTACTCACCAAAGGAAGATATTCTACAATATTTTTGTATACCATGTTGTGCCAGTTGAGCTTGATGTTCCCCATGACCGTGCTTCCCAGCCCACAGACCCAGTGACTCACTCCCTCAAGGTGTTTAGTTGTAGGTGAGAAGTTATCCTAAGTTTGCCTCCTGTTAACCTGTGTGTGGACATTTTTATAGCACATACAAATACATATGTAGGAGTGTCATCTGCCAAACCTATGTATGGCTTGAGTATATTCCCATTCTCCAATCCATACCTGATCTTCTTGCCTGTCTACCTATGTATCCACCTGCAGATTAGTGTTTGCTATTACTGATAATGCAGTACTGTGTATTCAATAATATTCACCTTTATTGTCTAAACCTCTTGTGCATCTCTCTGTGTTTTCCTTTTCCTTAGTGATATTGTGCTAGTCACATGCTTTTGTTATATTGCTTTTCCTTTCATCTATACAAAACCTGTTTCTTAATTATCCATCTAATTTTCCTCCCTTCCCCTACCCTCCCATCCCTGCTAACCAACAAAGAATATTTCCTTCCCTGTGTAAATTTTTCCTTGACTTTTTGCAATAATTAACTCATACGATATTTGTCCTTCTGTGATTGACTTATTTCACTCAGCATAATGTGCTCTAAGTTCATCCACATTATTATTCTCTAATGTTGCATAGTATTCCATGTGTGTATGTACCATAGTTTTGTTATCCATTCATGTGCTGATGGGCACTTAGGTTGCTTCTATATCTTTGCTATTGTAAATAGTCCTGTGATGAACATGGGTGTTCATATATCTATTTGTGTCCCAGATCTCACCTCTTTAGGATACAATCCTAGTAATGGGATTACTGGACCACATGGTATTTCTACTTCCATCTTTTTAAGGAAGTGCCATACCATTTTCCACAGTCCCATTTTACAGTCTCACCAGCAGTGTAGGAGAGTTCCAATCTCTCCACACCCTCAACAGCATTTGTTGTTTTCTGTCTTGTTGAACTTTGTCATTATGGCTGAGGTGAGATGATATCTCATTGCTGTTTTGATTTGCATCTCCTAGCTCTGGTGGCATAATGCCTAAGGCATTTGTCTGCTAACCAGAAGGCTGGTGGTTCAAACCCACCAGATACTCCGTGGAAGGAAGGTTGGACAATTTATTTCCATAGTGATACTGCCTCAGAAACCCAAGGAGGTGTTGCTATGAGTTGGATCTGACTCGATGGCAGTGAGTTTGGTTTGGTTTTTGGTAATGGCTAATGATCTCAAGCATTTCTTCATGTGTTTGTTGGCTTCCTGAATATCTGTCTTCTTTAGTGAAGTGTCTGTTCATGTCCTCTGCCCATTTTTGAATTGGATTGTTTGTCTTTTTGATGTTGAAGTGTTGAAGTTTTCTAAATATTTTAGAGATAAGTCCCTTGTCAGATATGTCATTGCCAAATATTATTTCCCAGTTGGTATTTTTTCTTTTTACTCTTTTGAAGAAGTCTTTTGGTGTACATAAGAATTTAATTTTTAGAAGGTCCCAATCATCTAGTTTCTCTTCTGCTGTTTGTGCATTTTAGTTTCTATTGAAACCTGTCCACCATGGGTGACCCTGCTGGTGTTTGAAATGCTGGTTTCACAGCTTCCAGCATCACACAGCAGGCCAAGCACAACAGCAAGACATACTGACAGACAAGTGGTGATGAATACAGATAGGGAAATACAGATGCATGGGTCAGTAAACACACATATATTTCCTAGCTCTGCCTGCTTGGAGAACTTAGAAGTAAGGAAGCCTGGGCTGCAATGAGTTAATATAGCATCCATATCTTGACTTTTAAACATCATTATCCCATAAAAGGAAATAAGACTCTTTGTGGAAGTAGTTAATTCCTGGGCTAAGGCTGGAATGCAAAATGAGCCTAAGACATCTTGTGCTAAAATGGAAGAAAGTGCTCAAAAAATGATGAGAGTGTGTCAAAAGGACACAAGTGCCAACCTGAATGGAAAAACATGGAACAATTCTGGCCACAAAATAAATAATGACAGTGGTCTTTTAATTTATAGAATAAAATAAATATACATGAGTCCATAAATAAGTCATAGATAAATCATTGAATAAATAAATTTATAGAGGAGATGGAACAGCTTCTTTTGTTTTTTAACAGAAGAATTAATGTTAATTACCAAAACCAAACCTAGTGCTGTTGATTATGACTCACAGCAACCCCACAGCACAGAGTAGAACTACCCCATAGGGTTTCCAAGGCTGTAAATCTTTACGGAAACAGAACTATCAGTGGCTGATGGGTTCGAACTGCAGACCTTTTGGTTACCAACTGATCACTTTAGCCATTGTTCCAGAAGGGCTACCTAATAGTTAATAATCATAAAAGGAAAAAGGGAAATAGTAAGTCACCAGTATGTAAACATCATAGTGATAACCGTGGTAAACAAGATCCACTGATGGATGCTAAAATCAGGGGGCGAAATTTGAGGAAAAGCAGGATATTTCCAGAGTCTCAAAGTATTTCCCCCAATATAGGTATTAATGATAAAGATAACTTCCTAGTGGAGAAACTTTTCAGATAGTACCTTAGCCAAGTGTAGTAAGAGTAATTTGCCTGTAATAAGATATCCACATCAGGAACCCCTTCATATTATACACTGAGAACACATCATTTCACTGCTCTGAAAGACAAGCAAAGACTGAGGAACTGTCACAGATTGGGGGAACCTAAGGAGAAATGTAGGCACTCTGGTGGTGCAGTGGTTAAGAGTTTGCCTGCTAACTGAAAGGTTGGCAGTTTGAACCTACAAGCTGCTCCATGGGAGAAAGATGTGGCGATCTGTTCCTGTAAAGATTAGAGCCTTGAAAATTGGGCAGTTCTGCTTGATCATGAGGAGCTCTGGTGGTGTAGTGCCTAAGACATTTGACTGCTAACCAGAAGGCTGGCAGTTCAAACCCACCAGCCACCCCTAATTACAAGTTGGAATTGACTCAATGGTAGACAACAGCAAGAAGAAATAACAATTGCAAAGTGGGAAACTGGATAGTTCTTAGAACAGAAAAAGGCCATTAGTGGAAAAACTAATGAAATTCAAATAAGGTCTGTGGTTTACTTACTAGTATTCTACCAATATCAATTTCCTGATTCTGATCATTTTTACTGTGGTTATGTTGGATGGTTCAAACCTACCAGCCATTCCTCGGAAGGAAGATGGGGCAATCTACTTCTGTAATGATACTGCCTCGGAAACCCAAGGAGGGGTTGCTATGAGTTGGGTCCAACTTGACGGCACGTAACAACATAACAACAACATGTTGGATGCTAACATTAGGGGAGGTTGGGTGAGGGGTATATGCCAAAATTAGTTCACATTTAAAAGTTTTAAATAAAATAAAACTTATAAGGTCCACAACAATTGCCATTCCAATAAAAGTATACTATTCTCTGGTTCTTCCTGTCCCACTTTCCACAGTGGAGCGGCTTTCAAGCAGCTGGCTGGATGTTCGTCATATTGAAAAGTACGTGGAACAAGGTAAAAGTGGAACGAGAGAGTTACTTTGGTCCTGGGCACAGAAAAACAAGACCATCGGTGACCTTTTACAGATCCTCCAGGAGATGGGTCATCGTCGAGCTATCCATTTAATCACAAACCATGGTAAACACTTACTCTTATAATATGGCTCTCAATCCATCTTATAGGAATTGTAAATGCAATCATTGCCTTTTCTCTAGGAGACTGACTAGTCATGCTGTATGTCAGTGATTCCTAACCTTTGGCTTTTATCTGGAGGGTCCCTTCTTATTTCACATGTTTTGAGACATATACTTCCTTCCTTCATTGCCTAAATTATTACAACACATTTTTTTGTTTTACTTTTACTTACAAACTATACTTTCCTATATGTTTGATTTTTCAGTAATAGAATCAACTCTCTGTCCAAAACTCTGAGACTCTGAATCATAAACATAATCAGAATGACACTTGGGTAAAATATAGATATTGCTATAAGTTCTTTTATCATATGATTAGAATTTAAAAAGATAATTGGGATTTTTTTTTCCCCTTATGTTTTGATGCGGGAGCTCTGGTAGCATAGTGGCTAAGGCACTTGACTGCTCACCAGAAGGCTGGCGGTTCAAACCCACCAGCCACTCCTCGGAAGGAAGGTTGGGCAATCCTATTTCCGTAGTGATACCGCCTCGGAAACCCAAGGAGGGGTCGCTATGAGTCAGAGCTCCTCCAAACCAAACGGCAGGACATTAATTCAAGTCTATTTTAAGTCCCAAGGTTGGCAGAGCATGGCAGGCTGCTGAACAACGAGGCAGCTATATGCAGGGTCACATGCAGGGTCCAAGTGTGCCGTAAGCTAGAGACCATTCCCCAAGGCTTCTGCTTATATACAAAAAGCAGATGACATTCCCTAAGGCAGCTAATCAGCTGCTCACGGTATATTCCACCATGGAGTTGATTACAAGTCACACCATGGGGAATACTACATCGAGCTGCCCAGCCACTCCACCAGACCCAGCAAAGTTAGCACACAAACTTAACTACCACACCCTAATTATTCCCTTAGTGTGTACTGTCTGTTTCTGGTGCTATTTCATGCCTATCATTTAGAACAACCTCATAAGTAAAGCTCATGAAGTTTTTTCCATTCCTTTTGGTTGTCAATAAGTCATCAAGTGTCACCTGTTCTGTTTATTCTACTTAGATGTTTTCACTTCAACAATAATGATCTTGAGTAGTATTGGATCTTATGTTACAGATGTGGGACTCTTAGGTTGGAAACTCTTTTGAGTTAACATAATTATTCTTTGGTTCTTTTCACCCAGGCATATTTTTAGTTCTGTGTATATGCATACTTGTACTTTATTTTTATATTTAGTGCACAAACATTCTCACCCAAAAAAGTTTTGCACAAACAAAGAAGAATCTTGAGAGATTTATACCAGAAACTAAAGTGTCAGATTACTTTTATTTTGTAGGTTTTTCTTATTAACTAGATACTACACATTTCCCAGTATGTTTCCACCATGATATCATCTTTATACTTGGCTAGTCTTTTTTGTCTTTTGCACACTATTTCTTCATTTAGTTTAGTACAGAAGCTGATTAGTCAAGTGCAGTGTAGTGAGTCTTCTATAAATGCAATGCCATTTCATTATCTGTGCCTTTTCCAACCACTGAAACCACTCACATGGCTTATTCACAGTGTTCACAATGTAAACTCATACATACATACATACGTGATAGGACATATGGATCTGTTTTATACTTCAGTGTTATGGAATCGATTTTAGGGTATCTTTTCACTCTCTAAGTAGTTTATTTCTGGAGAATGATTTGGACTGAGTACACAAACATTTCACATTCTTGGCTGGCTCCCAGTCTGTTGCACATGCAAAGTTGTTTTTTTAAAAATGTGATAGTTGCTGATTGTCACAAAATATTTATTGGCTTAGTACAAAGATAGGAAAATATGAGATTAAGAGGAGAGTAGTGCCTTTCTCTGAGTCCTTTATTAAGAAAAGTAGCATTACTTAGTTGCAATTATTGAATTGATATTTTAAGTTAAATTATAATATTGAGGGCACTTCCGGTAAGATGGAGGAATAGGCAGACAAGTGACACAGATCCTCTTCAACAAAGAAAAGAAAAAACAATTGACAGAGATACAGAAGATAATCGTGGAGCCCTGAGCTTTGAAAGGAACTATGCAGAAGTGGATTAGGCACCAACTAGTGGAAAAACCTGAACAAAAACAGTGAGTACAGAGGCGGTTGGAGCTGAGGACTGTCAGCTACTCTAACAGGACCAACAGTCTGAATATTTCCAAGTGGTGTTGGGACCTGAAAATTGACCTAAAGATCAACCCTGGTCACCAACGGCTGCAGGGACGACTGTGCTGGTGGCCTATGACTAGGAAGGGGAAACAGCAAGTAGGGAGACAACCTGAGCTGTTGACTTTCTGCTGTTCAGAGGGCGCAGCCATTTTGATTGTTTACATGTGGCAGCCACTTCAGATATTTAAAGTGGCCGAGGGTGCAGCCATTTTGAAATTTTACAAGTGGCAACCATTTTAGATTTTAAAGTGATAGCATTCTCATTCAGATTCCAGAGACCTAAGAAAAGGCTTTGTTTGCCAAGGTAGGCAGGGACATACAAGAGGCTGACAACAGGAAAGGAGACAACTGGTGAGTGTATAAGTGCTGTCAACTAGTGAATAGAGGAGCAGAGCACAGTACCTTGCTTGTGTAGATAACATACAAAAAAAAAACAAACAAAATGAAAATCGTGGGCAAGTCACTCCAACATACAACCACCAATTAAATATAAACACACATCACAATGCCTCGGAGAAAACAGAGCATCACAGTCCACACAAAGAAGCAAGATAAAGCAAGAGAAACAAGGATCCAGGATACAGACTCAAAACACATCGCTGAGGAAGATGCAGCATTGGAAATCCCTGATAAAGAATTAAAAAGAATTATATTTAAATATCTTCAACAAATTGAGAGACAGATCAAGGAAAACATAGAGAAAACCCTACAATAATTTTGAAAGACAATACAAGAACAAAATGACAAAACAAATGAAAAATTAGAAATGATACAAAATCTACACACAGAAATCCAGACAATTAATACTAAATTTTGAGAAATAGATAAGACATTGAATGGGCAAAGGAGCAGAATTGAATCAGTGGAAAGACAGAATTAGGGAGACTGAAGGCAAAATACCTGAACACTTCTTTGGAAAGGGATAAATCAGAAAAAAGAGCCAAACAAAATGAAGAAAGCCTAAGGTTCACGTGGGATACCATCAAAAGAAATAACCTAGATGTAATCGGAGTTCCAGAACAGGAAAAGACAAATAAAACCACAGAGAAAATTGTCGAAGATTTGTTGGAAGAGAATTTTCTTGGTATGATGGAAGATGAGAATATATCCATTCAGGAAGTCCAAT
>NW_006921684.1:9195534-9196655 GCF_000298275.1 Orycteropus afer afer
TCAGCATAGAAAATTATATGGAACAAAGAAACCGACACAATGAAAAAGCACATAACAAAAATGACAGCAACAAATTCATATTTGCCAGTAATTACATATCTGGCAAGGGACTTATCTCTAAGATTTATAGCAGAAGAGTGGATGGCCAAACCATGGTACATACACATAATGGAATGCTAAGCAGCAGTAAAGAATAATGTAGAATCTGTAAAACACCGCATAATATGGATGAACCTGGAGGACATTATATTGTGTGACATGAGTCAATCACAGAAGGATAAATACAGCATTAGCTCATTGTTGTGGAGGGTCAAGGAAAGGTTTATATATGGAGGGAAACTTTCTTTGTTGGTTGCCAAGGGTGGGGGGGGGAACACTGCAAAAAAAAAAATATGCATTGACCCATGTCACTTTAATTTTGTGTATTTCACTGTACATAAATTATATTTCAATAAAATGCATTTTTAAAAAAATTCCAAGAGGCACGTAGGAAAAAAATAAAGTAAAAACTTATAATATTGAAAAACTTAAGTGTAACAGGAAGGTTGGACAATCTACTTCCGTAGTGATACTGCCTTGGAAACCCAAGGAGGGGTCGCTATGAGTCAGGGCCAACTCAACAGCACATAACAACAACAACATACATTGGTAAAGGCAAAGATGTAATGACTCACTGGAAACATAGTGTAACCTGTTTAACAGGTGTTCCCTATGATAGTTACTCACTGAATTAGGAGTTGGAGCTCGTAAGTGAAAATGCATGAAAAGATTTAATCTTTCTTTGATGGACAGATTTATCAGTTATCCAAATAATCCATTTTGCCTACCTTTCCTTAAAATTTTATTCAATTTAGTGGTATGCCTTTTATTTAGAGAAATTTTTGACCTTTCAGATTCTAACCTGCAGAGGTCACTTTGTAGATTTGGGTTTCCTTGTAAGTCATATAAGGAGCCCTGGTGGTACAGTGGGTAAGCACGTGCCTGTTGTTAGAAGTTGGCCCTTTGAACCCATGAGCTGCTCCATGAAAGAATGATATGGCAGTCTGCATTCATAAAGATTACAGCCTTCGAATCCCTATGAATGACTTCTACTGTGTCTTATATGAGTCAGAATCACCTTG
>NW_006921684.1:9197240-9198594 GCF_000298275.1 Orycteropus afer afer
GGATACACTTTGGCCCTGGCATAAAACTCACTCCCAGAGGCTGGCTCTCAGCTCAATAGTAAATAAGACGTATACACAGACTACTCAACCAACCCAAAATGAGAAGAAACAGCAGCAAACATCTATTAATAATTGGAACATGAAATGTATGAAGTACAAATCTAGGAAAATTGGAAGTTGTCAAAAATGAAATAGAACATGTAAAGATAGATATTCTAGGCATTAGTGAGCTGAATTGGACTGGTATTGGCCATTATGTATTTGTAAATTTTTTAGTTTTCCTTTTGTTATTGATTTGTACTTTAATTCCTTTGTGGTCAGAGAATATATTTTGTATGATTTCAGTTCTTTTAAATTTATTCAGACTTATTTTATGGCCTGACATATGATCTATCCTGAAGAGCATTTAATTTGCACTTGAGAAGAATGTGCATATTCTTCTGTGTGTGGATGTCTGCTAGGTCTAGTTAGTTTATAGTGTTGCTCAAGGAAGTCTGTCATAAATTTATAATGTTTTGTTGGTAGTCTTCTAAGAAAAATAATCTAAGAAACACAAAAATATAATCTAGAAAAACTAGATGATAAACTAAAAATTTTCTAAAGTCTGGATTGAAATGTCAAAAATAACAGCAAAATGTAACAAGTGTCAATCTTTATAGGAAGCTACATAGACAACCTCATTGTAGACTGAGATCTAAACATGAAGTTCGAGTCTACAACTGAGGATGGGTGGAAGGAACCTTGGTAGGCAGAGTGGTTAAATGCTCAGCTGCTAACCAAAAGGCCAGCAGTTCAAACCCACCAGCTGTTCCACAAGAGAAAGGTGTCGCAGTCTGCTTCTGTAAAGATTTACAGCATTAGAAACCCTATGGGGGCAGTTCTACCCTGTCCTATAGGGATGCTATGAGCTGGAATTGACTCACAGCAGTGGGTTTGCATTTGGCAATGGGTGGTGGTTGTTTGTGGTTAATCACACACACACACACAAAGGAAACCACCTTTAATAACTTAAGTTACAAGGTGGGATAAAAAATAAATAACTAGGAGAATATAACCGCATAACTGTACAATTTAAAGTATATGTGCAAAAAGCCAGTAATAATGTTGCTTTTATCCTTTCAATTTTCTATTTTATATTTTACTATATGTAGTGATTTGTAATGATAATTTAAGGCAAATATTCATGTTTTAAATGAAAAAAGTATGTTTATATAATATTGTTGTTGTTGTTAAGTGTCATCGAGCAGAACAAAAAACTGCCTGATCCCGCGCCAGCCCCACAATCCCTGCTATACTTGAGCCCATCATCGCAGCCACCGTGTCAATCCATCTTGTTGAAGGCCTCCCCCTCTTT
>NW_006921684.1:9199124-9206582 GCF_000298275.1 Orycteropus afer afer
GAGATGTAATCCATACTGCAGACTGTATTCTTCAACCTTCATCAGTAGGTGCCTTAAGTCATCCTCACTTTCAGCAAGCAAAGTTGTATCGTCTTGTTTATATAATATTTGGTCATAAAAAAGCTATCTCGCATATGTAATTTTGTAACTATTTCATGGGAGTGAAACTGAACTTTAGAAATGAGTAGTACTATCAAGGTATTTATTAACATAGTCTCAGAAACTTTTTAAAAATATTTATTACAGACTTTTTTTTTTTTTGGTATTTAGTTCCTTGTGAATGTGATGCAAAATCTTTTTATTTCACTTTCAGGAGTAGCCTGGAATCCTTCAGAGCAGAGTCATCAGGGAGATGAATTTTCAAACATGCCACCCAAGGTAGAGTGTGTGTGCATAGATATGACCCTTGAACTCCCTTACACAAGTAAGCTTAAAAAATAAAATTATCAGACAGAAAAATGCTGTGCTTCCAGACCCCTTTTGTAAAACCAGGAAAGCCTCAGTTCTCTCCTTCTTTATTTAGGTAAGGAATCAAGAAATTAGAGATTCATAAATGTTTGAAGAGTTTAATACTTTCTTCTTTCAGTGATCTCTCAGTGTTAAGACAGCACCACTAAGGACACTGTGAATTATGCATTTGTCTTCACTCAGATTCTAAATTTCCTGTTCTAGTTAGTGTTTTGCCTGCTGCCATTCATTTTCATTAGAGCAAATTAGGAGTGATCATTTACATAGCATTAGATGCCATTTTGAACTAATTATAATGGACTGATACATTGATACTTTAATTTTTACAGTTAGTTGTTGTTGTTGTTGTTGTTAAGTGCCGTTGAGTCGTTTCCGACTCATAGCGACCCCATGCACAGCAGAACGAAACACTGCCCGATCCCGCACCAGCCCCACAATCCCTGCTATACTCGAGCCCATCATCACAGCCACCGTATCAATCCATCTCGTTGAAGGCCTCCCCCTCTTTCGTCGACCCTCCACCCTACCAAGCATGACATCCTTCTCCAGGGAATGGTCCCTTCTTACAACATGACCAAAATAGGTGAGACGAAGTCTGGCCATTCTTGCTTCCAAGGAGCATTCTGGCTGCACTTCCTCCAGGACAGATCTGTTAGTTCTTTTAGCAGTCCATGGTACTTTCAGCATTCTTCGCCAGCACCACAACTCAAAAGCATCAACTCTTCTTCGGTCTTCCCTATTCATTACAGTTAGTATGGAAGCCTTAAATGTACATGGTGATGAATGCTATTGAATACAATGAAAGAACGCTGCTTTCTGCTAGATTCCTTCTAAATGGGAATCCACTTTATTGCACTGCACAGTCCCAGGGGGAGCTTTGGATTTCTGTGGAGGCTCTGTTCATTCTAGATGTATGAAATGGAATTATTTTAGTATGTATTTCTTCTCGTAGGAAACAGCAAATGTCACTGTCGGTAATGTTCTTATTCCTGAACATAATGAAAAAGGTAAAAACAAAATATCCTTTCCTTAAACTGTGCCTTCCTTTAAGTGAATTTAAAAGAGAAATGTCAATAAACTTGGTACTATTTATTAATATGCAAATTTAGTACAAAAATTGTCATCATAGATATTGAAATGTTCATAATATATTAATTGATGTTCTTGTGTGCCATAAAACTTGATTCCAAGTCATAGTGATCCTATAGGACAGAATAGAACTGTCCCTTTTTTTGGCTAATCTCTTTGGAGAGGTGATTGTGTTACAATATCCAAAATGCCACTTGCTCTGTGGAATGCTGGGAGCCATTCTCTCTTATTTGCAGAGAGCATGTGGGCATTTGCCTCCTTAGGGGGCTTTACTATGGTCCCCAGGCCTGCCTTTGCTGATCTGCCACTGGGCTATTTCTCATATCTTAGTCTTTTTTTTTATAGTGATGGCTTGGATTCTTAAGAAGAGAAAAAGTAACTTATCTTCTCCTGGCTTTCCTTCCTAAGGAGTATTATTCAGATCCTCCATCAGCTTCCAGAACATCATAGAAGGAACCAGACACTTCCACAAAGACTTCCTAATTGGAGAAGGGGAGATGTTTGAGGTATACAGAGTGGAGATTCAAAACCAAGCATATGCCATTAAATTATTTAAACAGGTATGGAAAAAAGTAGTATCACAAGATATCAATTCCATTTATTTGCTCATATTTCATATTCAAATGTGCCATTTTTTCACCAATATTGAGAGGAAGTGTATTTTAAAATAAAGTGTCATAAATGGGAATAAGATATATGACCTCAGGTGACTGGAGAAATAACTAAGAAATGAATGCCTGATTTGCAAAAATATGGAAATTAAATCCTTCCCAGGCCCAGATGTATTGCATGAGAAATATTGTTTTGACAAACGTTGTAGGACTTCTGGGACCTTGTTTATGATGATCAGGTTATAAATTGTCTTCTATCCCAGTTTAGGAGGGAGGAAAGGAGGAAGCTTCAAGGAGGAGGAGTAAGCCAGTAATCAGAACAGGAGGTCAGAAGACAGCTGTATTCATTTTCTTGGGCTGAAATAACAAAGTACCACAAAGTGGGTGGCTTAAAACAATAGAAATTTATTGTCTCATGGTTCTGGAGGATAGAAGTCTGGATTCAGCAAGTCATCAGGACCGTGGGCTCTCCAAAGACTGTAGGGGAAATCCTTCGTTAGCAGGTGCAAAGACCTAAATGTGCGTGTATGAAAGTATACATTATATTTATGAATAACAGATCATTCAGCATAGCTGGAGTGGAGTGTAGGGGTGGGGAGACAGTGGCAGAAGATGATACTGGAAAGATAGATTAAGTCTGTGGGTAGTTCTTAAGTAGGAGAGTGAAAGGCCCAGATTTGTGTTTTTGAAATATAACTTTGGTTACAGATTAGATGATGGATTGGAACTTGGCAGGGGGAAAGTAGACAACAACTAAACTGGAAGCAGAAAGATCTGGTAGAGCTGTATTTCAGATGTGTAAACTTAAGAAATGGATAGGACTTAAACCAGTCAATCTCAACCCTGACTGCATATTGGAATCACCCAAGGGAGCTTTTAAAACTGAACCCAATTGAAGCAACTGGTTAAGTCAGATGGGGGTGTGTGTGGGTGGCAGGCTTCGTTGTTTAAAAGCTCCCCAGGCCCTTCAAATGTGTAAGTAGCATTGAGAACCACTGTGGTAAGTCAGGGCAGAGACTATAGAGGATGATGAGAAGATACGTTTAAGAGATGAGGTGAAACTGACCACATTTGGTGATCCATTGGGTAGGACAAGGGAAGTAAGGGAGAAAGAGGGATCTAAGGTGTTTCCTAGATGGGAACTTAGCTTACAAGGTCTTTTTAATTATTACTATTATTATTAACTCAGTTTCTCCATTTCTCCAATTTGCCTGTTGTCCCAGTCTTTTAAAACATGATAGAAGGAACCAAAAATTTCCACAAAGACTTCCTACATAGAAGGGGAAATTTTTGAGGTATACAGAACAGAGATGCCAAGCATTTCCACTTTATTGGCAATGAAGATGAGCAATCTAATAAAGAAAGGAACAAGTCACTGGCAAAACCATTCACCGGATAGAATGTGGTTGCTGTAGGGTGGCCCACTGATGCCTTTTTTCTATGGGTCAGGAGGTCCCTGGCCCCATCTGTACACTCCCTATGCGTCAGTCCCAAGGACACTTCCCTAAAAGCTCCATCTACTTGCCTCTTCTCTCTGCAGTTACCACTAAGTCAATCTCTTCTGGGCGTTTTCTCTACACAAGTCCAGCTTCAGAATAGGAATGTCACTGTCTCAAAATCCCCATCCCTTCCTGTCCCAAAGACAAGTGTCATTTCCTTGACTGTCCTTAACCCCTCCAGTCTGATATGGTGACCTTCCTATGAACTTCCTAGCCACAGCATAGTAGCATTTTCTCATAGTATTGACTACCTCTCCCAGTTGACTAGGTTGTTACATTCTTTAACAAAGCTCTTATTTATCTTTGTGTACCAGTGCTTTTTTATAGTACTTTCTCAATAAATGTTTGTTGGATATATTGAATGAAGCACATATGCCCTTTTCATGAATTGAGTTGATAATCATTAGGAGTAAATGTTGTTGTTGTTGTTGTTATGTGCCGTCGAGTCAGACCCGACTCATAGTGATAACTTCCTGAAGTGGTATCACTATGGAAGTAGACTGCCCCATCTTCCTTCTGAGTGGCTTGTGGGATTCAACTACCAGCCTTCTGGTTAGCAGTCAAGTGCCTTAGGCACTATGCTACCAGAGCTCCTAGGAGCAAATAGACAGGAGGTAATGTAGTAAGCCCTACAATCCCTGTTCCCACATGCTATTTCAACTCTTTAAGATGTCACTTGGAAGATTAAGGTGCGCCTAACCCAAACCCTGTTATTTTCAATTGCCTCATATGCATGTGAAAGCTGGACAATGAATAAGGAGACTGAAGAGGAGTTGATGCTTTTGAGTTGTGGTGTTGGCGAAGAATGCTGAAAATGCAATGGACTGCCAGAAGAACAAACAGATCTGTCTTGGATGAAGTGCAGCTGGAATGTTTCTTGGAAGCAAGAATGGCCAGACTTTGTCTGCCCCACTTTGCTCATTGTCAGAAGGGACCATTCCCTGGAGAATGATATCATGCTTGGTAAAGTGGAGGGTCAGCAAAAAAGGGGAATACCCAATGAGATGGACTGACACAATGGCTGCAATGATGGGCTCAAGTATAGCAAGGATTGTGAGGATGATGTACAACTGGGCAGTGTTTCACTCTGCTGTACACAGGGTCTCTGTGAGTCAGAACCGACTAGACAGCACCTAACAACAACAACAGCAAGGTGGCAAATAGAAGTATGATTGGAGTTTTGCCATCTGCTTTTCTCTCTACCCCACTCCTCTGCCTCAGCACCCTTGTGTATGCATACACAAGCACACGGTACATACACACACACACACACAAGAAATACAATTTTGTAATGTTGGGATATTAACTTCAGTAACCCTTCTTAGAGGGACTGAGGTGGTGAAATACACTGGATGTGTGAGAACCACACATCTTCACCATAATGTACACCTGGATCACCTGGGGATCTGAAAATGCAGACTCTGATTCATCAGATCCGGGAAGGAGGCCAAGATTCAGCACTGCTCACCAGCTCCAGTGAAGTTGATGCTGCTTGACCACAGACAACACTTGGAGCTGCGGGGTGTTACAGTGCTAAGTTAGCATAAACGCAAAAACCAGCCCCTTCATTTTGCAGATGAAGCAAACTATGACCTTACCAAGATTAATAAGTAGCTATAAAAAGCTGTGATGACCTAGTGTTATAGATATGACTGAGACACAATCTTCCTGGCTCCCAGACCCATGCTCTTATAAAATGTAAATTCTGATAAAGTGATCCTTGAAAAAGAGCTCTGGTGACATAATGCCTAAGCCACTGTTTTGCTAGCCTGGCTTATTGTTTCTGACTTCCTGGCTACACTTGGAAAACAGTTTCCAGAATTCCTGTTGGATTTCTCTTCCAGTATTCCTGAGAACAGTGTTCTGCAAACTCCACCCTCTCTAGCAATTTGTAAATGATAGATGGGACGTAGGAGCACACTTGGTAGCTGCCTAGGAATTGAAGTTACAGATTTGACCATTGTGATCCATCAAGATTTTCAGAAGTAGATCTTTCTGCTCTGCCTTACTCTGGAAGCTCCAGTGAAACCTGCATCATAGCAACACATACGGCTCCGCGGAGAGATGTGTGGTGGTTGTGCACTGGCTGGCAATCAGACTCTTGCAAGAATTCTACCACTGCCCTAAGAAGCATACTCAAGTTAAAGCCTTTCTCTTTCATGTGAGAGGTTAGGCACCTGAGGCACAGAAACATGCAGTGACGTAAGTATATTAAAGTATGGAGAACAGTGCCAAGTGCAGAGTAGGTGCTGAATTCATTGTTTATTCAGCAAAAAATCATGCATTAGCCTCTGGACTAGTTTCTGAAGCTTTTTTTAAGGGGATATATTTTTCATTTGTGTCATAAATTATCTTTTCCAAATTAATACAAAAGTAAGCTTGAACCTGCATATCCAAATGACCCCCAAATGCCAAATGAATGAAATTTTGCAGCAAAGGCAAATCTTACAGAGGATGCCACTTCTAACCAAAATACAGCCATCATGATTTGGATTCCTTATGAAATTTCAGTCATGGGATTTTTTAAAATACATATATATATATATATATATATATATATATAGAATACATATTTGAATACATGTGTATTTTCTTTGAATACATATAACAAATAATAGAACATTTATGTAAATGTTTGCAAAATATGGTGAGAGCTTGAATAAAAAATTTGGCAATATTGTAAGTTATATGAAAAACTTTAAATTCAAGAATGATGGTTCAAAATCTGTTTGGACATTAATGGACTTTTGAAAATCTGATGAAAGCTAAAGATCCTCTCCTAGGATAATGTCCGTGTGCATGACTTCAAAATGAGTGTATAACTGCAGGGAGACCATGGACCCTGGGTTAAGGATCCCAGAAATAGAGATTCTTTTAATTTTTTTTTCTTGTCTTTCTGTCTGATATTTAGGAGAAAAAAATGCAATGTAAGAAACAGTGGAAGAGGTTTTTATCTGAGCTTGAAGTTTTACTGCTGTGAGTATATTTCATCTGGAATTTCCCATTCTTTTTGCCCAGTCATCATCTATGCTCATCTTTGATTCTACAGCACAGTGCTTGGCATGGTTGGCATTTAATAAATGTGGGTCAGATGTTAGAGTACTGGGTAAATTTTTGACATCTGCTTTAGTATATTCCTTAAAATACATTTTAAAAGAGACCATTCACATAATTCACTTGAATATATTTTAACAAGAACATTGAAACTCTCACAAGTAAGTGGGTGCAATCATGTGTGGCTAGTGTGGTTGAATGTAAAATAATCCTTACAACATTAGAATTGTATATATTTCACCATTGCACCCCTTCCATAGAGACATTCCAGTCTAGAAACACTTTCTTCATTACAGCCCTTTTCAGGAAGAGAGTTTCAGACAAAGGAACCAAGTGCTTTTGATGAGTATATTATTTTCTGGGAATTCATTCATGAGTCTGAGAGTCCCTGGAGACAAATTAAAATGACTTCATTTTCATACATATTCATCTCTGCAGCTGTGCAGCCTGCCTCATCAAAGACCCCTAACCCTATAGAGTTCACTCATCACCATTTACAAAGGGAAAAATGTTCTTTTCAGATGTTTGCTGAACCAGTATGTGGAGTGGGGGTGGGAGGGAAAGCATTATGCTGAGTCCTTCTTTCACATCCAGGACCAGAAACCAAAATATTAGGTGCTAATCATAAAACTTAATATATACCTGTCTCGGTTAACTGTTATTGTTGTTGTTATATGCTGTCGAGTCAGACCTGACTCAGCTACCCCTCCTTGGGCTTCAGAGGCAGTATCACTACA
>NW_006921684.1:9207037-9208032 GCF_000298275.1 Orycteropus afer afer
CTGTAAATCTTTACAGAAGCAGATTGTGTCATCTTTCACCTGCAGAGCAGCTGGTGGGTTCAAACCACCAATGGTTTGGTTAGCAGCTGAATGCCTTAACCACTGTGTCACCAGAGCTCCTTTTCACATAAGAGATAGAACATACATACACACATGGCTCACTTGGCTTATTTTTAGTATTTTGTGGTATTCTGTACTGTAATTTACTTAACTATTCTTTTATTGATGGACTTTAAATTTTTCTACTCTTATTATGAAAAAATAATGCTGCAAATGAGAAAACCTTATGTATATGTTAAGGAGCTCTGGTGACACAGTGGATAAGGCATTTGGCTGCTAACCAGAAAGTCAGCTGTCCAAACCTACCAGCCTCTCCTCAGAAGGAAGATAGGCAATCTACTTCCCTAAAATTTACAGTCTTGGAAAACCAATAGGGGTCACTGTGAGTTGGAATCCACTCCTTGGCAATGAATTTGGTTGTTTTTGCTTTTGCATATATGTTAATTTGTATATGTTTGAGTATATCTGTAAAATAAATGCCCATAAATAAAATTAAAGATCAAATGGCATGTGTGTGACATATTAACCAAATTGTCTTCTAGTATGAGTTATACCAATTTACACATATACCAGTAATACAAGAGAGTGTCTGGTTCCCCCCACATTCTTTTTTTTTTTTTTTTGGTATTATCATCCAACTACCCAGTTGCTTTTCCCGAAGGCAAAAGTATTATCAGCTTCTTGTATATCTTCTCAAAGATATTTTATGCATAAGGAAATATATATTTTGTTTTCTTCCTTTCACATACCCACCCAAACCAAACCCACTGCCATGGAATCAATTCTGGCTCATAGCAATCCTATAGGACAGAGTAGAACTGCTCCATTGGATTTCCAAGACTGTAAATCTTTACAGAAGCAGATTGTGTCATCTTTCACCTGCAGAGCAGCTGGTGGGTTCAAACCACCAATGGTTTGGTTAGCAGCTGAATGCC
>NW_006921684.1:9213859-9257596 GCF_000298275.1 Orycteropus afer afer
AAAAACAAAAAACCCCTGCAATATCTGGGAAGAGGTCAATAAGGGAAAAAAGGTAGGGAAACCTGCAATATATGTGGAGAGGACAATAAGAGAAAAAAAGTAGAGAAGGAGAATAATAAACAAAAAATGGGAAAAACGCAAGAAGAGAAACAAGGAATGGGGTCAACCATGAGAAAGAAAAAAAAAATTGCAACTAGGAACAGGGAAAAGAAAAAAAGCTGAAAACTAGAACCTGAGATGGGAAGAATAAAGAATAATAGTGAAAAGGACAAAAGTAATAATAATAATGGTGGTTTTAAACAGACAAAAACAAACAAACTAAAAAACAGAAAAAAGAGAAAAAAAATCAGGGCAGTGCAAGGCAGGGCACCCAGCCTCCATTCAAGCACACAGACTGGGATGGAATTCCTGCCAGCCCAGAAAGTTGGTGGGAGTGAGGGATGGCTGCACTTCCATTCATCAAGATGGTGTGGGGTATAAGAGGAACAAGGGGAATCTCACACCTTTCCAGTAGTCTGGGTTCAGAATGTCCTTGGGGTTCTTGGCAAGTGGAGCTTGTTCTTAAGTCCCTGGAATCTGGGAGAATGCTGTCACTTTAAATATCCAAAATGGTCAAGCCACTTGTAAACATTCAAAATGGCTGCACCCTCTGGACATGCAAAAGTCCACAGCTCAGCTCATCTTCCTCTTCGCTGCTTTCCCTTTTATTCCCCAGCCACCAGAGCAATTCTCCCTGCAGTTGCTGGCTAGCAGGCTGATTTTTAGGTTAATTCTTAGGTCTTACCACCACTCGGCAATATCCAAGCTGTCTGTGCCATCAAGATTCCTGCCAGACTGCAGTTCCGTATGTCTCCTTTTTTGGTGTTTTCATGCAAATTCTTCTGCTAGTTGGACTTTAGTTCACTTCTCTATTCTTCCCTTCAAGGTTCAGGGATCCAGGATTATCTTCTGTATCTGTGTTAATTGGTTCCCCTTTTCTTTGTTGAAGAGGGTCTGTGCAGTCTTTCTGCCTATTCTGCTATCTTACCGGAACTCTCCTCTTCTGGTTCCCCACATTCTTGACAACCTAATGTGTATTCTTATCTTTTAATTTTTGCCATTCTGATAGATAAAAATGGTTTCTCGGTGTAGTTTAAATTTATTTTTCAGTATGAGTAAGAGTAATCATCTCTTCATAAATTTGAGATATATTTCCTTTTCTGTGAACCGTCTGAAAATATCCTTTGCTTGTTCCCCTTTTTTAAAATTAGGCTATTGGAGCATTTTATACATTAGATATAAGTAGCCTATTTTTTATATTATGAGGTGCAAATAATTTTTTACTAAATTGTCAATTTGTCTTTGCTAATTCTAGTTTCTTCCATGTAGAAATGGTTTGGATTTAGTAGAATTTATCTATTCTTTCTTTTCTGGGTTTTATATCATAGTTTTAAAAGCCTTCTTCTCTAGATTATAAAAGAACTCACCCATGCTTTTTTTCTCTAGTACTTTTATGGTTTCATTTTTCACATTTAAATATGTGATCCATTTTATAGTTTAAAAGGCCTTCCCCACTAAGAGGTTATAAAACAATTCATTTTTTTTTCTAGTACTTTTATGGTTTCATTTTATTTACATTTAAATATCTTATCCATTTGGATTTATTCTGGTGAGATATTTTCCACATGAACAACAACAGCTTGTCTAGGTAAAAAATAAATCCTGTTGTTTTTCTTAAATGGAATTGTATTAACTTTATGAATGAATTTAGGGAGAATTGACAACTTTGTGATGTTCAGTATTCCTGGTATGCCATTATTACTGGTTTTGCTAATGTTTGTTTAGTCTTAGGCACTATTTGAAGTGCTTTATGTGTAGTAATTAATTGATCCTTATGACGACCCTATGAAGTAAGTACTGTTATTGACCCCGTTTTGCAGATGAGGAAACTGAGGTAGATCTTAATTTTTCTATAAGATGCAAGTCATTTCTTAAATCACTTCCACTTTTCCTGTTCTTAGACATTTCAAAATGAATAAGGCAGGCACAACCTTTCTTCTTGGACCATGGTACCTGGTATGTAAGTAAACAGGCAATTTCAGAAAACTATATGATGAGATGAGGAAGTACAGAGCTTGGAAGGAAGAGGAAATGGTCACTGGGACTTGGGCTGGGGGAGCAGCACATTAGGCTTCTTTGAAGGAGTAACATTTAAGCTTGAGGGTGAGTGTTTTTGATTTAATATTAAGAGAAGCCCATAAGCCCTGTGACTTAGTATTGCAAACTCTTTAGAATCTGGCTTCTGATTCCTTTTATCCCACTTGCTCAAGGAAAAGGAAGGGAGTTAGTATTTTTGAAGGTCTGACCTTGTCTAAGTTTTACCTTTCATTAAATTTTCATAAGAACCTTGGGAAGTAGGTGATTTAAATATTATTTACAGTTGAGTAAATAGGCTCAGAGAAGTTAAAAAATTGCTCAAATCTACCCAGTTGATAAAAAGAGCAGAGATTCAAACCCAGGTTTGTCTGTCACTCAGGTCTGCTTGCTCTGCCACACCATGGTATCTTGTGCCATGTTCAGTCCACACAGGTGCTCAGAAATATTTGTGGAATTGATTTGGAAAGCTATCAGATCTTGCTGATCTTCAGGTCTACATAATCTAAAATCCTGCTGATTTCAAAGTCTGTAACAAAAGGATGGGGGGGGGGGTCCATAGGCTCAAAACCCACAGTCCCTCTTCATGGCATCTCTGTATTCCATACCTTGCTAACTCCTGAAGTATTCATTTTTCTATTTGATCAGTAATATTTGAAAATAAACAATTGGTCTTTTCTACTATGTCTATATAAAGTAACCTAATGGGAGTGTCTAATTATTATTAATAATATTCTTTTTTTAAATTGTGATTTGGGTGAAAATTTACAGAGCAAATTCACTTTCCATACAGCAGTTCACCTTTCCAAAGATTTATTTCTCTTTGAATTGTCTTAAATTGCAGGAGAATCAGCCTGCAGGTAATATAGATTAGTTTATCAACTGGTATGTCAGCCAGATATACCAGCTCAATCCTTTTCAGTCAATTGCTTTTCATTTTATAGGTACTGTCTGAATCATAAGAGGTGTAGGGATTTTTTACATACTTTCTGCCACGGAAGTTTTTGATCTTTTTTAAAAGTCTGTGTGTTTATATGTGTGTATTGGAAAGTTTTGCTACTAAAGAAATTAATTATAGACCTATATTTCAAACTTTTTTTTAAAAAACAGCTTTATTTATTTAAATATACCTAAGCATGCTCAAGACATAATAGATGTTCAACAACTAATTGTTGAACTGGTTTCACCCAATCCAAAAACCACTGCCATCTAGTTGATTCTGACTTATATAAAATGCAACCACCATCGTGGAGTTATAGTGACCCCTCCTTGGGTTTCTGAGGTGGTATCACTACACAAGTAGATTGCCCAATCTTCTTTCCAAGGAGTGGCTTGTGGGTTTGAACCACCAGCCTTCTGGTCAGCAGTCAAATGCCTTAGGCACTAAGCCACCAGAGCTCCTAGTGACCCTATAACCAAACCAAACCAAACCAAACTCACTGCTGTCCAGTGAGATCTGACTCATAGCGACCCTCCTTGGGTTTCCAAGGAGGTATCACTACAGAAGTAGATTGCCCAACCTTTTTTCCAATGAGTGGCTGGTGGGTTTGAATGGCCAGGCTTCTGGTTAGCTGTCAAACACCTTAGGCACTACACCACCAGAGTTCCCAGTGACCCTAAAGGAAGAAAAAAATGACCCCACAGGGTTTCCAGGGCTGTAAATCTTTATGGAAGCAGACTGCCCCATCTTTTTCCTGAGGAGTGTCTGGTGGGTTTGAACCACTGACCTTTTGGTTAGCAGCCGAATGCTTTAACCACTGCACCTTGAGAGTGCCTAGAACTGTGTTCATAGTATGTGTGAATTTCACATTTTGTATTTCATGGTTGTTACACATGTTCCATTGGTCTCTGTAGCAATGACACATATTCATTCAAGACAGAATCTTATTAATAAGCTAATAAATGATTATTAGGAAAGCAGCCTGAGAAATGTATTTGATAGTAACATAGAAATCTGTGATTTAAAATTATTGATATGTTTCACAGCATCAAACTTTACTAGTCAGGTAGATTAAGAAGTATGGAGATAACACTGGGTGACTCTTTTAGCTGTGTGACTGGCACCTAGCATAGTACCTGACTGTGGTGTAGTAAATTACTTAGTGTGGCTTTTCTACCCATAAGTCTTTGTAAACTCCAAGGTGGGATTTTCTACGAGCAACTGAGGAGCTCCTGATTGCTGAAGTTGTCCACCTGGAGTATTTCTGTTGGGCGTGGCACAAAACAATGTTCTGGGAGGTGCCCACTCTCTCTCAGGTGCTTAGAGTTCTGATGCTATGATTGGCTAGTTTGGCCACTCTGCCGGGCTGGAAAGGAGGCTCCTAGAGGCAGAACTCTCTCTCTGACTGCTGGTTGAGGAGGATGTGCTGCTGAAAGAGACACGCGCTCCTGAAAGAGACACCCGCTGCTGGGAAAGAGACGCAAGAGACACGCATTGCTGAGTGAGACACCGAGGGACACGCACTGCTGGGGGAGAGACTGTGAGAGACTGTTGGCTGAGGGATGGTGGGCTGGGAGAGAGACTGAGCATTCTTCCTGAACTTGAGTTGTAGCCTGGTACTTCCCTAATAAACCCTGTAATCCGTGAGTTCTGTGTGGCAACTGCAGCAAATTATCGAACCCAGGAGAGAGGTGGTGGGTGCTTTGGGAAGAACGGTTGGAGAAAAGACTGGCGGGAGGCAGCATGTCTGGCCTCTCAGGAATAGGCCTTGGGCTATTGATAGTAATTCTGTCTTCCTCTTGTGGGATTAGAGGAGGTCAGAACATGTGGCCTCCTTGCCGTTTTTGCACTGACATAGTAAAATAAATAAATAAAACCAAACCCACTGCCATTGAAGCCTTGTCCAATTCATAAAGACCCCCATTGAGTTTCCAAGGTGGTAAATCTTTATGGAAGTAGATTACCCCATCTTCCTTCCATGGAGTGGTGGGTGTAGTGTTCAGTAAATGTTTGTTGAATGAATACAGTCTGTTTCCTTCTGTTTTGGTTAATTTACTTCCACAAGTATAGCTAAACCAATGAAATGAATAATTTCAGTTGCATTTATCTTTTGTAAAGTACCCAAAATCCCAAATCTTATGACTTTTTGCTTTCTTAAATTTTCTGTTTTACATTTGGATATTTTATTTATATTCCCATAATCACAGTCATAATCAAAAAGAGTGCCTAGTATTTTTAGAAGTCTTTAGACAAATTTGGAAAGCATATCTCCATAATGGATCCGGTGAAATTATTTCTCTCTTGGCTAATTTTGTAACTTGCTTTTGATTCATTCTCCATCCCGTCCTAGCCACCTCCCCCCACCAGAGTATTGTTCATTTCCAATTTGGATAAACAATTTTATGGATTTAAAAATCTTTTGTTTCAAGGTTTCATCATCCAAACATACTGGAGTTGGCTGCATATTTTACAGAGACGGAGAAGTTCTGTTTGGTTTATCCATATATGGAAAATGGATCATTATTTGACAGATTACAGTGTGTAGTAAGTCATACCTATTACTCTGTCTGGTCTCCTGACCCTCTGTAACCTCAGGGGAGCTGCTAGAAACTTCAATGAGCTGGGAGGCCAAGATATGTTCACATGAGGGGATAGCCAAGGATGGGTTTCCCAAAGAAGTACAGCATGTCTCCATGAATTATTTTCTTACTCTTAAAAGGCTGCATAAATACCTGAGTTGTGCCCGTAACCAAAAATTTGGTAATCCAAAAATTTGCTAATTGATTCTATACCTTTACTGAGTTTATATCTGTGTTACATTTGGATATTTTATTTATATTTTCCAGATATTTTTTATTTGTATAACTTTATGCAAAAAAAAAAAAAACCTCACTGCCCCCAAGTCAGAGCCGACTCATAGAGACCCCACCTGGGTTTCCAAGGCAGTATCACTACGGAAGTAGATTGACCAACCTTCCTTCCGAGGAGTGGCTGGTGGGTTTGAACCACCAGCCTTCTGGTTAGCAGTCAAATGCCTTAGGCACTATGCCACCAGAGCTCCCGCTTTATGCAATTTACCACTCAAAACAAAATATAATGGTGATATAGCCTCCTGAAAGAGAAGGTTAAAGAATATAATGATTTCTCACTAGATTTTTTTTTAAATAATATTTTATTGTGTTTTTGGTGAAAGTTTACATAGCAAGTTGGGTTCTTATTTGGCAATTTCCACACAAATTGATCAATGACATTAGTTACACTTTTCACTATGTGTCAACATTCTCTTGTGTTCTGATTATTCCTTTTCCAGGACTCTAGTTGTTCTGCCCCTTTATCGTTTCATGTTTGTTTTAGATTAAATATTGACCTTTTGGACTCATGTTGTTGTTGTTGTTATTTGCCATCGAGTCATACAGATGGTTTTTTTAGCAGAGAACTGACCCAATGGGTAATATGGTTTATTTTGTGTGTCACCCTGCTTTTCTGCTGAAAAGGTGATCTCAGGGCATACTTTTCATTCAAGGTTTAAAGTATCTCAGAGCAGTAGTTTCAAGGAGTCTTCTTATCTCAGGAAGTACAGTTAGTCTGACCTTTTTTTAAAGAATTTGAGTTTTGTTCTACATTTTTCTCCTATTCTATCCAGGATCATCTGTTGTGACCCTGGTCAGATTGGTCAATGATGGTAACTGGGCACTATCTAGTTCTTCTAGTCTCAGAATAGTTGAGGTCATGGCTCACGTAGGCTATTGGACTTCACAAGATGTTTTTGAAGGGTAAGTTTAAAAATCAGTTCTTAAGAGATTGTTTCACTTAGAATGAGAATAAAAACAGATTATTCTCAATTACCCACACTACTGTGCCACAAAGAACTTAAAAATCTTATTTAATGAACTTTAAACATAGTTACCTCACTATCCATGTTTTGATAAAGCTAATATTAAAATTATTTGGTATTTCTATTTTCACTAAAGAGGCCTAGAACTGTTACTAGAAATAGAAGAAAATGCATCTTGAATTAAAAATAGGTTGTGGGAAACCAAATGTTGATTCACCCAACCTCAGCTCCTCATCATTATCTGGTTCTATTCTGGCACACTCCAGGGTATGAATACATTTATATACTTCACTCAGAAAGTGCAACCAAACCAATTACTGTTGTCTTTTTAGGGTCAAACGGCCCCGCTCTCTTGGCACATTCGAATCAGTATATTAATTGGAACAGCCAAAGCCATTCAGTATTTGCACAACACTGAACCGTGCTCGGTCATCTGTGGCAGTATATCAAGGTAAATTATCCTACAGCTCTTTATACCTGAAAGTCCCCTTCATCATCATGGGTGAGTTGTACTTCACACCATTCTCCGACTGTAATTTTCTTGGTATGTATGTGTGTGTGTGTTTAGAATTCTCATCTAAGTATTTAACATCTTACATTTTTGTTAATGAAAATGTGTCTGCCAAGTTGAAAAAGCTAAATTTATACTACCAAAGCGAGAGCTTAGATTATCTCTGGGAAGTATTAATGAACAATGTCTGGTAGACTGTTCTGTGTATTTTATTAATTATACCTGTTAGCAAACCTGTATTAATGTCACATTAAAAAAAATTTTAATTGAAGTATAAGTGACATATGGAGATTCCTATAATAGCAATAAGCAGCAATTAAGTCAAAGTTGGATGACACAACTGATTAATGGGTCAGCTATCAACTGAAAGGCTGGAGATTCTAGCCCATCACAAGGTGCTCAGAAGAAAGGCCTGGCAACCTACTTCCAAAAAACAGCCACTGAAAACATCATGGAGCACAATTCTACTCCAACACACAGGGGTCGCCACAAATCAGAATCAAGTCAACAGCAACGTTTTTTGCTTTCTTTTTGTTGTTTTTAAATAGCAATTAAAATTCTCAGTCCTTGCAGCTCCAGTATCTTGCTGATTCCACCGAGCCAGCTACCAGCTACCTCCATAGCTTTGTATGTTGATCAGTGATGAGCCAGTATGTACTCCAGTGTTTGTTTTTGAGATGTAAGAATTTTAGAAGCAAATGTTGTATCTTTTTCCTTCTCCAGTAAACATAAAGAATCATTCAAATAGGGAGTAGATATACTGTAGGAAAGCCTCACCTGGTGAATTTTTCCTATGTCCCACTTTATCATGACTGACCAAAAGTAGGTAAATACACCTTTATTAACTAGTAAGTGAGACCAAAGGTATAAAATAGCCTCAGAAAGAACACTCGGACCCAGAGGCACAAAACCAAAAGACCAAGCATATAGCTGAATATTCTAAGGAGGTCAGCCTTGAGAAAGACAGAATCTACCTGGTGTTGATGCCTTCCTGAGCTAAGAGACATGGCTCAGAGTCATTACTTAGGGGCTTCTCTTTGTCCTTCTCATGGCTTAAGGAGCCCTGGTCCTTGGGAATGGAATGTGTACATGTAATCATAAACTTTAGCTCAACCTGAATAACCCTGTTGCCCACTGGAGGTGGGTGGACTTTTGGAGTATTCCCCACTTATCCATAAATGATGAAACTCTTCCTTCTGTCTTCTCTTGATGTGAATGAACTGGCTCTGCATCACTCCAGGCACGGGCCCACATTTTTGAGTAAGAGAAGCAAGAGAGAACGTAAAGGCTGCTGTCTCTTCTGAAACCAACTCCTAGTATCTTGAAAAAGGCTTTTCATGTCCTTTTGATTTGAGCGAGAAAGGAAGAGCTGATTGCTTATTTGTTTTTCTGGTGAAATTAAAGCCATGTAAAGACTCTAGATTTTCACTTACTCTTAGGGGAAGGAAGGTCTGCCCCAGTTGCAGTGTGGCAACTCATCAACTGCTAGTGGCTCCATAGTATTAGCATAGATTTGATGCATCCTCGCGGAACCTGGGATATTGCAGGGCAGTGAAGATCTCAGGGGTCGCTGAAGTCACCCTTAGGCTTGTGCTCCAAGGGCTGAGATGGCCACCCCTATGCTAATACAGCCCCTGTCCACTCAGCCAATATAATGTCTGGAACTTTGCTGTAGATATTTGTTAGGATTGAATTGAACCCTAAACCCTGTACCTGTAGGTGTAATCCCATTTGGGAATATAGTTTTATTATGCTAATGAGGACCTTTCAGTTTAGGCTGTGTCTTAAACCTAATCACTGCTCGATTATAAAAAACAGCATAGACACAGAGAGAAGGACAAACTGAGAAAGACAGAAGCACATGAGAGGATGTGCTGGGCTATACACGCCGAGGCAAGGACACCAAAGAGAGCTATAGCTGGTGCCCTGAATTTGGACTTCTAGCCAAATCTGAGAAGACAAATTGCTGTTCTTTAAAAGCACCCACGTGTGGCATTCTGTTACTACAGCACTAGGAAACTAAGAATATTCTTCCTTTGGTTTTAATGTTAAAATAAAAGCATTAGCTTATTTGAAATCCCAAGCAGTGTTGTTGTTAGGTGCCGTCAACTTGGCTCTAAGTCACAGCAACCGCAATGCAGGAGATTGAAACGCTGCCCGGTCCTGCGCCTGCCTCACACCTTTGCTGTGCTCCAGGCCATCGTCACAGCTGCTGTTCAGTCCATCTCGTTGTGGACTGTCCCTTTTTTGTTCACCCTCTTCTTTACCAAGCATGATATCCTTCTCCAGGAACTGGTCCTTTCTGACAGTGTGACCAAAGTAAGTGAGACAAAGTCTGGCCATTCTCACTTCTATGGAGCACTCTGGCAGTCCTTCTATTTTCAGTGTTTTTCACCAACACCATAATTCAAATACATCAATTCTTCTTCAGTCTTCCTTATTCATTGTCCAGCTTTCACAAGTATATGAGGCTACTGAAAATACCATAGCCTGGGTCAGGTGCACCTTAGTCTTCAAAGTAACATCTTTGACCTTTAACACTTGAAAGAGGTCTTTTGTAGCAGATTTGCCAAGTGCAATGTCTGATTTTTTGACTGCTGCTTCCATGGACATTGACTGTGGATCCAAGTAAAATGAAATCCCTGACAACTTCAGCCTTTTGCCCATCTGTCAAGATGCTGCTTATGGGTCCAGCTGTGAGGATTTTTGTTTTCTGTACAGTGAGGTGTAATCCATACTGCAGGCTGCAGTCTTTGATCTTCTTCATCAGTTAGTGCTTAAGTCATCTTCGCTGTTAGCAAGCCAAGTTGTATCATCTGTATATCTCAGGTTGCTAATGAGTCTTTCTCCAGTCCTAATGCCATGTTCCTCTTCATATAGTCCAGTTTCTTAGATTATTGGCTCAGCATACAGATTGAAAACATACGGTAGAAGGATACAACCCTGATGCACACCTTTCCTGATTTTAAACCATTCAGTATCCCCTTGTTTTGTTCAGATAACTGCATCTTGGATCTGTGTCACAGGTCTTGGTCACAGCAACATGCAAGCATCACAGAACAACAACAAATTGACAGATGAGTGGTGATCCCAAGAAGTAGTACATTAATTTTAGTAATTTTCCTTTTGTGTGATTGAGTTCAGCAAATCCTTTCCTAAAAGTAGAGTTTGAGAGAGTGGAGAGGAGAGACTGTTGGGGTTCTGGTACTCACAGTGAGGGAGATAGGGAAGGCTACCACTTGGAGCATTAGCGTGGAGAGGAATACAGTACAGTCTCTTCCCACTTCACAACTGACTTCTGTGGCCAGCATTGGGTGAGGCTATTTGGATGTGACTCTCCTGGTGTTAGAGACAGGCTGTGGGCCTAATTCCAAACTTTTCACCATAGGTTAGTGTGTTAGTGGCTCTCAGTGTCATCAATTAGTGGTTCATTTCTAGGCAAGCTCTCAAGAAACAGACTCACAGGCAGAGATATGCCTGCATGGAAAGGGAGAAGTTGAGTCATGGTTTTTCTGTAACAGAGGTCACGTGGAGCACTGAAGCTATGTTGGCCCTTCAACGATATCCAACCTAATTAACATTAAGATATCAAGTCTGTACATCCCTACATTCCATCAATTTTGGAGTACAGCTATAGCCACGGGTGAGGCCACTCTCTTCTGTCAAGGACAGTTCCCAGGCCAGGGCTCAGTTATGGGCCATCAGCTGCCAGCCCTTGCTGGGCTAGGAAACACGTGCCTCGGTTCTGGAGCAGTGTGCTGGATGGGCAGCATCGCAGCCACCACAGTTATGAAGGAAGATTTGACAGGAAGTAGCTCTCCAAAACATGACCAAGAATTTTCCCTTTCCATGTACCTTCTTTTCCATCCTCTTCCTATCCTTTCCTCTTAGTTCCCCTAATGTTTAAATCAGAGGAACTGATTTGAAAAGCAGAACTTACACTTAAAATATGATTTTGACATGTCACTTAACTCCTCTATGCTTTAGTTTTTTTCCTTTGCAAAATGCTAATAATGGCATAATCATTTCTCTTTTTTAGAATTACATGAGATAATTCATATACAGTGCTTAGCAGAGTGTGCATTTATCAAATGGTAGCTCCTGTTGTTACTGGTCAAGAAGTGGTAGGGATGGTTCATTGTAGCAGAGGTGTGGTGGCCAATCACTGTTTTGATTATTACTCTTTTATATACCTCCCTTGTCACTTTATTGTGTTTCAAAAGCAGACCCACAAACTAGGTTCTATTTTAAGTAGGATCACTTCTCTACTAATATATGTTTATTAAACATCCTGAAAAATCACATTTCTTTTAGTTCATAAATATTTATGGGACATCTGTTGTGTACAGAGCATTCATTGTATTAGGCCAAAATGGAGGAAGACATTGACAATAATAGTCTTATCTTCAAAGGTTCACCTGGTGACCAGAAGGTTAACACAAACACAGAAAATATATAGCACAAAACTGAATATGCCCAGTGTGTGGTTGGTCTGAGAAGATTTCCTCTAGTTAGGAAGTTCCAAGCCAAGTATTCAAAGAGGTGAGTCATGACAGTAGATTGAAAGAAAGAAGATAGAGTATTCCCAGTGAAGACAATAATTTTTTCAGGGGAACAGAGTAAAGAACTGACAAGTATATAGAGAAAAACTGATTGGTTGGATGGGAAAGGACTAAGGCAAGATGAGACTGGACAGAAATAAGAAATGTGGTGGGTAGATGAGTGGATGGGAGTCTTGGATGCTAACTTGGCTGGGGAATCAGGCTCTAAGGAGGGACTCTGAGGCATATATGGAATATAGGTGGGAGTGCAAAGGTCCTGGATCTCTTAGGTGGTCTCACAACTTAAAAGGAGGCCAGTTTTCTAGCACATACGCCAAGTATGGCTGGAGGTACCAAACAGAATCTTTTAAATAACATTACTGGACAGAATTCCCAATGGGTAGTTTAGATACAGAGTATTGAGATGGTTAAGGTTATATATCAACTTGGCTAGGCCATGATTCTCAGTGGTTTAGCAGATATTATATAATCATCCTCCATTTTGTGATCTGATGTGAGCAGTCAGTTAATTGAAAAGGGAAGTTTCTTGAGAGGTGTGGCCTGCACCCAATATATATTGGTGTTCTGGCAAAGCTCCCTCTCTCTTTCTCAATCCTGCATCCGATTCATCTTCTGACCTCTGATTCTTGAGCCAGAAGCCGGCTACTTGACCTGAAGATTTTGGGTTCATCAGCCCCTGCAACCATGTAATCAGGAGAAACCTCCAGCCTGATGCCTAACCCATGGATTTGGGACTTGCCAACATCTACAACTGCATGAGCCATTTCTTTGAAATAAATCTCTCTTGATATATATATATATATATATATATATATATGTATATATATATATGCTTCATTGGTTTTGTTCCAGTAGAGAATCCAGCCTAAGACAAGTATCAAAAGATTTTGTCAGAAACACAAGAATTACATTGAGGAGGTAGGATTTGAAGTAGAAAGGCATCTAGCAACATATTTTTTGTTTTTGGTGGTGAAGGTGCTGCAGATTGTTGCCTTTCTGGGTTTTCCAAAGAGTTCAAGGACACAAACTGTGGAGCCAAGGGTTAGGGTCACCAACAAAAACCACAGCTTGTACATATGGGCAGTGAAACAATGCTTTACTTACATAGAGAAAAGGCAGAGCAAGGTCAGCGTCACATGTGGCACCAGTCTCCCATTGCCATCAAGTTCCATCCCTACCATGGGTGCTGTGCTAGTGTTCTGCACATACCCCTCTTAAGCCACAGTTGAGGGACCCCATTTCCTCTCTGCCAGGAGAGGATATAGGAATGGGGTTAGTCAGGTGCCATATAATGCACACATGAATGCACACATGAGAAAATATTTACTGTAACAGGGAGAGATTTTCTTAAGAAGGAGAAGAAAGAAGAAGAGAGAGAATGCATTCCCAGACTCCATTATCAGGGCCCAAGGCTTCTGTTTAGACAGTCCAGGTGGGGACTGGAAAGCTGCACCATAAATTGTTTTCCTATTTTCCCAAGACAAACAATCCTTCCATAGACTACAGCCACCCAGGCATACTTCAGAGGGTAGAGGTCCAGTGCTGTAGGCATTTGTTTGAGAACTGATTTTACAAGGGCTCATCAGTGGTCCCCGCCTGCTCCAGAGCAAATGAGCACCTTCCACAGACACTGAACTCTCCATCTTTCTGCTAAGCCTGCCAGCAGAGATGTTGATTAGTGCCAACTATAACAGTAGATTCCATCCCCTCCCCCTTTCATTTGGTGATGTGCACACCTGTTCCTGGAAACTGGAATGAGACCAACTCATTTCATTCAGGCCACTGAACATCTGTCAGACGGTATTGACATTCAGTCTCCAGCAGTTTTAGCTCAACATGAAACTGGTTGACCTAGATTACCCTCCCGAATCTCTTCTAAATGAATTCTTCACTTTGAGGTAAACCTGGACTTCCTTGATTCTTGGTTCTTCTATATACAGCCCATGCTTTAGGAAGGTTTGAAATCCCTTCTTCTTCTCTTCTTATTAATTTACTAAATCTGTCATATTAATTTACTAAATCTTTGTAAGAAAAGGGAGTTTCTATGAAGGATGCCATTTCATTGCATAGCCATGGTAATTGGCTAAAAAAAGGACTTCTCAAAATCTGTGTTAAAACCTTTTCCTTGAGTAAGTCAGGGCTCTTCTTTTGTTGGAGTGAGAAATGGAAGATATTCTTATGGTTATTTTCTTTTTTGCATTTGGGCCTTTGATGAGTCACTGGAGACTATTATAAGTCATTTGACATTGTTAAATAATGGTTTTTAATAGTATAAAATAACATGGAACAATGTGTTTAAAGGGAAATTAAGTGAAAAATGCTGAACTGAAGTAGTATGCAGTATATAATTATAACTCTGTAGTACTAAAAATTCTTGGATTGAAAATATTAGTCTGTCTTGATCATTGTGATCTTTTAAGATCTATCTGTATGAGAACAAACTGACAATAACTCAGAAGATTAGATAAGACACTTAGTGGGACAATGAGTGTATGTTAATAGGGTGGGGAGGAGTGAGCACAGTTGCACAACTGGACGAACATAATCAATGGCACTGAATTGTACATGGAGAAATTATTGAATCAGTGGGTGTTTTGCTGTTTATATTCTCAATAACAAAAATAAAATAAAGTATTAAAAAATATTTTAAAAATATTTTAATCCAGAGATTAAAAGTAAAGCATACCAACATTTTAATAAGGCTTTGTTTGGAATGAGAGGGTATGGCTCTTATTTTTTATATAGCTTATTTTCACTTCTACTCTTTTACGTTTTTTTAATTTTTATTTAAGTAGGATGTTCTACTCTTAAAAATAAAATTTATTATAAAAAATAATTTGGCATTCACAACTTTCTCTCTTAAAACAAATAAACAGAAGAGTTCCAAGCAGGAGTCTCAAGTTACTAAATGAAATCCTAATGTTATCATTTGACTCCTTCTCTGTAGTTAATTCCATCTATAGAGAAGCTTGCTAATCTTACAACTCTGTAGTTTTTTCAATAGTTTAAGAAATGGAGATTACTAGGGTCCAACACATGAGCAATACTTTTATCTAAGGAAAATGAAATGGTGTCTGCTCTGTGACTGGGGAGGGAGAAGAATGGTGGGAAGAACATAGGAAATCTAGGCTGAAGCCCAAATCCTGCATCATGTTCTTGGGCCACAGTTTTCTCACCTATACATTCAAGGCCAACCAAGGGATTCCAAGTGGAACATCTTCCTTTCAAATTCTGTGACATTACACCTGTCTATGTTTGTACTGTGCTCTGTATTCACAAACCTAAGTATTGTGAGAGAAAAGTGATGTGACTCCATACTCTTCATGTTCTGGGCAAGCCTTACGCTGATAAGCTTCTCAACTAGGCTAATCAGTTTAGGGAGGCACTTCCAGAGATCCGCCCACCTGAGGACAGGCCTTAGGCAGAATCCCGAAATGCCTGCTTTCCAGGAGAACCTTCTCCCTGCCAGGTTCAACAGCCACTGCAGGGATCTCATTGCTTTCTCTGTTCCTTGTTAAGAGTGTGGCCTTAGGAGTCACACAGATCTCAGTGCAAATCCCTGCTCTACTACTTTCTAACAGTTTGAACTTGGGCCAAAGCAAATAACCCAAACCTGTTACCTTATAATCAGTTCTGACTAATAACAACACCATGGGACAGTGTAGACCCCTCCCCCCATAGGGTTTCCAAAGCTGTGATCTATGGAAGCAGACTGCTCCATCTTATTTGAATTCTTTGAATGAGGAGGCTCAGTCTCTTCATCTAACTGAGCATGATCCCACTTGCCTCCTCAAGTTGTGAGGACTGAATGAGATAATTAAGTGAGCATAGCCCAGAGCCTGGAAATAAACTGTAATAATGGTTTATGCTTGACTACTAACTGAGATGGGCAATGTGAACCCACTCAGTAGTACCACAAAAGAGAGTCCTGGTGATACGCTTGTGTAAAGATTACAGCTAAGAAAACCATAGGGTCACCATAAGCTGGAATCAACTTGATGACAATGGGTTTGCCTTTTTTTGAGTTTTTTGTGTGTTTGTTTGTTTAATGCAAGACTGGAGGTCCCGAGATAGTGCAGATATTTTGCACTTGCTCCTTCCAGCTCCCGAAGTGTCTCATCTAATTTGTCCTTGGACTCTCGCCACAATGGAAGACCCAGTATATTGTAGGCTGACATGCTCCATTTGGGTATAGTTCTGGTTATTAGAATGTTTCATATTGAGCAAATACCTGTCATCTAGTGACTCACCCATTAGCCATTGTTTTACCAGTGGAATTATCTATATATAGCTAATGAAAAACAGAGATAAAAGTTTATTTCAATTCCGCTTTGTAATCAGGTTTCATAATCTTTTATGCACAGCTGAAGGAAAAGATGTTTCTTTCAGTTAACTGTAGTGAATTTAAAAAGGACAGGGAAATAGGAAGACTAAGTTTTAGTCCTCCTGCTGCTATTGACAAGGTATTTCTCATTGGGCAAATAATTTCAACAACTGGACCTCATTTACCTCCTTTGAAAAAGAAGCAATTATACTATAACAGTGATGACAAATCAGTTTCAGCTCACATTCTACTTCCGATTGATTGATAGTGACTTCCCAAGCACAGTGCTGAAAGGGTATCTGAGGTGAGTGCTCTCTGAAATCCCTTAGTATTGTCTGCCAAGGATATGGGAAGAAGATTTGGCAACACTTAGACTACATATTCGCCTTTCCTATACTGGGTAACCTAAGGTTATTTAATGGTTGCAAGTGTTCTTATTTAACAGATTTGTTATTGTTGCTGTTAGGTACCTCTAAGTCAGTTCCCACTCATAGAAACAATATGTGCAACAGAAGGAAATACTGCCTGGTCCTGCACCATCCCCACAATCTGTATTTGCTGTATTTGAGCCCATTGTTGCAGCCACTGTATCAATCCATCTCTTTGAGGATCTTCCTCCTTCATGGTGACCTTCTACGTTACCAAGCATGGTGTCCTTCTCCAGGGTCTGATCCTTCCTGAAAACATATCCAAAGAAAGTGAGATGAAATCTCTCCATCTTTACTTCTAAGGGACATTCTGGATGTACTTCTTCCAAGACAGATTTGTTTGTTCTTCTGGTAGTCCATGATACTGAATATTCTTCACCAACACCATAATTCAAATACATCAACTCTTCTTTGGTCTTCCTTATTCATTGTCCAGCTTCCACATACATATGAGGTGATTGAAATTACTGTGGGCTGGATCAGGTGCACCTAAGTCTTCAAAGTGACATCTTTGCTTTTTAATACAAAAGAAGTCTTTTGCAGCAGATTTGCTCAATACAATACACCATTTGATTTCTTGACTGCTGTTTCCATAGGCACTGATTGTGGATCCAAGTAAAATGAAATCCTTGACACCTTCAATCTTTTCACAACTTATCATGATGTTGCTTATTGGTCCAGTTGTGAGGAATTTTTTCTCTTTATTTTGAGGTACAACCCCCACTGAAGGCTATAATCTTTGATCTTCATCAATAAGTGTTTCAAGTCCTCTTCTTTTGATCAGCAAAGGTTTGTCCTCTGCATCACAGGTTGTTAATGAGTCTTCTCCTAGTCTTGATGCCACATTCTTCTTCATATAGTCCAGCTTCTTGAATTATTTGCTCAGCATACAGATTGAATAAATATATTGAAAGAATACAACCCTGATGCACACCTTTCCTGAATTTAAACTATGCAGTATCCCCTTGTTGTATTTGAATGACTGTCCCTTGGTCTATGTACAGGTTCCACATGAACACAATTAAGTGTTCTGGAATTCCATTCTTTGCAATGTTATCCATAATTTGTTATAATACACACAGTCGAATGCCTTTGCATGGTCAATAAAATACAAGTAAACATCTTAAGATCCATCTGACATCCAAGACTTCCAACCTGTTCATTCTGATTTGACCCCTTGCCGTTAATTTGCCTTTCTACCCCAGATATTCTTAATCAGAATCTACATTTTAACAACATCCCCACTGGCATATTAAAATCTAGATTCTGATTCAGTCTATCTGGGGTGGAAAAGCAAATTTTCAGCAGGGGTTAACTGGAATGAACTTTGAAGCCCTGCTGACATCAGCAATATATCCTTTATTCCAACTCCTCTTCTGAATCCAGTTTGAATTAGCTGAGTTTCCTGTGTATGTAGTCCTGCAACCATTTTTTAATTACCTTCTGCAAAATTTTACTCGTGTGATATTTAGGATATTTTTCAATAATTTCCTCATTCTGTTGGATCACCTTTCTTTGTAATGGGCACAAGTATGGATCTCTTCCAGTTGGCTGGCCTGGTAGCTATTTTCCAAATCTCTTGGCTTAGATGAATGAGGGCTTCCATTGCATCCATTTGCTGGAACATCTCAATGGGTATTCCATTGATTCCTGGAGGCTTGTTTTTTGCCAATGTCTTCATTGCAGCTTGGACTCTTCTTTCAGTACCATCAGTTCTTGATCATATGCTATCTCGTGAAGTGGTTGAATGTCAACCAATTCTTTTTGGTTCAGTGACTCTGTATCCTTTCCATCTTCTTTTGATGCTTCTTGCATTGTTCAATATTTCACCTACAGAATCCTTTGATACAATAACTCAAAGCTTAAATTTTTTTCTTCAGCTCTTTCAGGTTGTGAAATGCCAAGCATGTTCTTCTGTTTTGGTTTTCTAAAGGTCTTTGTAAATTTCATTATAATACTTTACTCTGTCTTCTTGAGCTGCCTTTGAAATCTTCTATTCAGCTCTTTTACTTCATCATTTCTTCCATTCACTTTAGCTACTCTACATTCAAGAGCTAGTTTCAGAGTCTCTTCTGACATCCAATTTAGACTTCTTTTTCTTTCCTGTCTTTTTAATGACATTTGCTTTCTTCATGTATAACATCTTGATACCATCCCACAACTCATGTGTTCTTCAGTCCTTCCTGTTCAATGTGTCAAGAGTATTCCTGAGTCTCTAAATTTAGTTGAGATATACTCAAGGGTGTACTTTGGTTCTTGTGAACATGGTTCTCCAACTTGACCTTGCATTGGAGCAGTTGATGTCTTTTCTATAGTCAGCCCCTGGCCTTCTTTTGACTGAGGATCCTGAGCTTCTCCATCATTTCTTTCCACAGATGTAACTGACTTAATTCCTGTGTATTCCATCCAGTGAGGTCCATGTGTATAATTGCCATCTATGTCATTGAAAACTGACAGAAGAGTGCTGGCTTTTCCATATATTGATTATATTAACACATATTTACTTAGTATCTTCTATAGGCTCAAGGTCTCTAGGTGGTGCAAACAGTTTGTGCTCTACTAGTAACCTGTTAGTAGTGGTGCTGTGGAAGAAATGCCTGTCAATCTCTTTCTAAAAAGATTATACCCCGGAAAATACTAGAGGGCTCAGTTCTACTCTGTAACACAAGGGGTCACCATGAGTCAGGATCAACGAGGGCAATGAATTTGTTTTTCTAGCCTCAGTATTATCCTTATGTAAACAACATCAAGTGTGCTATCTTTAAGTGCCAAATGTTATATGTTATAGATTGAATTGTGTCCCCCAAAAAATGTGTGTTGTAAATCCTAACCACTATGCCTGTGGTTATAATCCCATTTGGGAATGGATAGTTTTTGCTATGTTAGTAAGGCAGGATTAGGTTGGGTGTGTCTTAAATTAATCTCTTTTGAGATATAGAAGAGGTTAAACAAGCAAGTGAGAAGCAGAGATGGGGTGAGATAGAAGCCAAGCACATGGAGATCTCCATAGAACCAGGAAGCAAAAATTGAAGAGACAAGGACCTTCCTCCAGAGCTGACACTAAGAGAAAGCCTTCTCCTAGAGTTGGTGCACTGAATTCGGACTGCTAACCTTCTGAATTGTGAGATTATAAATTTGTGTTTGTGAAAGCCATCCACTTGTGGTATTTGTGTTATAGCAGCATTAGATAACTAAGACAGTACAAACTGTACAACAGGAACTTGAAGAAAGGTTCAGAGTAATCCAGTGAAATTTTCATGGAAGAATGAGTCTTACAGCTGTACAGAGGATTTGGATAAAAATAAGAGAGTACAGAATGAGGTGAACAGACTAAAGAAAGCCCAAAAGCAACAAACTCAGTTTATTCTGACTGCATTGGTAAATGTTGTTAGATGCTGTAGAGTCAGTTCCAATTCATAATGACCCTGGGTACAACAGAATGAAACACTGCTCATTCGTGCACCATACTCACAATAATTGCTGTATTGAGCCCATCATTGCAGCCACTGTATCAGTCCATATCATTGAGGGTTTTCCTCTTTTTTGCGGACCCTCTACTTTACCAAGCATGATGTCACTTTCCAATAGTTGGTTCCATTTGTCAGTTTCCCATACTGTGGTGGCTTGTGTGTTGCTGTGATGCTGTCAACTATGCTACTGGTATTTCAGATATCAGCAGGGCCACCCATAGTGGACAGATTTCAGTGTTCCAGACTAAGACAAACTAGGAAGAATGACTTGGCAATCTCCTTCTGGGAAAAAAAAAAAAAAAAGAGGCCAGTGAAAACCTTATGGATAGCAGCAGGATATTGTCTGATATAGTGCCCAGAGATGAACCCCTCAGGTTAGAAGGCACTCAAAATATGACTGGGGAAGCGCTGCCCCTCAAAGTATAGTCAACTTTAATCATGTGGATGGTATAAAGCTTTTGGGACCTTCATAAGCTGGTGTGACATGACTCAAAATGAGAAGAAACAGTTAAAAACATTAGTATTTGGAATGTGGAATGTAGGAAGTATGAATCAAGGATCTATCCAATCAAGATCTATACATCCATAGGAAGTATGAATCAAGGAAGACTGGAAATTGTCAAAAATGAAATGGAACTCTAGGCATTAATGAACTGAAGTAGACTGCTATTGGACTTTGTGAATTGGATAGTTGATAAATTGAAGAGGAACAGCACATTCATTATAAAAAATAACATTTCAAGATCTATCCTGAAGTTCAACACTGTTGATGACAAGCTAATTATTTATAGCCCTACAAGTAAGACCAGTTACTATGACTATTACCCAAATTTATGCACCAACTTCTGAAAATTGTCTGAAATTGATCAAATATGCAATCAAAGTGCATTGGTAATTACTATTAATTGGAATGTGAAAGTTAAAAGCAAAGAAGGATCTGTAATTGGAAAATAAGGTGTTGGTACTAGAAATGATGCCAGAGATCACATGATAGAATTTTGCAAGACCAATGATTTATTCATTGGCAATACTTTTTTCAACAACATAAATGGTGATTATGCATGTAGATCTCACCAGATTGAATACAGAGGAATCAAATCAACTATGTCCATGAAGAAAGATGATGGAAAAGCTCAATACCATCAGTCAGAACAAGGCTGGGGCCAACTGTGGAACAGACCAGCAAATGCTCATGTTGAAGCTGAAGAAAATGGAAAAAAGTCCATGAGAGTCAATGTATGACCTTGAGTATATCCCACCTGAATTTAGAGACTATGTCAATAATAGATTTGGTGCATTGAACACTAATAACTGAAGACCAGAGGAGTTGTAGGAGGATATCAAGGATGTCATACATAAAGAAAGCAAAATTGTCATTGAAAAGACAGGAAAGAAAGAAAAGACCAAAATGAATGTCAGAAGAGGCTCTGAAACTTGCTCTTGAATGTGTATTACCTAATGCGAATGGAAGAAATGATGAAGTAAAACAGCTGAGCAGATTTCAAATGGCAATTGGAGAAGACAAAGTAAAGTATTAAAATAAAATGTGCAAAGACCTGAGTTAGAAAATCAAAAGGGAAGAACATGCTTGGCATTTCTCAAGCTTAAAAAACTGAGGGAAAGATTCAAGTATTGGTAAATACTATTACATTGTTGTTGTTGTTGTTGTTATCTGCCATCGAGTCGGACCCAACTCATAGCGACCCATCCTTGGGTTGCCAAGACAGTATCACTACAGAAGTAGATTGCCCAACCTTCCTTTCGAGGAGTGGTTGGTGGGTTTGAACCACCAGCTTTCTGGTTAGCAGTCAAGTGCCTTAGGCACTATGCTACCAGAGTCTCCTACCATTACATTAAAGGTAGCCAATAGCCCTTAGAAGGATTAGGGAGCTCAATGCAAGTCAGAGGACTTTAGACATAACATAAAATTCAGTGAATAACTTCTTATTAATCTTCTCAGCCACACCGAGTTTAGGTATTCTTGTTATTATCTCAGTTTGACTGAAGAGAAAGGTGAGATTAGTTACTTGTCTCTGCTCCCTGGCTATAGATGGAGGAAAAGAGATGTCATCCCATGTTTGAGTGCATCTAACAATCATGCTCTTCTCCTTGGTTAATTAGAGGTAAAGACAAATAGTAAAGAGCTCAGCTACTTATTGAAAGGCTGATGGTCAAATCCACCTAGAGGCACCTCAGAAGAAAAATCTGGTGGTCTACTTCTGAAAGGTCATAGCCATTGAAAACCATCTGTAGGGCAGTTCTACACTGAAACACATGGGTGCCATGAATCAGAAACAACTTGACAGCAGCTAGTCTGGTTTTGCTGGTTTGCATTATGGGGAAGGAGGGTCCCTAGGTGGTGCAAATGGTTGGTGCCCTCATCTGCTAACTGAAAAGATGGAGGTTCTCGTCCACACAGAGGTGCCTTGGAAGACAGGCCTGGCAATTTTCTTCTGAAAAATCAGCCACTGAAAACCCTATGGAGCACTTGTACTCTGCCACAATAGGGTCACCATGAGTCAGAGTTGACTGGACAGCAACTAGAAAGCATTGCTGGGAACATTTATCACCAGGATTACTGGGGATAAGTTGGCTTTATTGGCAGAAACAGGGGAATTGGGAAGGAGAAAAGATTAGTTTGTGTAACTTTGGAAATGCTGACATCAGATTCCTAGTGAATGCAGTAGGCAGAGGATTTCCAGGGGGAGATTAGACCTGGGGATAAGCATTTGGAATCTTAGCCTTGCTCAAGCAGTGAGAGTAAATAGTTGTCTAAGGAAGAAACTGTCAAGGGCAAGGCTCCGACTCCTCCCAGGGGAAAGCAAAGCAAAGCCACATTTCAAAGATATTTTCAAGAAGTTCGGTAGTTTATTTAGCCCAAAAATGTCTTGTTGTTATTTGCCGTCGAGTCGGCCCCGACTCATAGCGACCCCTCCTTGGGTTTCCGAGGCAGTATCACTATGGAAGTAGGATTGCCCAACCTTCCTTCCGAGGAGTGGCTGGTGGGTTTGAACCGCCAGCCTTCTGGTTAGCAGTCAAGTGCCTTAGGCACTATGCTACCAGAGCTCCTAAAAATGTCTTAGTCATTTGAACTATTCAAAGAGAATGTTACAAAAACAAAATTTATTTCCAGATGGTAGAATCTGAGGAAGAAAAGGATTTAAAGAAAAGAATTTTGCAGAGCTGCAGTCTGTGTTCTTACAAAAGACCCTCACATTTTTATTTGGGAAACAAAGGCATTTAAAAATTACAGGATCACATAAAAGCATCTGAAAGCTGTAAACCTCCCTGTTACTTGCATCCTATCCTTTAGTGAGCTTAATTGTTTTCACATTTATGAATGATTTTAAATTGAAACGCATTTTATTTCACAGCGTTGTTTTAGGCTTTGCATCCTTGGCATTTTTCATCCTTGACATTCATTTCTATTAATGTTTCCAAAGTGGGGAGATCATCTTGGTGAGCAGTTCTAATGTTTCCTATAAGATCATGTTCTCTAATTGGTTTTGCCATTTGTCTCCTGCCAAGTGAAACCGTCTTTTATGCAAAGGTGATCGTCTGGGAAAGAAAGGAAGACAGAAGGCAGTTGCTACAAAATGGATTTTTTAAAAATCAAAATTAATCAGACCATTTTTTTGTGAGGGACTACAAATGCTGAGTGGCCAGAAAGAAGGGGTAGAGAGCCACAGATTGGCCCTTGTAGAGATGACAGGCAATGCCCTAAGTGATCCTGACACCAAGCCTGCACTCCTGGTTCAGCAGTTGTCCTGAGGACCCCAAATCCTTACAAATACACACACTCTCACACACACACACACTGCCGTCAAGTCGGACCCAACTCCAGTGACCCCTCCTTGCGTTTTCAAGGTAGTATCACTATGGAGGTAGATTGCCCAACCTTCCTTCCGAGGAGTGGCTGGAGGGTTTGAACTACCAGCCTTCTGGTTAGCAGTCAAATCCCTTAGGCACTATGCTACCAGAGCTCCTCACACACACATATCTATTTAAAAACAATCATGCTCTTACATGCCAAACACAGCATTTGCACTTAAATTCAAATCCTGTGTTACAATCTAGGTATATCATCTTGTTTTATATTTATGGCCAGAAGGATTCTACTAAATTAGGGTATAAACTGGTGACCAAAGAAAATCTTATCACAAAGTGGCATTTGTTTGGAATGGGGTGTAAAACAAAACAAAACAAAAACACTGTCGTCAAGTTAATTCTGACTCATGGCAATCTCATATGTTACAGAGTAGAACTGCTTCCTGAGGTTTTCTGAGCTATAACCTTTATGGAAGCAGATGACCAGGTCTTTCTTTCATGGCACCACTGGGTGGGTTTGAATCACCAACCTTTAAGTTAATGTTGTTGTGGTTGTTAGGTGCCATCAAGTCGGTTCCAATGAATGGCACCACTATGTACACAGAACAAAATACTGCCCGGTCCTATGCCACCTCTCAGTCATTGCCACATTTGAGCCCATTGTTGCAGCCCTCATGGTCCTCCTGATAACATGTCCAGAGCACATGAGAATTATCTCTCCATCCTTACTTCTAAGGAGCATTCCAGCTGTATTACTTCCAAAGTATAGTAGTTAGTAATTGTACACAAACCCACAAAACTATTGTCCCAGAGACCTCTACAAATAGAAAAATTAAATAACATTCCCAGTCAGGATCTAAAGTTATCCACTTATGTAGGGTCTCCCCACTTCTTCAGTGAAGGCTTCTGCTAGAAGAACTATCTAGAAAGGTGATGGCCTTTCTGTTACCATAAATAGCCTTGCAAGAGAAAATAGGCTATAAACACAGTAAATCGAAGGTGTGGAAACCTAGGATTTTTTAAATTTTTATTTTGTCTCTAGTGGCCACAATGGAAGCTCTGGTGGTGTAGTACTTAAGGTATTTGACTACTAACCAGAAGCCTGGAGGTTTTGGTTTTGGTTTTGGTTTAGTGGCCACAATAGCTGCAAGCTGTCCTTTTGCATTAATTATATCATTATGATTTTAGTTATTTTATGTTGTCTTTATTTCATTAGTCCATTTTCTCCCCACAGGACAAACTTTGTCAGTTGACCTGCTTGGTAGTTGAAAGCATTTTATGTTTGAACATTCTGTTAACAGTTGAAGCAGGAGAAGGAAGTGGGATAGAATTGATTGCTGAAAGGCCTTTCGCTATTCCTACTTTTCTAAAACAGAACATCCTTCTTTCTCAGCTACGATTAACCTTTATTTAGAGCAGTGTAAATCACAGGACTCAAATTTATGTTATATGCTAAAGTTAGCTCGTAAACAACTTGTCTTTTCACCAAATATCATTATTCAAAGGGTAAATGCAGTGCCCTGGAACAATTTCAGATTCTTACTGATGGCCTCTCACTGACCCTAAGTCCTTTGTGGGTTTTATCGTATAACACATAGTTTGTGGTTACCGAGCTCACTTCTGCCTCTTACAGAAGCATGAATCACCAATTGCTGAAAGCTTCCTACCAGTGTTGGGGAGGGCTAAATAAATGGAATAGATTTGGGCTTTCTTGATTTGATTTATTTGGGTACTTTGAAATATTCTGTTTCACATTAGTCCATCCTTTTGCATTCTCATGGTTCTGGCATTTTAAGTTATGATTCTATATCTTCTTGCTTTCGAGTTGGGATGGCAGGAGAAGAGAGCTAGGTGCTCAGAAAAAGAAACCCAGCGTTCAGAGCTTTTCTATTGTCCTCCTATCCTGAAATGAAGTAGGCGCATGCAGAAGACAGCCAGGCTTTTGGGTCCTGGCAGCAAGAGTGACTGAACCTCTCTGCTCACTTCTCATCCTGGCAAACCCACCAAACTCTTACATTAAAATGTTCTGGAATTCTAAAGAATCAGGGCAACTCCAGGAGCCTCAGACTTGATCTAAGCAAGTGCACAGTACACCTCTGAAGGAAATAACTGTCTGTTCTTGTTTAGCACTGGAAAGAAGGTAGGCTCTGACTCTAGTGAGCCCTCACCTTGAGATGGATGTCAGGATAGTCAACACTTTTCTAAGTAAGAAAATGAATAGTTAGAAGTGACACAGATGGGCCTGGGTGAGACCCAGACTGGCCTCAGCAGCTGCCAGGTTTAGAATATCTGGAGAGAAATGATAAGGTGAAGAGAAGAATGAGAACTGTGCTTAGTGATACGTATCTTGGGGCCTCTCTGACTCTCTCCTCATAAATGCAAGGGTCACAGTATAGATAAGAGGATTTAGGGCTTATGATAAGGTGGAATTTTGAGATACTGCAATTCTCTTACCATGCTTAGAGGAAGTAAGAGTGAAAGAAAGGTTAGTATGTAGTACTCTCTATCCTTAAAGGGCTCTTGGGAGTCATTTTATTTTCCCTGTTGATAACCTAGTCTTAGACAAAGTCTGGACTAGAATTATTGAGATCTTAGCTTCATACTGGGAGCTCTGGTAGCATAGTGCCTAAGGCATGTGACTGCTAACCAGAAGCCTGGTGGTTCAAACCTACCAGCCACTCTGCGAAAGGAAGACAGGACAATCTATTTCAGTAGAGACACTGCCTCAGAAACCCGAAGAGGGTTTGTAAGGAGTTGAGATCGACTAGAAGGCAGTGAGGTTTTTTTTTTTTTTTTTTTTTCCTAGTTTTAGCTTCATATAGGACTCTTTTGACCCTCGATTTCTCTAAATAGAGGTAGTACTCTCAATAGCAAGGCGCCCTGGTAGCTCAAAGGTTAAGCATTTGCCTGCTACCCGGAAGGGTGGTGGTTTGAACCCACCTACCCACACCCCAGGAAAAAGACCTGGTGATCTGCTTCTATGAAAATTACAGCCTAGAAAACCCTATGGGGCAGTTCTGCCCTGTCACATGGGGCCATTATGAGTCAAAATCAACTGAATGGCACCTTAGAACAGCAACAACTCTGAAAAGTAGTAACTTGTACAATTCAGATCTCTGGAACTACTGACTGGCTTACTCATACAGGGACAGCAGACCTCTGGAATTCTGTAAGATACAGTATTTGCTGCTTCTTGTTCTTACCTAATAGCAACTACCATTTTTAGTAATAGCGTGTAGTATACAAATATCTACTCATATTTTGAATGGGTGGGCTAGAAATTATTTTTAGAAAGAGAAAAGTCCATATTAGATGCTTCAGTTTCAAGGGAAAAAGGCGAAGTTTGAAGCTCTGGTGGCGCAGTGCCTAAGGCACTTGACTGCTAACCAGAAGGCTGATGGTTCAAACCCACCAGCCACTCCTCGGAAGGAAGGTTGGGCAATCTACTTCTGTAGTGATACCACCTTGGAAACCCAAGGAGGGGTTGCTAGGAGTCGGATCCGACTCGATGGCACATAACAACAACACAACAACAAGGAAAACCGAGGAGAAGGCCAATTTTTCTTGATCTGCCCACCTCTATCAATATGCAGGTGTTCACTCATGACAATTTACTAATCATCCTCTTGGCTGCTGTTCACGGCCTTAGAGTCTGTGGCAGACTCCTGCCAACCACATGCACAACAGATTGAAATGCCGCCTAGTCTTGTACCATCCCCTGATCCTTGTGGATCAGACCACTGCGATTCACAGGGTTTTCATCGGCTGGTTTTCAGAAGGAGATCGCCAGGTCTTTTTTCCTGGTCCATTTTAGTCTAGAAGTTCTGCTGAAACCTGTTCAGCATTATAGCAACACATAAGCTTCCACTGACAGACAGATGGTGGCTGCACATAAAGTGCATTGGCCAGGAATCGAACCTGGATCTCCCACATGGAAGAATACTACTGCTGAACCACCAGTGCTTCCCAATCATCGTTTAGCTGCCTTTAATGAAGTGTCAGGCACTAGGCTATGCACTTCATATTGTCCATACCAGTCCTATAAGTTTTATTGTTTTCCTCAATTTTGACTTATGGGGTGAAGTAACCCCCCAGCCCTCACACAACGAGGAAAAGGCAGCACTGGGACATGTGTCAGGTGAAATGTGTCCCCCTCTTGGTTTATCCTTTCCCATCTCTGCTAAGACAGCTCTTCTGAGTATAGTAAGTTGATGTTTACTCTCAGCCAAGATGTTAAGTGATTATTGCGGTGTTTAAGTGACAACAGCTTAAACTAACTCTAAGCACTCTTCCTTTGCTTCTGCAAATATCTGTATTTTAAGTAACTCAAACACAGAAAAGATGTAGTGAAGGAACAATGGGGTCAGGGTTATCATTAAGGCAGGGGCTACCTAAGATTCTTGAAATCATTCCAGGTCTCTGCTGATAAGCCCAGCATTCCACAGCACAGCTGGATATACATTGCTGTTGTTGTTGTTGGTAGGTGCCATCAAATAGGCTCAAAGGTAGCATAGTGCCTAAGGCATTTGACTGCTAACCAGAAGGCTGGCAGTTCACACCCGCTAGCCACTCCTTGGACAGAAGATTGGGCAATCTACTTCTGTAGAGATAGCGCCCCAGAAACCCAAAACCAAACAAAACTCACTGCCATCCAGTCAGATCCAACTCATAGCAACCCCTCCTTGAGTTTCTGAGGCAGTATCACTAAGGAAGTAGATTGCCCCATCTTCTTTCCAAGGAGTGGCTGGTGGGTTTGAACCCCCAGCCTTCTGGTTAGCAGTCACATGCCTTAGGCACTACACCACCAGAGCTCCCATGAGGTGACTGAAAATGCCATGGTTTTAATCAGATTCGCTTTAGTCATCAAAGTGACAGTTTTGCTTTTAAAAACCTTGAAAAGGTCCTTTAATTTCTTGACTGCTGCTTCCATGGGTGTTGATTTTTGATGCAAGAAGAATAAAGTCCTTGACAAGTCAGACACATAGTTGATTAGCTGATTAAAAATCAGTTAATGTTTTCATTACTCATAAACAGAGCTCAAGGAAAGCCATTTTGGTTAACTTTGTTTCTCTTTCCTAACAATGCATCAATTTTATCCATCAACTCTAAATATGTATCTGCAAATTTTAAAACCAAACCATTGCTGTAAAGTTGATTCAGACTCATAGTGACCCTATAGGACAGAGTGGAGCTGCCCTATAGGATTTCCAAGGCTGTAATCTTTATGGAAGCAGACTGCCACATCTCTCTCCCATGGAGTGGCTGATGGATTTGAACCACCAAATTTTCAGTTAGCAGCCTGGCACTTAAACACTGCATCGCCAGAGCTTCTGTAAGTTTTAAATGAGCATTATTCCTAGACAAATGTGCTATTTTAGCTTTTCTACAACTTTTGGGTTTATTCTTAAAAAAAAAAAAAAAAAAAGTAAATATACTCCACTTCATGAAAAATTAAGCTTTGCTTTATTTTATCAATATTTTGAATAACCAGCTATAAAGGTGAGCTTGTCATGTTGCTTTTTACTGGAATGTCTTTATGATCTTTTGTCTTATTTGTGCTTGATCATAATTTTAGTGCAAACATACTTTTGGATGATCAATTTCAACCTAAACTAACTGATTTTGCCATGGCACACTTCCGACCCCACCTAGAACATCAGAGTTCTACCATAAACATGACCAGCAGCAGCAGTAAACATCTGTGGTATATGCCAGAAGAGTATATCAGACAGGGCAAACTTTCCATTAAAACAGATGTCTACAGCTTTGGAATTGTAAGTACCAACTACAGTTAACAAAGGCGGAAAGTTTATCACTGAGAATATTCTAAATTGTAAGAATTTTTTAAAGGGCTTTAACTTTTAATCTTATGGTTTCCTGTTACTCATTATCTTATGAATTAATTCTTTGTAATAAGTAATAAAACATAAAGTGATTAATTAAAATGAACTATTCATTGTTATGGTTAATAGCTGCAACCACTATTTGTGATATATGAAGATATAGCCTAACTTTATATATATCCTTGTAGGTAATAATGGAAGTTCTAACAGGTTGTAAAGTGGTGTTAGATGATCCAAAACATATCCGGCTGGTAAGAATTTCTCCATCTCTGCATCTATCATTGGTGATTTTCCTGAGTTCTACAAAATAAGCTTGTCTCCTTCTTTTCCTAGAGGGATCTCCTCATGGAGCTGATGGAGAAGAGAGGCCTCAATTCGTGTCTTTCATTTTTAGATAAGGGAATAAATGCCTGTCCTCGGAATTTCTCTGCCAGACTATTCTCTTTGGCAGGCCAGTGTGTTGCAACGCGGGCCAAGTTAAGGCCGCTGATGGATGAAGTACGTATACACATGGTTTTACCCAAAACTAAGCCCACAGAACCATGGAAAATTTAAATTGGATAAGTTGTGTATCTAAGTGAATTATTTATTGCTGAGACAAATCCAGCCCCCAACAGAGGATTCCAACATAGTGCATAGCTTTTCCAGGTCAAAAAGTCCTACCATTTAGATTGTTGTTGTTGTTGTTGTTATGTACCATTGAGTCGGCCCGACTCATAGTGACCCCTCCTTGGGTTTCCGAGGCAGTATCACTACGGAAGCAGATTGCCCCATCTACCAAATCAGTTGGGGAGCTTTTAAAGTACATATGCCTAGGCCTCAAACTTAAGATTTTGGGGAATGACAATCTCTATGATGAGTCCTACTGATCTGTATCTTAAGAAAGTCCCTGAGGTAATTTTAACCCAATGGTCCACAAACTGGCATTTGAGAACTATAGATTGGACAGCCTATCTCCCACATAAATCCTCCATGTATTTATTACAGTTGAAGTAAAAAATGTAGAGACTCACCCAAGTTCACGAAGCTAGTTGTGGCAAGTCTGGGACTAACACTGAAGTCTCTTGATATTTAATTTTGTGCAGGTTCCTTTATACTTTGCTTCAAGTCACTTAATTTACTCATTAAAATGAAGACGTTTCACTAATCTTTGGGGCATTTGTGGTTCAGTGGTAGAATCCTTGTCTTCCATGTGGGAGACCTGCATTCAGTTCCAGGCGAAGGCATCTCAAGTGCAGCCACTACTCGTCTGTCAGCGGAGGCTTGCATGTTGCTATGATGCTGCACAAATTTTAGTGAAGTATCCAGACTAAGATAGATTAGGAATAAAGGTCTGGCAATCTCCTGAAAATCACCCAGTGAAAACCCTATGGATCACTATGGTCCTATCTGCAACTGATCCTGGGGACGGTGCAGGACCAGGCAGGGTTCTGTTCTGTTGTACACTCAGCCACTGTGAGTTAAGGGCCTACTTGTTAGCAGCTAATAACAACAAAAACTAATCTTTAAGGTCCTTTCTCATTCAGAATTCTATAGTTGAATTTATTTGATGAAAGTGAAAGAGTATTTTTTTCAATGTTGTTGTTGTTGTTATGTGCCATCGAGTCGGACCCGACTCACAGCGACCCCTCAATAAAAACACTAAAAAAAGAAGAAAGGTTATTCAAGTTTACCTCAATGTTTGTTTCTTTGTTCATTAGGTCCTAAATACTCTTGAAAATACTCAAGCCAGCTTATATTTTGGAGAGGATCCTCCCACATCACTGAAGTCCTTCCGGTGTCCTTCTCCCCTTTTCTTGGATAACATACCAAGTATCCCAGTGGAAGATGATGAAAACCAGAATATTCACTCACATCCTCATGATAAAGATTTGAGAAAAGACAGAATGACTCAGAAAATTCCTTTTGAATGCAGTCAGTCTGAGGTTACATTTCTGGGCTTTGATAGAAAGGCAGTGAGTAAGACAAATGAGGATGCCTGCAGCAGGCCCAGTTCTTCTTGTGAAGAAAGTCGGTCCTCAAAGCATGAGTGCCATCCTAGCACTTAAGGGCCTAAGATATGAACATGGACAGTTCTTAGAGGCTACAGGAGATTCTCATGGGAGATAGCTAGTGGTGATGAGATGTTCCTCTGAATTTTCCTGGAAGGAATATGATTTCACCGAAAGATAAAGAAAAAAAGCATGTAATGCTCAGTCACTTGTCTACAAGTATCATCTTGGGTAGGCATTGCCTCCATAGGTAATGCCAAGAGGGTGATCTAATGGTGAGTTTCAGTGATGCAGATAAGCTGTCTAGACACTCTTTTCTTCCCAACCTCCAAAACAGAGTGGCTTAAAATTTAGTTTCATCAGGATAATCGCCTCATGATGGAACCAAACAACATTATGGAGAAAACAGGTAGAACCATTCAAAGTCACCTGAGATCATGGGCTCTGACTTCAGACATACAAAACTCTCAAATAGGGACTGAATTCTAATGTCTTCTTCCAGTCGATCAATGTAAGTCTCTATTCCGCTGGATTTCATTGTTTGGTTCTGCTTGCTTGCAAAAGTTATAAGGAATATCTATTTTGTAAATATTAATAGATACCTCTTTAAAGAATTACTATTTTGCTTATTCTGATTGGTCTTTAGTATTTTTCTGGTCATCTGTGTCATCACCAGGCTCACGCTTGGCCATGCCATGTTCTATTTAGAGAGAGGATTCCTGATCAAGATCTGTATTTTTATATTTAAACTCTCAAGACATTTGATACATATGATACAACTGTCAAATATCATTATAACTTTTTACTAATATAAAGACTTTTTATATCCTGGATTAAATAGTGACTAATTTTTTGCCCCTGAGAAAATGGCTGGTCACAAGGGCCTAGGTCAGACTTCGGGTCGGTTCTCTATCTTCCAGCATGGACCTTTTGCCCTGTTGTTTTCTGTAGGATTTCCCTTTGAAAATCCTACTCAACCCTTCAGGGCCCCACAGAAATGCTGTACCACCAGAGTGCTTCCCAAATCTCTCAGCCAGTACTACTTACTTTATCAGTATTTTTATTAAAAATTTTTTGTATTTGTTTTACATTTATCACTTTCTGAATTGTATCAAAGTTAACTGTGCCACCTTATCTCTCTTAGAAAATAGTAAACATCCTGTATTGGTTCTCTATAACTGCTACAACAAATTACCCCAAGCTGAAACAAAAACCAAACTCATAGCCATCAAGTCAATTCTGACTCATAGCAACCCCCCAATGGGTTTCCAAGGATGGAAATCTTTACAGAAGCAGACTGCTTCATTTTTCTTCTATGGAGCAGCTAGTGGGTTCAAGCCACTGACTTTCTGGTTAGCAGCTAAATGCCTTAACCACTATACCACCAGAGCTCCTTTACCACAAGCTTACTGTCTTAAAATATCATAAGTTTATTGTTTTACATTCCAGAAGTCCTTGGTATTCCTTCTAGAAACTCTAGTTGAGAATCTTTTTCTTTGTCTTTTCTAACTTCTAGAGAGCACCTGAATTCCTTGGTTCATAGCATCTTCCTTTACCTTCAAAGTCAGCAGCATAGCATCTTCAAATCAGTCAGTCTCTCTCTCTCTGACCTTTCTTATAAGGATCCCTGTGGTTGCACTGTGTCTACACAGATAATCCAGGATAATTCCCCATTCTTATCCAAATCTGCAAACTCTCTTTTCTCATGTGAGGTAACACATTCACAGGTGTGAGGGATTAGGATGTCGGCTTCTTCGGAGGCCATGATTCTGCCTTCCATAATCCCTGAGTATATAGAGATCATCTCTTCAGGGCCTAGCATGGTATCCTGTACAAAGCAGGTGTTTCCACATAAATTAAATTGAATTAAATTACCTTCATAAACCCACACAATCAAAATTCAGCTATAATAAACATTTCTGAGTAATTTAACAAAGTGGGGATAATGACTATCTTTGTGGTAATGGATGCAAATGGTGCAAAAAAACATTTCTAGAGGATTTATGGAATTTCCTCTTCGGGAAGTTTGTAGTAAGCAGGTAGACCTCTAAGTTCTGTGCATCAGGAGGAATAAGTTTGCACCTTTTTGGTGAGTCAGTAACAGACAATCATAAATTGGAGCCCAGGTTGAAGAATAACTAATCAAATAACAAAACCAGGAGTCAGGGTAAAGTTAACAAAGTCAGAAACGTGGAGCTGCAATTCTGGGATAAAAAGACCTCATGGCAGGAAGTGAGGTTAAAAGCACAATGAGCCTTAGTCTGATTAACAGATCTAATAAAGGCCCCAGGGAAATAGCTGGGAGAAACCACACTCATGCTCCTCTGCGGGGTGTTTGGCTGCCTACTGCTGTCTTCCCCACTGACCGTGGCATTCATGTTCACCAATGCTCCCAAACTCCCCATGTGTTAAAACTAATAGGGGAAAAGTTTGGCAAGCTTTGTATATAATTTTAACTTTTGTGACCTGTCTCAGTTTGACAACACTTGATTATACATGTTAATGAAAGGAAGCAGTTAAAGTCTTTAGTCTTTGGCTTTATATTATATTTTATTATATTTATTATTCTATTATTTCTCTTGTTTTCTCTTATTACCTTATCCCCAGATATTGAGGGAATTTTTTAATTTTTTTCAGTTATATATTATATTTTACAAACCATTTTGAGGCTGGTTTTGCTACCTTAGAGATGAAGTCTGAAAAGTATCTTCGCTGACTGAGGAAATTAGCCTAGAATCATGTGAAGTTGTCACTAATTACTCACAAGAAAATCAAGAATTGACTCTATGTTAAACTTTTCACTTTGAATCTGGACCCCACGCCCACACCGTGCCTCCAATGAAGGGTCATTAAAAAAGTTCTGATTATCACCAGCCTGAGCTACTATGCAAGAGCTCTGGTGGCACAGTGGTTAAAGTGCTCATCTGCTAACCTAAAGTCAGTGGTTCAAATCCACCAGCTGCTCTGTGAGAGATAGATGTGGTAGTCTGGTTCTGTAAAGAATATAGCCTTGGAAACCCTCTGGGGCAGTTGCACTCTGTCCTGTAGGGTTGCAGTAAGTCTGAATCAACTTCACGGCAATGGGTTTGATACGACTGGTTTGAGCACATGTGTAACCAACTGGTATTATGTTGTTTTGAACATGCTTAGTCACTTGAAAGCAGTGGTTCTCAAACTTTAGCATGCATCAAAATGACTTAGAAAGCTTGTTAAAAACAGATTGCTGGGCCTCATCCAGCGTCTGATGTCTTAGGTCTGAGGTAGAAATTTACTGTCCTAACAAGTTCCCAGGTGATGCTGCTAACGCAGGGCTTAGACTTTGAGAATCGCTGCCTTCAAGCATTCTTAAATTGCTACAGCTCAGGGTATTCTGCCTTTCCATCTAGGTTTATGTTTGTGGGTTTTTACTTTTTATTGTGATTTGCATGTAAGCTTACAGAGCAAAACAGTTTTCTGTTCAACGGTTCATAGACATTTTGTTTCATGTCATTGATTGCAATCCCCTCAATGTAACATCATTCACCCCACTTTCTCCCTGTGCTTCTTACTTCCATTCCTCCCTTTCTCACCGTCCCTGACTTCTGAACTTGGTTCTTGGGCAAATGCTGCCCTTTTGATCTTGACTGGTTGATTGTTCTATGGAGTGGTCCTCCCTGGTGTTATTGTTCACATTGTAGATCTGTCTATTATTTGGCTGAATATGGAGCTATGGAGTCTAGTTCAGTACCAGCTCTCAAGGGTAAGTAACTGAAAGCCATGGTCTCAGAGATTCTACTAGTCTCTATCTGACCAGAAGCCCTGGTCTTCTTTCATGATTTTGAGTTTGTTCCACATTTTTCTCCCACTCTATCCAGGACCTTCTAATGTGATCCATTTCAGCTCCCCTGCCTTCTGCCTTTTTCACCATCCTGTTACTCTGCTACAATTACCACCTCTGCAGTCATTTTATATGAATTAAATGAATTTATTTATCCATCCGAGAAGCTCTGGTGGCACTGTGGTTAAAGCACTGGAATGCTAACCAAAAGGTTGGCAAATTGAACTCACCAGCCATTCTGTAGGAGAAAAACGAGGCAGTCTGCTTCCATAAGGATGTACAGCCTTGGAAATCCTGTGGGGGTAGTTCTACTCTGCCCTGTAAGGTCACCAGGAGTCAGAACTGACCCCATGGCAGTGAATTTGGTGATTTTTGGATTCACCCATCCATTCTTTCATTTATAGAATAAATATTTATCAATAAATAATAAATATTATCCTCTGTCAGGCACTGTTCTAGTAACTGGGGATGCAGTGAAGATCAACACAAATTCCTGTCCTAATGGTGCTTACATTTGAGTGAATGAGTAAATGAATAGGAAAAGTCCTGGGAGAGATTTAATCCCAACTCTAACACTAACTGGCTCCTCTCCATGAGGCCTGCTGAGGGTGCCATCTCAGTGTGTTCTCTCAATGTAGGCCCCAGCTTCTCTGTCAGCTGTTTGGAAGGGTCCAGAGATATCTCTCTTCATCCTGTTTTGTAGCTCATGACCCCATGGTAGCCCACGGCTTTGCTAGTCACATACACTAGCAGTCTATGGCATGCTGTGTGGTAATCATGACAGGTTACCCTATCCTTCTATGGACTTATGGTTTCTTTAGGGCATTTATTTGGCTACTGATGGAAACTGCAGCAAGCTTCTTTGAAAGAATCTGAATCACCTACATATACCTCACCTTACTATCACACTGCACTGGAATTTGCCTATTGACTTATTCTCTTCTCTTCCACAAAGCTGAAACTTTCTTAAGGGCAAGGGCTATGTCCTGCTTATTTTTATATCCCCAGTATCTGGCACAACAAATGACCCAATGAATATTTGTCAAGTGAATGAATCAAATTGTCTTCAAAATTATTGGTATCTAGTATATCAAGACCATTATCTAGATGGTACCCAAAAGTTGTCTTTCTAATATTCAGAATATCATCAATCATTTGCCTAAATGGTTCCATATCACCATTCTTAGACATAAATTATTAATTTAAAATACTAATATATGACATAGCTTTGAAAAGAGGAATTAGACAGTATAAATTGCTTATAAATTTGCTTCATCCCAGAAAATATTTCAAAACCACGTGTAAGCAATGATAAACCAACATTTTAGCAGGGAATAAACTAATGTCTGTTGTGTTTTGTTTCAGTCTTTCTGTTTCAAATTACTTAACTGTATTTGTTGATTTGTGGACTTGACTTGCACATATTTTACTGGGAAGTATTTTCAGTCCAAAACTCTATACTCTCTGCCAAACTAACTTAAGGAGCTTCTTATTGAGGTTATCTGTCACATTGTAGACTTTTGTACTCCTCTCTATAAATCACAAGATAGTATTTCCAGAGTTTTTCATTGTCTCCTTAATTTTAAAATTTACTTACAAATCAATATTAATTTGAATTGAGGAGCAAGGAGGTAGGAAGAGCTCCTTGCAGGAGATTCAGACTCAGTTAACGTTGTGTGATAGGTGCTTTCATATATCACTTTAGCTTTAAACAACCTATTGATACAAGTTTTATTATTGTAAGGCCAAGACCTGTGAGACTTAAAGAGGTTGATTCTTGCCATGAGTCATACAACTAATGGAATAGGGGTACAAACTGAAACTCTTCATTCAAGTCCAGGGAAGATTTCCCCTGAAAAGAGAGATAACTGAAAATTATCTTTAATTTAGAAGTATCACCTGTTTGACAATAAAAACAGCTAATCAATGTGAATGTTTATCATATTATTATTAATAATTTTATCTTCCCAGATTGGTAAAGATTTAAACAATTGACAAGAATATGGGCAAGTGAAGGGGCTTTCTTGTTCACTGTTGAGAGTAATGAAAATTGATGCAACCTTTCTAGAAGGCCATTTACATTAAATGTAAATGAGGACCGACTACATTTTCATTTAGCAATTTAAGAATTTATCCCAATGAGTAAAAATTGCACAAATGTGTAAACATGAGCCCAAACACTGCCCAGTCCTGTGTCAGCTCCATGATTCTTGCTATACCTGAGCCCATTATTGCAGCCACTGTGTCAATCCATCTCATTGAGGGCCTTCCCCTTTTTTGTTGATCCTCCACTTCACCAAGCATGACATCCTTCTCCAGGAATTGGTCCCTTCTGACAACATGACCAAAGTAGGTCAGACGAAGTCTGGCCATTCTTGCTTCCAATGAGAATTCCGGCTGTACTTCCTCCAGGACAGATTTGTTAGTTCTTTTAACAGTCCATTGTACTTTCAGCATTCTTCATGAAGTTTATGGTATTAAGAATTGTAAATAACCAAATATTCTTCAATAGAAGGTGGAATAAATGAGGTATAGCATGTATATGAAATTGAATAGTATGCATATGACATTAAAAATTATGTAGATCTATGTTTATTGCTATGGAAATTTGTCTCTGAAATGTTGCTGAATGAAAAAGCGGATTACAAAATATCATGTTTAATATGAGCCCATTTATAACATATGGTTATTTTAAAATAATATATTTTTGATGGAGAGCTATTCACCAAAATGCTAACAATGTTTTCTTCTGGTTTGTGTTATTTGAGTGGCCTGTACTTTCTTTGTACTTTTATGTATGTGAAACTTTTATAATGAGCATATGTCATTTTTATTATCAAAAAAGAGTAAAGCTATTTTTATTTTGGAAAAAAATGTTATTCTCTGCATGTATGCCTTTGCTCAGTTCTTTACTGTCCACCTTAGCTGTGTACTTGGTAATGATCTGCAACTAGTAATAGTGCTTCTAATTCCCTTGCTCTTTATTAATTTTAATAAATATTAAATGACTGAAGCTACCAAATAGATTTGTCTGATACCCCCTGAACAATAAGCTTTGGGAGGGCACATAAAAAAACAATCCAAGAGGCAAAAAACAGACAAATACAGAAAAGTGGATAATAGATTACACTGCACACTGAGAATATTTTGTAATTAAGTATTAGTTGATTTTGGTAAAGTCTTAAAAACAATTACTTTTAACATTGATACTTACAAATCAGTACTCAAAAGCATAACCTACAGTTAAACTGAAAGATCTTTGAGGAGATCAATTCTTATATCATAAATGACCCATTCTCCAGACTGCCAGAAGAAAGAACAAATCTGTCTTGGAAGAAGTACAGTCAGAATGCTCCTTAAAAATGAGGATGGCGAGACTGCATCTCACGCACTTTGGACACATTATCAAGGAGGACTGGTCCCTGGAGAAGGACATCATGCTGGGTAAAGCAGAGGGTCAGTGAAAAAGAGGAAGACCTTCAATGAGATGGTTTGGCACAGTGGCTGCAACAATGAGCTCAATCAGCTATGATCATGAAGATGTTTCATTCTGTTGTACACAGGGCTGCTGTGAGTCAGGACTGACTCGACTAACAACAACATCAGTCTTTAGCCTACATAAAATTTTGACTTGCTGCACTTAGTATACTGTGAGCTATAGTTATCAGTTGGAAATAAAACTTGCAAGAGTGCAGAGAAAGTGTCACTGAATATAGTGTTTTCCTCTAGCATGTAGAGATGTAGCCTATGTAACAATGCTAATGGGATCCCCAATGGTGCATTAATTATAAAGGGAAATAGCAAAGTGTACTCCAGAGTAAAATACCAACTCTAATGAATTCTGTCTGGAGGGACTATTTTGTGGGCATAACTAAGATGCAGAGCGTATAAATATGATAAAAGCACTTCCCAGTAAAATCCAGCTAAGATAAATGAGTATTGGGTTTTGAAGAGCACAACACAGCCACAAATTTTGTTGTTTTGATACCAAAAAATGTGTTGGTGCTGTTTTGTGTTTCCTGGAAGAGAAATGCTAGACAATACCAACTGCATAAACCATCACTGCAAAGATATCAGTAAAAGAGAAGTTAAGGATTCGAATACATGTAACAGCACAATGGAAAAAGAAGTCACTTCTAAACCGTACACTGGAGTGAGGGATAAATAACCTCTGCTGGTCTTCTGAATCTCATTATTCGTTATAAACTTATAGAGATAATTTTATATAATTTTAAAAGTGTATGGGCTATTTACAGTGTGATTGCTGGACCATTAAACACTGGATCTTGTCATATTTTTCTTTTATGATTATAGCACAGGATTTTTTCAAAAGGGCTTCAGCCATATTAATCTATGACCTCTTAAGTGTTTTTATTTTGTAAATTGGAGGAAAATGTAAGATTCCAGGGTGCTGACAAAACCACATATGCATGTTTATACTAACTCATTGCCAGCAAGTCCAAGGCTACTGCTTCAGACAAGAGGCACAGCAATCTCTGACATTATTATTATGCATTAGTAGAGCATTTTGAAGAGGGAAAACATAATTCATGTGATGATGAGAGCCTAGAGTTGCCATTACATTTTTGATATAAAATTTTCACTCTATTTTAAAAGACATAGTCCAACATGTCTCCATGTTTTTCCCAATGTTATATGCTAGCATCATTGTTCTTGATTTAAATAGCCATCTGACTGAACCAAGTAGTGTTATAGCCTCACAATTAAAAGATCTCATCAATTTTAGTGAAACTACACTTCCACTTCACTTTATCCACTATCCATAAGGCCATATTCAGGCTCCTAGGAGCTCTGGTAGCATAGTGGCTAAGGCACTTGACTGCTAACCAGAAGGCTGGCGGTTCAAATCCACCAGCCACTCCTCGGAAGGAAGGTTGGGCAATCCTACTTCCGTAGTGATACTGCCTCGGAAACCCAAGGAGGGGTCGCTATGAGTCGGGGCCGACTCGACGGCAAATAACAACAACAACAATCACTCCCTGAAACTGCTATACATTAGAAATCATAGTCTGTTTTCTTTAGCCTTTGGATAATAAGACATCTTATTATCCAATATTTCTATTTTTTTCCCCAGGCCATCAACCACCATCTTCTTCCTCATCCACCTACTCCACGTTTTTCTTTGCATAGGCTGGGCCTCTGTTTTGTCTATATCAGTGATTGGCCTTACAGAGAAATAGCAACCTTATTAGATATTTCAAGCAGAGGAGTTCAATACTGGCAACTGGTTATCAAAGGGATGAAACGACTTGAAGAGCAAAAAGGGAAAATGTGCAGTTATCCAGAGACATTACCTACAGGAAGCTGCTCTGACTCATAGAGATGGAGGATTAAAAAGAGAAACTATGACTCAGACTCCATGACCCTTATGTTACAGAGGCTGCTGAGAACTTGCTGCTAACGCTTCTGCAACTGTGCTTCCAAGGAAGAAAGCAGGAATGTGGACTAACTCACCACCTGTGCTACTGCTAATGTCACTTCCAGAGGCCCAATCAGAAAAAGAGAAACAAAAAGCAGCTCCATTGTTCCACTTTCTATAATAAGAAGTTGGCTGATAAGGGCATCTAGAAAATAGTTTTCAGGCTTCCAGCCCCCAGAACTACAGAGAATGGCAGAGGGGCAGGAATGAAGCTGAGAGCCAACAAACAAATCCTGCCCTTTGGCTATTTAGCATTTATTCTTACCCTTCAACCCGACAGTTAAACTTCCAATAATAATAACAATATAATACAAGCATCCCTTAAGCAATTAAAGATGTTGTGAAGCTCCCAAAAAAAGACACAATGTCTCATCAGTCATTATTTCTATCTCTAGGCGATCTTAATTTTTCTTCCAATTTAGTTATAGCTTATCTGAATTTTTTAAGAATAAAGTAAACAATAAACATAAACCAACATTTCCCATGTAATATAGGAAGCAAGCCAGTGGCGGTATGGAGCAGCTAAGGGAGACCAGGAAGTGAGTGGACAAAGTCAAAGTGAGAAAACAAAGTCAGTTATTATAATGAAATGTACAAAGTCCTGGAGTTAGAAAACCAAAAGGGAAGAACACGCTCAGCATTTCTCAAGCTGAAAGAACTGAAGAAAAATTTAAGCTTCGAGTTGCAATATTGAAAGATTCTATGGGCAAAATATTCAATGATGCAGGAAACATCAAAAGAAGATAAAACAAAATACACAGTCACTGTACCAAAAATAATTGGTCAATGATCATCCATTTCAGGAAGTGGTATATGATCAAGAACCAATGGTATTTAAGGAAGAAGTCGAACCTGCACTGAAGGAATTGGTGAAAAACAAGGCTCCAGGAATTGACAGAATCCTCACTGAAATGTTTCAACAAACGGATGCCATGACAGAGGCACTCACTCGGTTATGCCAAGAGATTTGGAAGAAGCTACCTGGCCAACTGACTGGAAGAGATCCATATTTGTACCTATTCCAAAGAAAGGTGATCCCACAGAATGTGGAAGTTATAGAATAGTATCATTAATATCACACACAAGTAAAATCTTACTGAAGGTAATTAAAAAACGGTTGTGGCAGTACATTGACAGAGAACTTCCAGAAATGCAAGCTGGATTCAGACGAGGATGTGGAACGAGGGATATCATTGCTGATGTCAGATGGATCTTGGCTTAAAGCAAAGAATACCAGGAAGATGTTTACTTGTGTTTTACTGACTATGCAAAAGCATTCAATTGTGTGGATCATAACAAATTATGGATAACATTGAGAAGAATGGGAATTCCAGAATACTTAATTATAATCACGAGGAACCTGTACATAGATCAAGGGGACACTGTATGGTTGAAAATCAGGAAGGGAATGCATCTGGATTGTATCTTTTCACCATACTTACTCAATCTGTAGGAGCTTGGGTGGCATAGTGCCTAAGGCACTTGATTGCTAACCAGAAAGCTGGAGGTCCAAACCAACTAGCTACTCCTTGGAAGGAAGGTTGGGCAACCTACTTCCGTAGTGATACCGCCTCAGAAACCCAAGGAGGGGTCACTAAGAGTTAGATCCAACTTGACGGCAGTGAGCTTGGTTTTTATTATTATTATCATTATTCCATCTGTATGCTACGCAAATCCAAGAAGCTGGACTATATGAAGAAGAACGTGTCATCAGCACTGGAGGAAGACTCATTAACAACTTGTTATATGCAGATGACACAACTCTGCTTGCTGAAAGTGAGGATGACTTGAAGCACTTGCTGATGAAGATTGAAGACTACAGTCTGCAGTATGGATTACATACCTTAACATAAAGAAAACAAAAATCCTCACAACGGGACCAATAAGCAGCATCACAATAAATGGAGGAAATCAACATACACAGCCAGTAAAATAACTTCCTTTATTTCCACCATGGTTCAGGGGCTTAAAGAGTTCAAATTACAATCTCAACTTCTAGGTCAGTGGAACCTAGAAGAAATTGTTCTGTCTACATGGAAGCATTTGTCCCTTGAAATACAAGACTTTTAAACCAGTAGAGTTTTCTGTTGTAGGGATGGGAAGCAAAACATTTGTGAGTTAGCTACATATATGTAAAAGTGAGATGAGCCATTCCTACTTCAGCCCTTGATTCCCAGACCTGTGTATTCTGGGTATGAGAGAAATAGCCCCATATATTGGTCTTTGATTGAAAACATACTTCTTTCAACCCTGAAAAATGTTGCCTCACAGCTAACACTATAACTGAGTTTTCAGCAGGACATTTCAAAGTTCTGCATGGCCAGTTTTTCTTGGTGATTGTCCCAGTTTATTAGTGCTGCTGTAAGAAAAACACGACAAATGGGTGGTTTTAACAAACAAATTTATTTTCTCAGTTTAGGAGGCTAGAATTCTGAATTCAGGGCACTGGCACTAGATGAAGTCTTTCCCTGTCTGTTCAGGGAGAGGGTCTGTATGTCTTTTCAGCTTCTGTTCCTCAGGTCTAGGGTGGTGTTCATATGGTGTGTATTTTACCCTTGTTGGTGCTTCCTTGCTTTTGTGCCTAATCTGGTCTATATATATATATATATATATAT
>NW_006921684.1:9271704-9281197 GCF_000298275.1 Orycteropus afer afer
TTGAACATTTACCTCAAGTAGATACACTCCTTGGAGAGAACAATCATGGGAGAAAGAAGGGCTGCTTATGCACAGGGAGGCAGCTCAGGGGGCAGGAGTCTATGGAAGGATGGACATTGGGAAGAGGTAACTATGGGGAGGAAGTGGGAGAGGAGCTGTTGCATTGTGGTAAACTGTGGTCAATGTCAGGAGACAAAGTATATGTGAACCGCTGTATGGAAAGTAAATTTGCTCTGTAAACCTTCACCCAAATCACACACACACACAAAAAGAAATCCTTATTTTCAAATGGGATTATATCATAGTAAAACCAAAAACCCATTGCTGTGGAGTTGATTCCAACTCATACAACCCTATAGGACAGTGCAGAACTGCCCCACAGGATTTCTATTTAATCACTGCTCCAACAGGGCTCCTCAAACACACTATCAAAAAAAAAAAAAGAAAAAGAAAAAAAAAAGTCACTGCTATCAAGTAGATTCTGACTCATAGTGACCCCATTGAGTTTCCAAGGCAGTAAATTTTTATAAGTAGATTGCCCCATCTTCCTTCCATGGGCCGCTGATGGGTTTGAACCACCAACCTGCTGGTTAGCAACCAAATGCCTTAGGCACTGTGCCACCAGAGCTCCTTTGTCCATAGTACAGAGGTTAGGACTTACAACATATATTTTTTGGGGGACACCATGCAATCCATAACAGCAATGAGTATGACATAAGAATAGTCAATTCCATGGGTGTGAGACCATTGCCATACTTACTTTGTTCTAAAATGAGTTCTTGGTCAGAACCATATTTTAAGAGATACTATAAATCCACCAGCAGATGTCCTGGCAAAGTCATTGTGGGCATGGAAAGCGAATCCATACATATATCTATTCTGAGGAGAAATCACAGTTTCCTCCATCACGAAAAGGATCCAATGTAATCAGCGTATCACCAAGTAGTTAGTTGGTTGGTTCCCCTAAGGAACAGCACCAAATTAGGAGCTAAGAATTGATTCCTACTGTTGGTAGTTTAGGCATTCATAGTGAGAACCACATCAGCCTTTGTGTGGGGAAACACACGCTTAAGCTGTACCCTGTTGCAATGCCCATTTTGTATTATTTAATGCCAGAATTACTCATTCTGGCATTGCATTAATGGGTGGTTTGGGACAATATTGTTTTGTCCACCTATGTACTCTCTACTGTACTTGGGTGAATTCTATGAATACAGAAAGCATTCAGTAAGTATTATACTCTTGGCATAAATGAAGGAAAAGCAAGGGAAATCCCATGTAAGGTTTTGAAGAATAAAACAAGGAAGGTTTAGCCAAGGTATAAAAAAGAGCCTGAACAAGATGTAGAGGGCATAAAAAGTAAAGTCTTATAATAAAATGTGCAAAGAACTGGAGTTAGAAAACCAAAACAGAAGAACATGGTTGGCATATCTCAAGCTGAAAGAACTGAAAAAATTCAAGCCTCAGGATGCAGTATTGAAGGATTCAATGGGCAACATATTCAGCAACACAGGAAGCATCAAAAGAAGATGGAAGAAATACACTGAGTCACTGTATCAGAAAGAACTGGTTGATGTCCAAACATTTAAGGAGACAGCATATGATCAAGAACCAATGGCACTGAAGGAAGAAGTACAAGCTGCCCTGAAGGCACTGGCAAAAAACAAGTCTCCAGGAATTGACAGAGTACCCATTGAGATGTTTCAACAAACTGATGCAGCACTGGAAGTACTCACTTGTCTATTTCAAGAAATTTGGAAGAAAGCTACCTGGCCAATCAACTGCAAGAAATCCATGTGTGTGCACATCCAAAGAAAGGTGATCCAACAGACTGCAGAAATTATCTCACAATAACATTAGTATCACATACAAGTAAAATTTTGCTGAAAATAATTCAAAATGGTTGCAGCAGTACATCAACAAGTAACTGCCAGAAATTCAAGCCATATTCAGAAGAGGATATAGACAGAAGGATATCATTGCTGACGTCAAATGGATCTTTGCTGAAAGCAGAGACTATCAGAAAGATGTTTACCTGTGTTTTATTGACTATGCAAAGGCATTTAACTGTATGGATCATAACAAATTTCAGATAGCATTTCAAAGAATGGGAATTTCAGAACACTTAATTGTGCTCATGAGGAACCTGTATGTAGATCAAGAGGCAGCTGTTCGAACGGATCAAGGGGCTACTGAGTGTTTTAAAATCAGGAAAGTGTGACTCAGGGTTGTATTCTTTCACCATTCCTAATAAATTTGGATGCTGAGCAAATAATCTGAGAAGCTGGACTATATGAAGAAGAATGTGGCATCAGGATTGGAGGAAGGCTCATTAACAACCTGCAATAGGCAGAGGACACAAACTTGCTTGCTGAAAGTGAGGAGGTCTTGAAGCACTTACTGATGAAGATCAAAGACTGCAACTTTCAGTATGGATTAGACCTCAACATAAAGAAAACAAAAATCCTCACACCTGGACTAAGAAGCAACCACATGATAAACAGAGAAAAGACTAAAGCTGTCAAAATGTATTTTACTTGGATCCACAGTCAACATATATGGAAGCAGAAGTCAAGGAATCAAATGATGTATTGGACAAATCTGATGTAAAAGGCCTCTTTAAAGTGTTAAAGAGCAAACAATTGGCATAACATACTACACAAAACATTGTTCCACCTCCTACCTTGGTGAGTAGTGACTGGGATCTTAAAAGCTTGCAAGCAGCCATCTAGATACAATGATGGGTCTCTCCTCGTCCAGAGCAAAGAAAAATGAAGAAAACCAAAGATTCAACAGAAACAATTAGTCCTAGTGACTGGTACACCACGCGATCCTCAGCCTATACAACTATGAGACCAGAAGAACTAGATAGTGTCCTACTACCACTGTGAACCACTAGGAGGGGGATCTGTGTAAGAGATCCTTAATAAAGAGGGAGAACAATGTGGAACAAAACTCAAAATCATTTGGGGAAAAAAAAAGGGGGGGGGGACCAGGTTTGCTGGTCTGATAGAGCCTGGTAGAACCACTGAGACTATGGCCCCTAGCTGCCCTTCAGGTCTGGAATTGAACCCACACCTGTGGCTTCCAGTCAAACATAAGACAGGCATATGAGTTCAACATTTACCTGAGGTAAATACACTCCTTGGAGAGAACAATCATGGGAGAAAGAAGGGCTGTTTATGCACAGGGAGACAGCTCTGGGGGCAGGAGTGCTTGGAGGGATGAACACAGGGAAGCAGTAACAATTGGGAGGAAGGTGGTGGGGGGAGCTGTTGCATTGGGGTAAATTGTGGTCAATGTCATGAGACAAAGTGTATGTGAACTGCTGTATGGAAAGTGAATTTTCTCTGTACACTTTCACCCAAATCACAATTAAAATAATAATAATAATAATAATAATAAAACTTCCCAGGGCAGAGAGATCATTATTTTGAGAAGAAAAGAGAGGAGGAAATCATCTTCCCACTTTCCATAATGAGAAGTTGGCTAATAAGGGCTGATATGTTGACTAGCCATAGGGTAGAATTTGTCTCTTGGCTATTAGATTCACTCTAGCTTGAGTTCCTACTTTTTGAAGCAGAGATGTCATCTCATTCAGGAGTTCTGGTGGCGTAGAACCTAAGGCATTTGACTGCTAACCAGAATGCTGGTGGTTCAAACCCACCAGCCACTACTTGGAAGGAAGATGGGGCAATCTGCTTCCGTAGTGATACGGCCTTGGAAATCTAAGAAGGGGTCGCTATGAGTCGGATCAGACTCTACGGCAGTGAGTTTGGGTTTTGGTCATCTCACTCTGGTGAGATAGTGAAGGCCTGCAAATTTTGGACAGGGGTGGTTTAAGGATGACTGATGTGGCGTGGCCCCTCCTCTGAGTGTCCTTCTTTGGCCTACTTGCCCTCTACTTCCTTCTGCTTCTATGTATGGTCTGGACATGGTGGGAGGTAGCCAGATGTTCCCATATAGCCATAGCTCTGGTCTGAGGTCTTCAACCACCTTTATCAGCAGTGGGGCTGGTTCCTGTGTCTATTTCTCATCTGATCTGAAATCCAATGAGTAAGATGAGAAGGGAATTATCTCTCCCAGGCAGTACACCACACTCATGCTATCTCTACTTGGTTCAAAGTTCTTTCAGACTGAACTTAATCTGCTTCTCACTTTGAAATGTTCATGCCACGGAGACACAAACAAGTCCAATTTTCCTCCTGCATAAATTCTCACAGTGATGTTTTTCGGCAGCATTTTTTTCCCTTCAGCCTCCTAGTCACAGTCTGTGAGGACATTTTTTCAATTCATCAATAGCTCTCTTAAATTTTAGTCCCTTAAATTAAATGAAAGGAGCTCCAGTGGAATAGTGGTTAAAGCATTCTGCTGCTAACCAAAAGGTTGGTGGTTCGAACCCACCAGCCACTCTGCAGAAGAAAGATGAGGTAGTCTGCTTCCGTAAGATTTACAGCCTTGGAAACTCTATGGGACAGTTCTACTCTGTCCTAAAAAAAACCCATTATGAGTCAGAATTGACTTGATGGCAGGTTTTTGTTTTGTTTTTTAATTAAATGTAATACTTTAAATATAATCAGAAAAGGAATACTAATTTATTATATTATTTCATATTGGTATGTTTCTATTGAAGTCTCTGGATGGTGCAAACAGTTAGGAAGTCTGGTACTAACTGAAAGGTTGGCAGTTCGAGTCTACCCAGAAGGGTCTCAGATGAAATTCTGGCAATCTACTTCTGAAAAGTCGGCCACTCAAAATCCTACAGATCACACTTCTACTCTGACACATGTGGTTGCCATGAATTAGCATCAACTTGACAGCAACTAGTAATGTTTCTGTTAATATAGCCTAAGTTTGTGGTAAGTGCAGGTACATGTAGGTGTGCGTGTGGGTATGTGTGTGTGTATGTGTGTTTAAGTCATTATGTCTCACTAGTTCACACTGATTGGTTCTCCCAAAGCTTTGAGGTCTTTTTCTTTTTAACATAAACTGCTGATAACACAGTTGCATCCTCGTCTTGTGCAATTGATCTTTATCAAACAAAACCCAGAACTTATTATACTGTTACTGTTATCACACTTGTGTAATTGATTTTTATAAAATAAAACCCAGAACTTATTACGTATATTGTTGTTTTATTATTGTTTAACACTAAACAGCTATTTTAAATGACTTTATATACATTATAGTTAAACTATCTTGCTTGTTTTGACTGATCCAACCTTCTGAAGTGGCCCCTGGCTAACTCAACCTCATTTCTTACCACTACCTCCTTCTGACTGCGATTCCACAGATTTAGTGTCTTTTGTTCTAGCCCCACCAGAACAACAAGCATGCCATGTTCCTTCCCGCCTCCATGCCTTTGCACATGCTGTTCCATCTACCTGGAATTCCCTCCTCTCCACCCCTCTGCCAGCCAGTCAGATATTTACCCATCACTCATGATCTAATATAAGTACCAGTTCCTCTTTGCAAACTTTCCCAAGCAGCTTCCTCTTTCTGTCTCCTTCAGTAATTAAGATGTTTCTCTACTGTCACATGTTGCCTATTGTTTTATAATTGTTACCATATTATCTATGGGTTTCTTTCTTGTGCCAAGACTGCGACTGCTTCCAGAACATGGACTTAGATACTCATTCACTATTCAAGCAATTTTCTACCCATTTAGAAGTATTTTTTTCAAACCGTTTAAATGTATGCATATACTTTGATACATTAATGACACTTCTATAAATATATCCTATGAAAACAATCATAGAGGTGCATTGTTGTTGTTTATAATAGTAAATAGCTGAACTATTTTCAATAGTGAATAGATGGAAAAAACCTAGGTGCCCATCAACAGAAGAATGGATAACCAAACTGTGGTACATACACACAAAGGAATACTATGCAACCCTAAAGAATAATGTAGAATCTGCAAAACACTGCATAACGTGGATGAACTTGGAGGATATTATGCTGAGTGAAATAAGTCAATCACAGAAGGACAAATATTGTATTAGTCTGTTATTGTAAAAAGTCAAGAAAAGATTTATAAAAGGAAGGAAATTTTCTTTGTTGGTCACCAGGTGCAGGAGAGGAGGGAAGGGAGCACTGTTAGATAGGTAGAGAAAAGTATTGATTTGGGTGAAGAGAAGGGCAATGTACCAAATGTGAGTGATCAACATGGTGGCACTGAAGAAGAGGAAAACATGGAGAGGTACATAGGAGGTACAGACAACAAAGATGAACCCTTTTGCACATAGAGTACTGCATTGTCAGTGAAGGCAAACATGGGTATATGGGTGGATAGATGGGTGGGATGGGTGGATAGGCTGAACTATCAGGCATGTCTATGCATTGGGGAGTGTACCCAAGACCATGTATAGGATTGGCAGACAATGGTTCTTCAAGTGTATTGGTATGTTCTGTAAGTATCCCCAGGCATATAGTAGACCTGACAAGAGACAAGGTTGTAGTCACTTCTTGGCCACAGCCAGCTACCCAGAGGGAGCAAGTAGTTGGACCTGTGGGCTCAGGACCATAGTCACAGGGGTCACTAAGCTTAATTGGCATAACATACTATACAAAAACATTGTTCCACATCCTACTTTGGGGAGTGGCAACTGGGATCTTAAAAGCTTGCAAGCAGCCATCTAGATGCAACGATGGGTCTCCCTTCATCCAGAGCAAAGAAGAATGAAGAAAACCAAAGATTCACGGAAACAATTAGTCCAAGTGACCAGTAGACCATGCGATCTGCAGCCTATATGACTATGAGACCAGAAGAACTAGATGGTGCCCGGCTAACACTGCCAACCACCTGGAGGGGGATCTATGTAGGAGATCCTGGATAGAGTGGGAGAACAATGTGAAACAAAACTCAAAATCAAAAACAAAACAAAACAAATGACCAGGTCTGCTGGTCTGATAGAGCCTGGTGAGACTCCTGAGACTGTGGGCTCTAGCCCTGGGGCTGGGAGAACCATGGTGTAGGAACTGCAGTGTGGAGCTGGCAGGGAGGAGAGCCTTCTGACCCCTTCCCCCAAGGCTTAGCCATGTCAAGCTCAAAATCATTAAAAAACAAAAAAGGGATCAGGTTTGCTGGCCTGGTAGAGCTTGAGGGAACCACTGAGACTCCTAGGTCCTAGCTGCCCTTCAGGTCTGGAATTGAACCCACTCCTGTTGCTTCCAGCCAAACAAAAGACAGGCATACGAGCTAAACATTTACATTAGGTAGATACACTCCTTGGAGAGATCAACCATGGGAGAATAGAAGGGCTGTATATGCACATGGAGACACCTGGGGTGGGGCAGGAGTGCAGGGGAGGGAAGGACACAGGGAAGAGGTAACTATGGGCAGGAAGTGGAAGGGGAGCTGTTGCATTGTGGGAAATTGTAATCAATGTTATGAGACAAAGTGTATGTGAGCTGCTGTATGGAAAGTGAATTTGCTCTGTAAACTTTCACCCAAATGACAATAAAAATTAAAAAAAAAATAGTAAATAGCTGAAAAGATTCTAAATGTCTAACAACAGAAAATTGGTTAAATAAATTATAAGTAAATGTAGTCATTAACTACATTTATTTTCAAGAATATTTATTATACAAGAACGTTCATCCTACATCATGAGGTGGTAAAAAGCTGATTACTAAACAGTATGAAAAACATGGTCCTGCTTTTTGCAAAAAGAAAGTTTGTGCATGGAAAAGAGTGTAGAAAAAATAAATTCAAAAGTAAGCGGGTGTTAGGATTACAGCAATATTCTCCTTATGGCTTACTTATATTTTCTGCTTAACAATGAACATGTATTATTACTTTAATTTTTTAAATGAATGTCATTATTAGAAAAGTTAAAAATTAATTTTTGCAATCTTATTTGATGGGATTTGAATAAGAAATAAAAACCATATGCAACAATATATCAATAGTTTCATTAGGCAGCCTTCTGTGTTAAGAAAGCTGCTTTTATCTCGCTACTTCACATGTTATTAATTTCCTGTAGAGAGATTCCACTGCTTTAGCTCTTTAAACTTACTCACTATCTGTACTTCCATCCATATAACGCAGAGGTCTTTTGTTTTTGCTGAGTCTATTATAAGAAATTGAGGATAATGAACCCCCAAGCAAATATTCAAGGAACTAAGCTTAATTTGTTAAGAGTACTATAGTGATGTGATAACAATTACGCTTTTGCTTCCAGGGTGGAAGAGTAAGCGATGCCCTAAGGTCACCCTATGTGCCTCTTCATCGGCCAGCCTCTCTAAATGTTACATTGATTGGAATGGAGACCACAAGAGAGTAAGTGTATATCAGTGAGAGTTATCCTTCTACTAGTCAGTCAGTAATACATATTCGTATGTGGAATGCAGCATCAGTTACAACAAGAATGTTAATATTTAATTAAAATTAAATGTTAATTTAATTTCTAAACTCTAAAGGAATTGGAAATTAGTAAAATTAAAAGTAATGAAATGTAAAGTCCTCTTGTTATGTGCTTGCTCTTGTATCTCATCCTCATGCACTTCTCTTTCCTCCAAGGTTTAGTGTTTCACTGCTGACCTCCTTCCCAGACATTTATGTGATGTACAGTGGAACATTCATTTGCTTACAGAAAGACTCTTCTTGATTCTTGAGCTGGTCAAGAGTTTTCACCCTTCCCACTGTCTTAACAAAACCAGTCTCTCCTCCAAGGACATGGTTGTCCTTTCCTTTACAACTCTGTCCAGAGACAGGTACTCATTTTGCCATGAGTTTGACATGGCTAGGCGCTGGGGGAAGGGGTCAGAATGCTCCCCTCCTGGCCAGCTCAATGCTGCAGTTCCTACAACATTGCTCTCCCAGCCCCAGGGCTGGCTTCATAGGTGTGTGACCAGTGCAGTTGCAAGGGCCTTGTATGTGCACACAAGGGCCTCTGCTTGGAGTTTAATGCCCTACCGTTGCCATCTTGAAACTCTTAACAATTTTATCTTTCAATCTGTGTTTTTAAAGGAAGACCATGGGATAATAAAATATACACCAGGGGTTTGCAGCCTTTGTTTATATGCAGTCCCAGCTCCCACTACCTCCCCATCTTGGGATGAGTTCTTGGCCTCTCATCCCCAACCCCTGATTACCTGGGCCCCCCTCCTAACCTCCCACACCCTCTCCCCAGGTGTGGTAGTTTAGGTGATGTGTCAACTTGGCTGCGCTTGTTTTTGAGTGGCTGGGCAGCTGGATGTAGTATTCCCCATGATGAAACTGGTAATCAACTCCATGGTGGAATCTATTGTGAACAGCTGAGTAGCTGCCTTAGGGATGTGGTCTGCTCCTAGTATATAAGGTGACCCTTTAAGAACAGTCTGTAGGTCTTCCGGTAAGAGGAGGAATAGGCAGACAAGCAACACAGATCCTCTTCAACAAAGAAAAGAAAAACCAATTGACAGAGATGTTGTTGTTGTTAAGTGCCGTCGAGTCGTTTCCGACTCATAGCGACCCCATGCACAGCAGAACGAAACACTGCCCGATCCC
>NW_006921684.1:9282802-9283767 GCF_000298275.1 Orycteropus afer afer
CGGAGACAACCTGAGCTGTTGACTTTCTGCTGTCCAGAGGGTGAAGCCATTTTGATTGTTTACATGTGGCAGCCATTTTGGATATTTAAAGACACTGAGGGTGCAGCCATTTTGAATGTTTAAAAGCAGTGGCAATTTTGGATATTTAAAGTGACTGAGGTGGCAGCCATTTTGAATGTTTACAAGCGGTGGCCATTTTGGATATTTAAAGTGACCAAGGGTGCAGCCATTTTGAATCTTTATAAGTGGCAACCATTTTGGATTTTAAAGTGATAGCAGCCTCATTCGGATTCCAGGGACCGAGGAATCAGCTCTGATTGCGAAGGGCAACAGGGACATATGAAAGGCCGACAACAGGAAAAGAGACAGGTGGTGAGTGTTTAAGTGCTGCTCTCTACCAAATGGAGGAGCATAGCACAGTACCCTGCTTGCATAGATAACATACAAAGAAAACATATATCGTGGGCAAGTCACTAAACATACAATCACCAATTAAATATAAACACAAAAATGTCACTATGCCTTGGAAACAACAGAGCATCACAGTGCACACAAAGAAGCAAGGTAAAACAGGAGAAATAAGGGACCAGGATATGGACCCAAAACACATCCTAAGGGAAGATGCAGCATTGGAACTCCCTGATAAGGAATTCAAAAGAATTATATTTAGGTATCTTCAATGAATTCAGAGACAGATCAAGGAAAACACAGAGAAAACCCTAGAATAATCTCAAAAGACAATACAAGAACAAAATGACAAAATAAATGAAAAGTTAGAAATGATACAAAATCTACACACAGAAATCCAGAAGATTAATACTATATTTTCAGAAATAGATAAGACATTGAATGGTCAAAGGAGCAGAATTGAATCAATGGAAGACAGAATTAGTGAGATTGAAGGCAAATACCTGAATACTACTTTGGAAAGGGATCAATGAAAAAAAAGATCAAAACAAAATGAT
>NW_006921684.1:9284593-9307914 GCF_000298275.1 Orycteropus afer afer
TTAAAAAAAAAATAAAATAAAATAACTTCTAGATGGTAGGGAAGTCAACACAACTATAAGATGGAACAAACTGTTCTAAACTTGGGAAGAAAACTATTAAATCACAGGATAACCTCAAAGAAAAATGATAAACCTTCACATCAAAAAAGAGGACCAGCAAAAATATTCAGCAAATACTAAAACAACAGCAATGAAGGAAGTGATAACATGATTCATAAATAAAACAAGCTCAGCACAGAAAATTATATGGAACAAAGAAATTGACACCACAAAAAAGCACGTAACAAAAATGACAGAAACAAATTCATATTTGCCGATGATTACATATCTGGCAAGGGACTTATCTCTAAGATTTATAGCAGAAGAGTGGATGGCCAAACTATGGTACATGCACATAATGGAATGCTATGCAGTACTAAAGAACAATGTACAGTCTACAAAACATTGCATAATATGGATGAACTTGGAGGACATTATGTTGAGTGAAATAAGTCAGTCACAGAAGGACAAATATAGTATTAGTTCATTGTTATGGAGGGTCAAGGAAAGGTTTATATATGGAGGGAAACTTTCTTTGTTGGTTGCCGGGGTGGGGAGGGAACACTGCAAAAAAAACAAAAAACAAAAATGCATTGACCCATGTCAAAAAAAAAAAATCATCTGTGCCTTTTGGCCCGCTTGAACCCTGCATGTAGCCGAATTGCTGTTCAGCAGCCTGCCATGTTGTCTGCCGATCTTGAGACTTGAATCAGGGCCTACTGTGTGGCTTGGTAATATCCGGACTGTGCCTTTTTGTTTGTTGACCTTTAGTTTGTCAGTCTCAGCAGCCAGCAGCTGCCTGAGTGAAAAAAGCCTCCAGCTTCAGTGGGCTGGGAGCAAGAGGAGCTGCAGCCCAAGGTCAAGGGGCTTTCACCCAACCCCTAGAGCCTGGCATTTTGAACTTGAACTTCTAGCCTCCAAAACCTTAAGAAAATAAACTCCTAATTGTTACTGCCATCCATTTGTGGTATCTTCTGTAAGAGTGGCACAAAGTAACCAAAACACCAGGGCAGTGAGGAGGTCATGCTGGCAGAGGAAGCCAGCTCACGTTCTGCCATTGCCTTCTGCCCCTAGCTGAGGACTGGATATGGGTGTGGGTAGGGTCAATGTTGTATGCCCATGCCCTGGGGTCTTGGAGTGGATCATGGCAGTGGCCATCCCTGCTCCAGGCCAGCAGTGCCACAGTATGTTTGGCAGGCAACTAGGGAGAGGTGAACCTCTAACCCACCCCTGATCCAGGCACCAAGTGTGTCATGGTGCTGAGGCTGTAATTCCTTGATGGTTATCCTTCCAATGTGAGCTGGGCAGAAGGCTATAGAAAGGGGAGACTGACTTCCCTGTCCTCAGTTGGGGTGCAGTGCATCAGTCTAGTAGCTGAATAGAGGGAAAACTCAAAAGCCAATGAGTCATGGGATAGTCCCCCTCCCCCTCCCTGCACCTCAGGTACCTGCAAGGATCTGTACTCCCACTGCAAGTACCCCCAGACTGGAGGGAACGTGACATTACATAAAACCAAAAACCAAACACTGCCCTCGAGTTGGATCTGACTCACAGAGACCCTACCTTGGGGTCTCTCTCAGAAGTAGATTGCCCAATCTTCTGAGGAGTGGCTGGTGGGTTTGAACTGCTGACCTTCTGGTTAGCAGCCAAATGCCTTATCCACTACACCACCAGAGCTCCTTTTTAGTACCTTTAGCACCACTTTATCCCCGTTTTTTGAATAAGAGACCTCACATTTCCATTTTGCATTGGACCCCTGAATTATCCAGCCAGCCCTGTGCAGCCTCAGACAAAGATGTCACCACTTTTACAGCTCCTGCAATCTGACATCCTCAGTACTCTTGCTTCTGTACGTGGAGTTTCCTCCCCTGACTAGTATCTTTAACCCTACTCTTAGCCACTGGGGTGTGTGATAATTATGAATGTGTAGGACCCATTTACAAATCTAGCTTCTCTATTTCACTGCCCTTCAAATTCTGTCTAGGAGAACAATTCACTCTTATAGTCCACTCAGTCCTTTCCACCATCCAGCTGCTTCACCTCAACCTTATTGTTGTGATTTAAATGCATAGGCTTTGGGGCAAATCAACAACCTGTGTGACACTGAACAAGTTAGCCTCCATTTCTTCACCTTTAAAGAGACTAATATTAATTCTAAAGGTATGCTGTAAGGAATAAATAAAATCAGTTATGTGATGTGTTTAGCATGGTGCATGGCACATAAGACATTCTCAATAAATAGCCAGCATTGTCCCCTTGGATCATAACTTCCTATCCTTCCAGTTCACTCTCTTATCCACATCTCACTGACCTTTAACACCAAGACCTCTGGACCCTCAATTTTTCCCTTTTCTCTCAGTCTTCATGACACCATTCCCTTCGCACCACCACCTGCTAAACTTTACTTACCATATTATTATAATTTTTAAATCTCAACAGCATCCTCTGTGTTCTGCAAATGCCATTCCTATGATCTGCTTTCTCAGCTCCGGTACCTAAGCACTGTTAGAGTCAAGAACATTGCTACACAGACTTGTGACTCACCACACTTATGTCTCCATTTGAGCTGGCGCCTCAATGCTTCTTAGTAGTTGCTTTGCCTTTTACAGGTTATCTGCATCCCCGTACCTCACAGCAGTTGTGCAAAAACCTCTCTTTAAGTCTTGCCTTTTCTACCCCTCTCAGCCATTGTCTCTGCTTTCTCCCTTAGAGGAAAAAAGCAGGCGATGGGGTTGCACTTCCTCCCCTTTCTGCATTTAGACAGATCTACAGAGGGTGTCTTTTCCCCTCTCTTTCCTTACTTTCCTCCACTCATTTTTGACAAGCCAAACTTGTCCTTCTCGGCTCTAGATAATATTTCTTCCCTTTTCCTCTATCAATTTATCCTTTCTACTTTATCTTCAGGAGCTCTGGTAGCATAGTGGCTAAAGCACTTGACTGCTAACCAGAAGGCTGGCGGTTCAAACCCACCAGCCACTCCTCGGAAGGAATGTTGGGCAATGTATTTCCGTAGTGATACTGCCTCGGAAACCCAAGGGGGGTCGCTATGAGTCAGGTCCAACTCGAAGGCATATAACAACAACAACAGCCTCCCTTGATGAATTCATTCCATCTTGTAGTACCTAAGGCATTTGACTGCTAACCAGAAGGTTGATGGTTCAAATCCACCAGCTACTCCGTGGAAGGAAGACTGGGCAATCTATTTCCATAAAGATTTACCACCTCAGAAACCCAACGTGGATTGCTATGAGTCAGAATTGCCTCAACGGCAGTGGATTTGGCTTTTGGGTTTTGTTACTTTAACCACTCTCTGTTTTCTGATGAGTTCTGGGATTGTAGTGGGTAAGGCATTTGGCTCCTAATCAGAAGGCTGATGGTTCAAACCCACCAGCTATTCCACAGAAGATGAGGCAATCTACTTCCGTAAAAGATTTACAACGTCGGAAACCCATTGGGGATCACTATGAGTTGGAACCAACTCAATGGCAGAGGTTTAGTTTTCTTTTTTCTGACGACTACTTCTAAATGCTGGGCTCTAGGCCCATGGGTGGATTCAGAGCACTGACCAGCCAGTCACACCCTAGCTAAATCAGCTCATTTAGGAAAAATCAATTAATCTCTGTAAGTCTCTGTTTCCCCATCTGTACCAAAAAAAAAAAAAACCCACCAGAGCTCCTCATTTGTACAAAGGAAATAATAATATACATCTCATAGGCTCATTAACAACCTGCAATATGCAGACAACACAATTTTGCTTGCTGACTGTGAAAATGACTTGAAGCACTTACTGATAAAGATTAAAAACTATAGTCTGCAGTATGAATTACACCTCAACATAAAGAAAACAAAAATCCTCACAACTGGGCCAATAAGCAGCATCATGATAAATGGAGAGAGATTGAAGTTGTCAAAGATTTCCTATTACTTTGTTCCACAATCAACACCAGTGGAAGCAGCAGTCAAGAAATCAGATGACGTATTGCACTGGGCAAATCTGCTGCAAAAGATTTTAAAGTGCTGAAGAGCAAAGATGTCTCTTTGAAGACTAAGGTGTGCCAAGCCATGATATTTTCAATAGCCTTGTATGCATGTGAAAAGTAGACAATGAATAAGGAAGAATGAAGAAAAGTCCATGCTTTTAAGTTGTAGAATTGGCAAAGAATACTGAAAATACCATGGACTGCCAGAAGAACTAACAAATCTGTCCTGGAGGAAATGCAGCCGGAATGATCTTTGGAAGCAGGAATGGCCAGACTTCGTCTCACCTACTTTGGTAATGTTGTAAGAAGGGACCATTCCCTGGAGAGGGATATCATGCTTGGTAAAGTGGAGGATCAGCAAAAGAGGGAAAGGCCCCCAATGAGATGGATTGCCACAGTGGCTGCAACAATGGTCTCAGCTATAGCAAGGATTGTGAGCCCGGCACAGGAACCGGCAGTGTTTATTCTGTCGTACATAGGGGTTGCTATGAGTCGGAGCCGACTAGACAGCACCTAACAACAATAACACAGGCTTGTTGTAAGGACTGAAATACTGCAGACAAAGTAAAGGGTGATGAGTATGCTGTTCTAAAGGAGCTGTGGTAGCACAGTGCCTAAGGCACTTGACTGCTAACCAGAAGGCTGGTGGTTCAAACCCACCAGCCACTCCTCGGAAGGAAGATGGGGCAATCTACTTCCGAAGTGATACTGCCTCGAAACCCAAGGAGGGGTTGCTGTGAGTCGGGTCTGACTCGACGGCACATAACAACAACAACATGCTGTTCCAAAAGTAATTGCTATCAATTCCTGCTGGACATCTGTAAGCCCTCACATATCTAGTGTGTTCTGTCAGCTGCAGTATTATATGTAGAACCCATTTTGATCCACTGGTGCCTTTCTGTTGATCAAACCGAAAAAACCAAACTCACTGCTGTCGAGTCAGATCCGACTCAGAGCCACCCTTCCTTGGGTATCCAAGGCGGTATCACTATGGAAGTAGATTGCCCAACCTTCCTTCCAAGGAGTGGCTGGTGGGTTTGAACCACCAGCCTTCTGGTTAGCAGTCAAATGCCATAGGCACTATGCCATGTGCATAATCACAACATTTTGAACTCTTGCTTTTCCTTTAGTTCCTCTCATGTCTATTCCACTTGCCAGTTCTACCTTTGCTCACTGACTTGAATGCACTTCTATTCTATCTGAGGTGGTCTTTCTGAGGTTTACAAACTATTAAAGATGCCCATTTTTTAAGGTTTCCTACACCTAGGTAGGGAGCTCTGGTGGCATAGTACCTAAGGCATTTGATTGCTAACCAGAAGGCTGGTGGTTCAAACCCACCAGCCACTCCTTGGAAGGAAGATAGGATAATCTACTTCTGTAGTGATTGACATTGCCTCAGAAACCCAAGGAGGGGTCACTATGAGTCAGATCCAACTCGACAACAGTGGGCATACCTAGGTACGGACTGGTTGATACTAGCTTTCTGAATATATTTTTCTGCAATCTTTATTAACAACTCTGTTGATACTGAGAAATCATTTTAATTTTCCTGGAATCCAGATTCCTGGGTCCATAGAGTTGGGGTGACCCACCCAGGCCGTTTTGCCCTTAGATGTTCTTTTGAACTTTGAGCCTTTAAGAAACTGGTTTTCTAAGATCACCTTCAAGTCAAACAATAACCATTTTGCCTCAGACATTGTGTTCTTTTGAAGAACTCAGTTTCAGGAAACAGAGACTCCAAAGGTCTGACTGGGAGCTATGTTTTAGGGTAAATCAGTCTTGATATTAACTGTTCTTCAAGACAGTGCCATGTGAAATTCTTCCTAACCACAAATTGTATATCAGTTCTGTTTCTACCTTTTTCTTGGCAATGCTGGTAAGATTTGGTTTAAGAGTATATTCAAGTTCTTTCCTCTTTCTAGGAGCTCTGGAGGCATAGTGCCTAAGGCATTTCACTGCTAACCAGAAGGTTGGCAGTTCAAACCCACCAGCCACTCTTCGAAAGGAAGACTGAGCAATCTACTTCCGTAGAGATACCGCTTTGGAAACCCAAGGAAGGGTCGCTATGAAACTTCAATCAATTCTGCTGTTGGCTTAATATGGTTTTTGTTTTAACAATACCCAAGGAACAATGTTGAAGAGACATTACCCAATAGGATAAAGGACACATCCTGTATCATGTCATGACTGGCCCTTGCCTATTTTTTAAACATATCCACTCTCCCACAAATGCCCATGTCTCAAAAAGTGAAGCCACTGGCAATTTCTGGAAGGCATCACTTCAGTCAAGCCTCTCTGCCTAGAGTGCCTTTCTCAACTTCCATCCTCCTTTGTGCAGGTTCCTCTGACCATCTCTGTCCCCAGCCCATTGCCAAATTAACTAGTTCCACTCTTCCTCAGTTTTGATCAATCTTTCCTATGAATATTTGCCTCGTGATCATGCTGAATTTCAATTTTTAGTCATGTCTTTATCCCTAGTGCCCAGTTCGATGCCTGGCACACTGCAGACCTTCAGTATCCACGTATTGATTGAATAAATCAAAAACCAAACTCACTGCCTTCAACTTGATTTCAACTTATAGTGACCCCCATTGGGTTTTTGAGGTGATAAATCTACAGAAGTAGATTATCCCATTTTTCCTTCCGCAGAGCAGCTGGTGGGTTTGAACTGGTGACGTTCTGGTTAGCAGCCAAATTCCTTATCAAAGCACGCCACCAGAGCTCTTACTGATTTAACAAATGCAAAATATTCAAGAAGTACTTCATCAGAATTCCACTAGGGGGCACTATCTCTTCATTTTAAGATGAAATAGCACACACACTTAGTAAATCAATTTGCTATGAAATATTCAGCTTTGTGTTTAATTTTTAAAGTCATTTGTTGTTTACTTAATGGAAACTGAAATTCTGCCATGTCATACAAACCTCAAAGCACTGTACAATTGCCAGTTCTTTCTGGTTTTATGGATAATGTCAATATCCATGCTTCTATAAAAACTGAAATTGAACATGGCATTTAATTTTGTATATTAAGAATTCAGATCACTGAATTTATATGAAAGATTTTTCCTTAGTTTTAGGTTAATACCCTTAGATAAGGTTAATATTTAATTAGCTCATTTCAAGTATGTATATACATTTTTGCAAAGACTTGTAAACTTTTCTTTACCACACTTACACTCATTTCGCCGCAGTATGCCTACCAGGCATCTTGATCTGCCTGAAACCACAGAGATTTTAGTAAGAGCAGCTGAAGGGCAAGAAGATGATTTCACTAGCAATTAATAGTCACTTAAATTCAGCAATAATATACTTAGCACTGACATAATGCTTTAATATTTTGGTTATTTGCACTAATATAACATTCTTGACTGGCCCCTAAAACTTCTGTTATACCAAGATTCTGCTTTTAAGGAAAAATATTATTCTTTACATTGATACTCTAAAGGCACCAAAGAACCAAAAAACAAACCCACTGCTACCAAGTCATTTCCGACTCATAGTGACCCTCATTGGGTTTCTGAGGTGGTAAAATCTTTACTAAAGTCGATTGCCCAGTTTTGTTTCTGTGGAGTGGCTAGTGGGTTTGAACCACCAACCTTCTGGTTAGCAGTCAGATGCCTTGGTCACAGTGCTACCAGAGCTCCTTTATAAAGGCACAGCTAAAACACCGAGATTATACTCACTCTCAGCCTTCAGAGAGACATCAGCAAGTGGCTAAATGCCATGAGGTAAGGGCACCAACAGAACATGCAATAAGTGCTGGCAGGCAGGTGCTCAAGGAGGAACCTAGTTAAAGGCCAGTTGCTTGATCCGATGGGCTCTGTCTTAGTTTCCTAGTGCTGCTATAGCAGAAACAGTGGGTGGCTCTATAGAACAAATTTTTTCCTCATAGTTCAGTAGGCTGGAAGTTGGAATTCAGAGTGTAGCTCTAAGGGAAGGTCCTTCTTTGTCTATTTTAGCTTCTGTTGTTGTCCTATGTTGTGGAGTAGATTCCAACCCCTGGTGACCTTATAAGCCAGTACAGAACTGCCCCACAGGGATTCTAGACTGACATCTTTACAAAAGTAGTTTGCCATATCTTTCTTCCAAGGAGTGGCTGGTGGGTAGTCAAGTGCTTTAACCCTGTGCCACCGTGGCTCCGAATTTCAGCTTTCTGTTGTTGTTATGTGCCATTGAGTCAGCCCCAACCCCTCCTTGGGTTTCCGAGGCAGTATCACTACAGAAGTAGGATTGCCCAACCTTCCTTCCGAGGAGTGGCTGGTGGGTTTGAACTGCCAGCCTTCTAGTTAGCAGTCAAGTGCCTTAGGCACTATTCTACCAGAGCTTCAGCTTTCTAGTAGCTGTAAACCCTTTTTCCTGACAATCTTCACATGATACCCATTTTTCCTTGTTTGTGCTCTTATCTGTGCTCTTTTTGGCCTCATTAATATAACAAAGAAAACTCTATTCTCAAAAGAGATTATGTTTTTGCTGTTGTTAGGTGCCATTGAGTTGCCTCCCACAGAGACCCTATGTACAACATAAGGAAACACTGCCCATCATACACCATCTTCACATTCCATGTTATGCTTGGGCTCACTGTTGCAGCCATTGTGTCAATCCATCTCATCGAGGATCATCTAGATCTTCTAGTGGAGCATGACATTCTTCTCCAGGGATTGATCCCTTCTGACAACATGACCAAAGCACGTAAGATGAAGTCTGGCCATTCTTGCTTCTAAGAAACAATCCGGCTGTACTTCTTCAAAGACAGATTTGTTTGTTCTTCTGGTAGTCCATGGTATTTTCAGTATTATTTGCCAATATCACGATTCAAATGCACCAATTTTCCTTCAGTCTTCCTTATTCATCGTTCAGCTTTCACATGCATAAGACACTATGGAAAATACCATGGCTTGGGTCAGGTGCACCTTATTCTGCAAAGTGACATCTTTGTTCTTTTAACATTTTAAAGGGGTCTTTTGCAGCAGATTTGCCCAGTGTAATACGACCTGTGATTTCTTGACTGCTGCTTCCAAGAGCATTGATTGTGGATCCAAGTAAAATGAAATCCCTGACAATTTCAACCTTTTCTCCATTTATTGTGATGTTGCTTATTGGTCCAGTTACAAGAATTTTTGTTTTCTTTATGTTGAGGTGTAATTCACACTGAAGGCTATAATCTTTGATCTTCATCACTAAGTGCTTCAAGTCCTCTTCACTTTCAATAGGCAAGATTGTGTCATCGGCGTATCGCAGGTTGTTAATGACTCTTCCTCCAATCCAGTTCCTACCTTCTTCTTCATATAGTCCAACTGCTCAGATTATCTGTTCAGCATACAAACTGGTGAAAGGATACCACCCTGACACACACCTTTCTGAATTTTAAACCATTCAGTACCCCCTTGTTCTGTATAAATGACTGCCTCTTGGTCTATGTACAGTTTTCTTATAAGCACAATCAAGTGTTCTGGAATTCCCAATCTTCACAAATGATCCATCATTTGTTATAATCCACACAGTTGAATGCTTTTGCATAGTTAATAAAACAAAGGTAAACATCTTTCTGGTATTCTTTTCTTTCAGCCAAGATCCATCTGGTATCAGCAATGATATCCTTAATTCCATGCCTTCTTCTGAATCTGGCTTGAATTTCTGGCAGCTTCCAGTTGATGCAATGCTGCAACCATTTTTGAATTAATTATCTTCAGTAAAATTTTACTTGCATGTGATACTAATGATCTTACTCAATAATTTCCACATTCTGTTGGATCACTTTTCTTGGGAATAGGCACAGATATGAATCTCTTCCAGTCAGTTGACCAGGTAGCTGTCTTCCAAATTTCTTGGCATAAATGAATGAGCACCTCCAGTGTTGCATCCATTTGTTGAAACAAATTAATTAATCATTGGAACATGGAATGTACAAAGTATGAATCCTAGAAAATGGGAAGTTGTCAAAAATGAAATAGAACACACAAAGATCGATATGCATAGTTATAGGGGTCAGGATTCCAACATATATTTTTGGGGAACACAATTCAATCTATACAGGCTCCAAGGAATAATTCACCATAAAGAACCCTGGCGATGCCACATCTAAGCAGTGGGCTGCTAACACAAAGACTAGTGATTTAAACCTACTCAGCAGCTCTGTGGGAGAAAGACTTGGTGATCTGCTCCTGTAAAGATTACAGCCTAGAAAACCTATGAGGCAGTTCTCTGTCACATGGGGTTGCTAGAAGTTGATATTTGGGAAAGCCTGGGAAACATCTCCACCCCAAAACAGAAGCCTCTCACTCTAATAACTGTATAGGGATTTGTGTCATTTCTCCATAGTATGTTAGGAAAACTATATCTACATTAAATAAACAGTGCACGAGTGAGCATACTCCATAGGAGGTCTGGCTTTAGGAAGTATTTCATGACTTTGGAAAACCTCCAACACTTAGTGAATGGGAGGGAACCTTTATTCTCCCCTTTGGTTCCTGCCCAACCCACCCTCAATTCTGGAAAAAATTCTTGGAGCAACCTTGTCCTGCATGGGACCCCTTAACAGCTCTGCTCAGAATCCCTAAAGCATGTATGTTCTCAAATAATAAGGAGCTCTGGTGACACAGTGCCTAAGGCAGAAGGTTGGCAGTTCAAACTCACCAGCCACTCCATGGAAGGAAGATCAGGCAATCTGCTTCTGTGAGATTTACTGCCTTGGAAACCTAATGAGGGTAGCTTTGTGTCATAATCGATTTGACAGCACTGGGTTTGGCTTGAAATGCTCTTCTTGCCCCACAACAGAGTGAATTCTCCTCTTTCTCTGGGCATTAACGGGTTTTGGCTCAACCCTTTCCTCAGAGAGAAAACATTCCCTACCTCTCATATTTGGTTAAGCCTCTGTTTTAAGCACTCTTTCTGCTCTAAATACCTCTTCTTTGTAGCACTCATCAGTATTGCAATTTTGCACTGTTTTGCTAGCAATTATTTGATTAATTACTATCTCAGACTCAGCCAATAGTTCCAGCAGAGCAAGGGACCACATGTCTTTGCTCATCATAGTCTAGCAGAGTGCCTGGCACAAAACAAGCATTCAATATCCATTGAATAATTAAATGCATGTCTGAATGTTCCATTGTTGTTGTTGTTGTTATGTGCCGTCGAGTCGGCCCCGACTCATAGCGACCCCTCCTTGGGTTTCCGAGGCAGTATCACTACAGAAGTAGGATTGCCCAACCTTCCTTCCGAGGAGTGGCTGGTGGGTTTGAACCGCCAGCCTTCTGGTTAGCAGTCAAGTGCTTTAGCCACTATGCTACCAGAGCTCCTATGTTGGAGCAATGGAATGTTCCATAGGATGAATAAATAAATTTTTAAGGGGCAACTCCTGTGTTGCTCTGGACAGGGGAGAATAAATGAATATTACCTCTTCTTCTCAGAGACGGGTGCTCTGATAGCATAGTGACTAAGGCACTTGACTGCTAACCAGAAGGCCGGTGGTTCAAATCCACCAGCCACTCCTTGGAAGGAAGATGGGGCAATCTACTTCCACAGTGATATTGCCTCAGAAACCCAAGGAAGGGTACTATGAGTCAGATCCAACTTGACGGCATATAACAACAACAACACCCCCTCAGAGACACTTGTGCTGGGAGAGCTAAGCAGGGGTCCTTTGACTTGAGCCCTGCTTACAGAAAAACTTAAATTCAAAGCTCCAGTCAATTCTTTAAAAGTAGAGCTTCTACCCCTATACCTATGGATATAACCCACTGTAGGGATAATTTTTTCTTTGTTATGTTGATTAGCTCATATCAGTATAGGATGTGTGTTAAACCTAACCACTTTGTTTTGTTTTGTTTTTTTTTACATTGTGATTTGAGTGAAAGCTTACAGAGCAAATTGGTTTGGTTTTCCATTCAAAAATCCATACATTCTGTCTTGTGACATTTACTGCAATCCCCACACTGTAACAGATTCTTCCCACTTCTTCCCTAAGCCCACTCCTTCCCTTCATTCTTCCTTCCCATCCCCTGCCACCTTCCTAGCTCTATCCCTGGGCAAATGATTGTCCTCCCGCTCTCATGTGCTTGACTGCTGTCATGAGTGCATACACTCTTGCTATTACTGTTCACCTTATAGGTCTGTCTTGTCATTTGGCGGCTAGTTGAGTCACAGGTGTTAAGTTCAGCTCTTAGCCTGAAGGATGTCCAAGGGCCATAGTCTTGGGAGTTCTACCAGTCTTCATCAGACCAGTAAGCCTAGTCTTACAATTTTGAGTTTTGTTCCCCATTTTCAAGTACTCTCTACAGGACCACTTATTATGATCCCTTTCAGAGTAGGCAGCAGCAGTAGCTGGGAACCATCTAATTCTTCTGGTAGTAGGGTCCAAATAATTAGCCCTCAGGACTAATTGTTTGGACTAGTTATTTCCTACATCTTTGAATTTCTTCACTCTCCTTTGTTCCAGACTGGAAGAGACCAATAGCAGCACCTTAAATGGCTGCTGACAAGCTTTTAAGACCCCAGTCACTACTCACCAAAGTAGAATGCAGAACATTGTCTTTGTGGACTATGTTAGGCTAATGGACCTTAATGTCCCCCAAGGCTATAGTTCCGAACCTTTATGTCCAGTGACTCATTCCCTCAAGGTATTTGGTTATGCTAAGATGTTTTCATTACTTTGTCCCCTGTATACTCTACTACATTAATAGATATATTTGCAACACAAATAAATATGTAAGTAGAGATTTAAAAAATAAATAAATAAAACCAAATTCACTGCCATGGAGTTGATTTCGACTCATAGTGACCCCCTCCTTGGGTTTCCGAGGTGGTATCTCTACAGAAGTAGATTGCCCAGTCTTCCTTCCAGGGTTTGAACTGTCAGCCTTGACTCGATGGCAGTGAGTTTGGTTTTAGGAGCTCTGGTGGTGTAGTGCCTACGGCATCTGACTGCTAACCAGAAGGCTGACGGTTCAAACCTACCAGCCACTCCTCGGAAGGAAGACTGGGCAATCTACTGCTCTCACCTTGGAAACCCAATGGGGGTTCTGTAAGTCAGAATCGTTTGGATGGCAGTGGGTTTTTTTAAAAAAAAAAACACTTTCTGTTCTATGAAGCCACCCATTTGCGGTATTTTTGTGACAGCAGCACTAAGAAACTGAAACAGAGGTGGGGGAGGAGGAAAAAGAGAAAGACAAGAATTAGTAGGAATAGTATAATATTCTTCCCCGTTCTTTGAGGTCTTATCCTTCTGTCCCCAGCCCCTTTCCCAAATCAGTAATTATCCAGTGAACTCCTACAAGGACAATGCCCTTTTACATTTTATCTATAATAGTTCTATTTATTTCCATTTAATTTTTCTCATCCTCACTATGCTCTGGGTCTTGCTTCACATAACCAAAAGGTTCCTAAAAGCTGTTAGCTCCCCAAGTTGAACTCTGCTGCACTATTCAAACAGCTGTTTTCTTCTTCCTGCTATATATGTTCTATTTTGATGGGAAAACCAGGGCTTTGAACGAGTTCAAAAGGATTCAGTCATAGCGCGTGGCAAGAAGGGCAGCGTACACGTTACATAGTAACCAGGTCTCTTGTGATGGGATTTTGATCTGAGTAGGAAACAGGCAGAGTAATATCCTGCAGCCATGCTGCAATACACCCTCACCTTGGTGTGTTCGGTCGCCATCTTTGAGTGAGGCACCACTGCCTATATCCTACTGGTATTAAAATCTGATATGTAAGACATGTGGTTGCTATGCAATAAGTACACTGCCCTTGTTTCTACTGGCCATGACTGAGCATTTTTGAACCAGTCTGAAGAGCTGGAGAAAACACAAGTTTTCAAAAGCTAACTGATTCCAAAGTTACACAGCTTGTCAGTGATAGATTTTTAGACTAGAACATTTTTTTGAGACTTATGATTTCCAGTCTAGTGTACTTTCTATACGCAGGTCTGGTAGTGTAGTACCTAAGGCACTTGACTGCTAACCAGAGGGTGGCGGTTCAAACCCACCAGCTACTCCTCAGAAAGAAGACTGGGCAATCTACTTCCGTAGAGATACCATTTCGGAATGGGTTTCCCAAGGAGGGAAATCTGTCCCATCTTCTAACCTGGGAGCTTCTTGGGTATATGGAATTGTTAGCTAGCTCAGTAAAGTGCCTGAAACATAATAAGATTATGTTCCATGAATATTCGCTGGACACGCTTTACCATATTCCTTCAATATTGTTATTGTTGTTAAGTGCCGCCTAGTTGGTTCCAACTCATAGTCACCCTATGTACAACAGAACAAAACACTGCCTGATCCTATGCCATTCTAACGATCACTGCTATTTTTGAGCCCATTGTTTCATCCATTGTGTCAGTCCATATCATTGAGGGGCTTTTTTTTGTTGACTCTCTCTTTTACCATATTCCTTAGGCCCCAATTGTCAGATCTTTCCCTTCAGCACCAGTGACCAACTGTGGCCGATAGAGCTGGCCCTGAAGGGTACAGAGTGTTGTCACCAAGTCAAAGCCAGAATAATCAGTTCATGGAATATACAGGTTTCCCAGATACAGCAAATAAAAACACAGAGCACCCTAGGATATACTTAACTAAAAGAGTATTTGCTGTTTACCTGAAATTCAAATTATATGAGTGTCCTGCATTTTATCTGATAACCTTAAGTGACACCTGGAATATAAACTCTTAGATAACAATAGGTGGATGTTCAAAGGGGGGATAAAAAGTGGCTGAATCAAAGAAGGCTTAAGCAGAGAAATACATGAATCCCCACGTAAGGGAGGGATGGCAAGAATTATAGAATACACAGACTTCCGGTAAGATGGAGGACTAGGCAGACAAGTGATACAGACCATCTTCAACAAAGGAAAGAAAAACCAATTGACAGAGATACAGAAGATAGTCCTGGAGCCCTGAGCTTTGAAAGGAACTATACAGAAGTGGATTAGGCACCAAGTAGTGGAAAACCTGAACAAAAACAGTGAGTACAGAGATGGTCAGAGCTGTGGACTGTCAGCTACTCTGACGAGACCAACAGCCTGAATATTTCCAAGTGGTGTTGGGACCTGAGAATTGACCTAAACATCAGCCCTGGTCACCAAGGACTGTAGGGATGACTGTGCTGGTAGGCTATGACTAGGAAGGAAAACAACAAGGAGTGAGACAACCTGAGCTGTTGACTTTTCGCTGTCTGGAGGGTGCAGCCATTTTGATTGTTTACATGCAGCAGCCATTTTGGATATTTAGAATGATCAAGGGCCCAACCATTTTGAATGTTTACAAGTGGCAACCATTTGGGATTTTATAGTGATAGCATTCTTATTCAATCCCAGAGACCTAAGAATAGGTTCTGTTTGCCAAGGTAGGCAGGGGCTGACACCACGAAAGAAGACAGGTGATGAGCGTATAAGTACTGTCAACTAGTGAATAGAGGAGCACAACACAGTACCCTGCTTGTGTAGATAATACACAAATAAAACAAAGAAAGTGAAAATCATGGGCAAGTCCCTCCAGCATACAATCACCAATTAAATATAAACACAAAAACTTCACAATGCCTCAGAGACAACAGAGTATCACAGTCCACACAAAGATGCAACATAAAGCAGGAGAAACAAGGGGCCAGGATACAGACCCAAAACACATCCCTAGGGAAGATGCAGCACTGGAACACCCTGATAATGAATTCAAAAGAATTATATTTAGGTATCTTCAAAGGATTGAGAGAGAGATCAAGGAAAACACAGACAAAACCCTAGAAGAATTTTGGAAGAAAATACAAAAAGAAAACGAAAAATTAGAAAAGATTCAAAATCTACAGATATAAATCCAGAAGATTAATACTAAATTGTCAGAAATAGATAATACATTGAAAGGGCAAAGGAGTAGAATTGATTCAATGGAAGACAAAATTAATGAGATTGAAGATAAATACCTGAATACTTCTTTGGAAAGGGATAAATCAGAAAAAAGATCAAAACAAAATGAAGAAAGCCTAAGGTTCATGTGGGATACCATCAAAAGGAATAACCTACGTGTCATTGGAATTCCACAATAGGAAGAGAAAAATAAAACCACTGAGAAAGTTGTCCAAGATTTGTTAGAAGAGAACTTCCCTGATATGATGAAAGATGAGAATATATCCATTCTGAAAGTCTAATGAACCCCAAACAGGATAGACCCCAAAAGAAAATCACAAAGATGTATCATCATCAAACTCACCAAAACCAAAGACAACGAAAGAATCATGAGAGTAGCACAGGAAAAAATAAAAGTTACCTACAAGGGGCAACCAATAAGACTAAGCTCGGATTTTTCAGCAGAAACCATGCAGGCTAGAAGACAATGGGATGGTATATATAAAACACTAATGGAGAACAATTTCCAACCAAGAATCATGTACCCAGCAAAATTGTTCCTCAAATATGATGGTGAAATTAGGACATTTCCAGATCAGCAAAAATTAAGGGAATTTGTTAAAACCAGACCAACCTTACAAGAGATGCTAAAGGGAGTCCTCTGGACAGAGAAGCAACAACAGTCAACAACAACTGACCATTAACACACATGATGATATGACCCAGAAACCAACCCAGCTATGGAAGTATCCAAAGTAAATAAACCTACAAGATTGTCAACAGGGAAACAAAGACATCAATTGACAAATGAGGACAACTACAAACCAAAAAGAGGGAATAAACTGTATTGTTACAGAACTTCTAGGTGGTAGGGACGTCAAGACAACTATACGATAGGACGGAATGTTCTAAACTTGGGAAGAAAACTATAAATCACAGGGAAACCTCAAAGAAAAAGGATAAACCTTCACATCAAAATAAAAAAGAGGACCAGCACAAATTTTTTAGCAAATACTAAAATGACAGCAACAAAGGAAGTGATAACATGATTCATAAACAAAATGAGCTCAGCACAGAAAATTATATGGAACAAAGAAATCAACACCACAAAAATGCACATAACAAAATGACAGCAACAAATTCATATTTGTTGATAAATACATATCTGGCAAGGGACTTATCTCTAAGATTGATGGAAGACTCCAATGCCTCAACACCAAAGGAATTAACAATCTAATTGAAAAATGGGCAGACAACATGAATAGACACTTCACCAAGGAGGATATTCAGGTGGCCAGTTAATACATGAAGAGATACTCACAATCATTAGCCATCAGAGAGATCCAAATCAAAACAACAATGAGTTATCGTCTCACCCCAGCACTGATGGCAAGGTTCAACCAGAGAGAAAATAACAAATGGTAGTGGGGATGTGGAGAGATTGGGACTCTCATACACTGCTGGGAGGACTGTGAAGTGATACAACCACTATGGAGTGCAATATGGTGATTCCTTAGAAAGCTGGAATTGGAGATACCATTTAACCCAGCAATCCCATTACTAGGTATATATCCTAGAGAGCCGAGAGCCAGGACAGGAACAGATACGTATGTACACACTCATGTTCATCGCAGCACTATTTATAATAGCAAAAAGATGAAAACAACCTACGTGCCCATCAGCGGAAAGGGGATGACCAATCTATGGTTGTTGTTGTTATGTGCCGTCTAGTCGGCCCCGACTCATAGCGACCCCTCTTTTGGTTTCTGGGGCAGTATCACTACAGAAGTAGATTGCCCAACCTCCTTCTGAGGAATGGCTGGTGAGTTTGAACCACCAGCCTTTGGGTTAGCAGTCAAGTGCCTTAGGCACTACGCTACCAGAGCTCCCCAAACTATGGTATATACACATAATTGAATGCTATGAGGCGCTAAAGAATAATGTAGAGTCTGCAAAACATCGCATAATATGGACGAATTTGGAGGATATTATGCTGAGTGAAACAAGTCAATCACAGAAGGACAAATATAGTATTAGTTTGTTGTTGTGGAGGGTTAAGGAAAGGTTTATACATTGAGGGAAACTTTCTTTGTTGGTTGCCAGGGTTGAGAAGGGAGGGGAGGGAACACTGAAAAAAAAAAAAAAAAAAGCATTGACCCATGTCACTTTAGTTCTGTGCATTTCACTGTACATAAATTATATTTTAATAAAATGCATTAAAAAAAAGAAGAAGATAATTACTGGCTTCCAGATCTTAATATATGAATTGCTATAACCTACCCCCAAGTTCTTCCCTCTCTCACTTGTGGGGAACAGGCAAAATAGAAGGTTTAAAAGGGACTACCAGCTACACACTTGCTGTCAGCACATCTATGCATATGTTGTCCTTTATAAAACTTTTTGAACTTGACTCCTGGAAATAGTCAACTTGGATTTTTGCACCGTCTACTTTATAGTCCATCTTCAGTGGTATTCTTGTTATCTTTCCTGACCGCTGTTTAAACTAATCTTATCTTTCTTAATAACTCTATTTGTCCACTAGCCCTTCACGTTTTACTTTAAAGACCAGCTAGAGCCAAATAAATTAATTTATATGACTACAGGTCCCATCCTACCCAAGCCTAGCTTCAGTCTCTTCATATTACCAAACCCTTATTCAAGTTATTGTATTGTGTTGATTGTGGATTATATATTTATATAAACTATATGCTAGGTCACTTGGATTCCCTGTGAAATTGCTTTTAGGAAAATATGTTTAGATATTATGCTATCAGTTTCTATAAAAGTCTTTATAGGCTACAAGCCTAAGAAACTTGCAAGTATAAAGTACCTGGTTAAGACTCCGAGTTCTACAGCTAGACTTTCTGGGTTCAAATAGTCTATCCCTTAATAGCTGGGTGATCTTGTTAAAGTTATTCAACCTTCTAAGCCTTTGTTTTCTCATCTACAAAATGGGTTTGATAAGACTATCCTGAGATGTAAATGAGTTAATATATGTAAAATGCTTGACATATGATAGGCACTTAATAAATGTTCTTGTTAGCTGCCACGGAGTTGGCCCTGACTCATGCAACCTCTTGCACAATAGTATGAAATGCTGCCCAGTGTTGCACCATTCCCACGATAAGTTGTAGTTGATCATTGTGATACGTGGGGTTTCACTGGTTGATTTTCAGAAGTTGATCAGTAGGCCTTTCTTTCCAGTCTGTCTTAGTATGGAAGCTCCCCTGTAACCTGTTCAGATCACAGTGACAAGTGAGCTTCCAGTGAAAGATGAATGGTGGCTGTGCACGAGATGCTTTGGCTAGGAATCAAATCTGATCCCCTGCATGAAGGAGAGAATTCTATCATTGAATGATCAATGCCTCTAATAAATTTCAGCTGTTATTATTTTAGTGAGCTCATCACATAACGTCCTCTTATAAACTTGAGACTTTTGTCTTTGGCATCAATACCAGGAACATCTATGCCCTTTCTGAGCCACCTGGTTTACTATGGTCTTGAGGGCATTGTGGACTTAGTAAAGGATTACAGTCTCTCTTTGCATTTGTGGCCAGGAAGTTCAGAGCCAAACTGATGGACCCTTGTAGTGACTACCCAGAACTTCTGGTGTGCCTTTTATAGTAACCTTACTTTTCCTTGCTCAGTGACTTACCCTGCCCTCATTTTCCCTCCATTCTGGTTGCCTGGTCTACTTATGTTTTATCCTTCAGTATAGTCTGTCTGCACTGAATGATGGATATTATTGTTGATGCCAGATAGATCTTGGCTAAAAGCAAAGAATATCAGAAAGATGTTTACCTACATTTTATTGACTATGCAAAGGCATTCAACTATGTGGATCATAAAAAATTATAGCTAACATTGTGAAGAATGGGAATTTCGGAACCCTTAATTGTGCTCGTGAGGAACCTATACATAGACAAAGAGGCAGCTTTCAAAAAGAACAAGGGGATGCTGTGTGGTTTAAAATCAAGAAGGGTATGTGTCAGAGTTGTATTCTTTTGCTGTACTTATTTAATCTGTATGCTCAGCAAATAATCCAAGAAACTGGACTGTATGAAAAAGCACTTGGCATCAGGCTTGGAGGAAGAGTCATTTAATCCTGTAACACTCAGATGAAACAACCTGGCTTGATGAGAGTGAATATGATTTGAAGCACTTACTGATGAATATCATAGACTATAACCTTTAGTATGGATTACATCTCAACCTAAAGAAAACAAACTGGGCCAATAAGCAACAACACAATAAATGGAGAAAAGACTAAAGTTGTCAGGGATTTCATTTTACTTGGCTCCACAATCAACACCCATACAAACGGTAGTCAAGAAATCAGACAACATAATGCACTGGGCAAATCTTCTCCAAAAGACCTCTTTCAAGTGTTAAGGAACAAAGATGTCACTTTGAAGGCTAAGGTGCACCTGACCCAAGCCATAGTATTTTCAGTAGCCTCATATGCATGTGAAAGTTGGACAGTGAATAAAGAAGACTGCAGAAGAATTGATGCATTTAACTTGTGGTGTTGGTGAAGAATACTGGAAATATCATAGCCTGCCAGAAGAACGAACAAATCTGTCTTGGAAGAAGTATAGCCAGATTGTTCCTTAGAAGCAGGAATGACCAGACTTCATCTCATGTACTTTGGTCATGTTGTCAGAAGGGACCAGTCTCTGTAGAAGGATATCATGCTTGGTAAAGCAGAGGATCAGTGAAAAAGGGAAAACCCTCAATGAGATGTATTTACACAGTGGCTGCAACAACGGTCTCAGGTATAGCAAGGATTATGAGGCTGGCACAAGACTGGGTACTGTTTCATTCTGTTGTACATAGGGTTGCTATGATTTGGAGCCAAACTTGATGGGACTAAACAACAACAACAACAACATTGTCTGTTATGCCCTGCCTCAAATCATTTTGAAGTAAGGTAGAAAAGAACTAAGTTTTAAAGTAGATTGTGTTGATTCTCATGATAGTTAAAAGTATCACAGGCTCATTGGAGGAAATATGAATAAATCTTATTAAAGCCATAATCCAATCATTCAAACTATGGTTAACATTTTGGAACACAGGAAGTCCCTGGGTTACAAACATCCAACTTACATACAACCTGTTGTTATGAACCAACGTGTACAATACTTATTATATTGAAAACTCTAGGTACATAAAATGGTTCATAATAACAAAAGGGCACTACTTTGTGACATACATCAAAACATTATTATTATTACTAAAAAGAAGATTTCAAAGAGGAGCTCAAGAAGACAAAGTAAAGTATTTTAATGAAATGTGCAAAGACCTGGAATCAGAAAACCAAAAAGGAAGAACACGCTTACCATTTTTCAAGATGAAAGAACTGAAGAAAAAATTTAAGCCTCAAGTTGCAATAATGAAGGACATCATGTGCAAAATGTTGAATGATGCAGGAAGCATCAAAAGAAGATGGAAGGAATGAACTCAGTCACTACAGCAAAAAGAAATGATTGACATCCAACCATTTCAGGAGGTAGCATACAATCAAGAACTGATGGTATTAAGGAAGAAGTCCAAGCTGCACTGAAGGCATTGGTAAGACTCCAGGAATTGACAGAACATCAACTGAGATGTTTTAGTAAATGGATTCAATGCTGGAAGTGTTCAATTGTCTATGTCAAGAAATTTGGATGACAGATACCTGGCCAACCAATTAGAAGAGATATGTATTTGTTCCCATTCCAAAAAAAAAAGGTGAATTTCTACAGGATGTAGAAATTACTGAACAAATATCATCAACATCCAAACCAAAACCAAACTCACTGTTATCAAGTCGGTTCAGAGCCATATCACCCACAAGTAAAATTTTGTTGCAGATAATTTAAAAATGGGTACACCAAGTACTTTGACAAAGTAGTGTTATCAATTCAAGCCAGTTTCAGAAGAGGACGTGGAACAAGGAATATATCATTGTTGATGTTGGGTGGATCTTGGCTGAAAGCAAAGAATATCAGAGGATGTTTGCCTGTGTTTTACTGACTATGTGGAGGCATTCAACTGTGTAGATCACAACAAATTATGGATAATATTTCAGAGAATGGTAATTCCAGAACACTTAATTATGTTCATGAGGAACCTGTATACAGGCCAAGAGACGGTTGTTCAAACAAAACAAGAGGATACTCCATGGTTTAAATTCAGAAAAAAATGTGCATAAGGTTGTATACTTTCACCATGCTTATTTAATCTTTCTGCTGAGTAAATAACTGAAGAACCTGGACAGCATGAATAAGTGGCATCAAGATGGGAGGAAGACTCATTAACAACTTGCAATATGCAGATGACACAACTTTGCTTGCTGAATGTGAAGAGGACTTGAAACACTTACCAATAAGATGCAAGACTATAACTTTCAACATAAAGAAAACAAAAATCATCCCATATGCACCAATAAGCAATATCATGATAAATGAAAAAAAGATTGAAGTTTTCAAGGATTTAATTTAACTTGGTTCCATAGACAACACTCATGGAAACAGAAGTCAGGAAATCAAATGACATACTGAATTGGACAAATCTGCTGCAAAAAGATCTTTTTAAAATCTCAAAAAGCAAAAATGTCACTTTGAGGACTAAATTGTGCCTGACTCAAGCCATGGTATTTTTAGTTGCCTCAGAGGCATGCAAAAGCTGCATAATGAACAAGGAAGACAGAAGAATTGACGAATTGATTCCTTTGAATTGTCGTGTTCACGAAGAATAGTGAATATACCATGGACTGATACAAGAATGCACATATCTGTTCTAGAAGAAGTACAACCTAAATGCTCCTTGTAATTGAGGATGGTGAGACTAAATCTTATGCACTTTGGACAGGTTATCAGGAGGGACCAGTCCCTGAAGAAGGACTTCATGCTTGGTAGAGGGTCAGTGAGAAAGTGGAAGACACTCAATGAGATGGATGACAGAGTGGCTGCAAAAAAGGGGCTCAAATATAGCAACTATTGTGAGAATGGTGCAGGACCAGGCAATGTTTCATTCTTTTGTGTATATGGTTGCTATGAGTTGGTGCTGACTCTATGGCACTTAACAACAAGTCTATAGGAATTGTATGTATTTAAAGGTATATGAGCCTATAGCAATTATATGAGCACTATAATTGACAAACAAGTATAATAAAACAGCCTAGAAACAGGTGCTAATATATAAAATAATTTAATATATGTTAAATATGGCATGACTCTTTAATTATGTTGTTGTTAAGTGCCATTGAGTTGATTCCAGCTCAGAGCGACCCTATGTAAAACATAATGAAACACTGCCTGGTCATGCACCATCCTCACAATCATTGCTATGTTTGAGCCCATTGTTGCAGCGACTGTGTCAATCCATCTCATTGAATCTTCCTCTTTTTCACTGGCCCTCTACTTTACAAAGCATGATATCCTTCTCCTTGGACTTTCTCTCTTTTTTTTTTTTTTTTAGAGAGAGTA
>NW_006921684.1:9314294-9315337 GCF_000298275.1 Orycteropus afer afer
AAAATTTAGTATTAATCTTCTGGATTTCTGTGTATAGATTTTGTATCATTTCTAATTTTTCATTTATTTTGTCATTTTGTTCTTGTATTGTCTTTCAAAATTGTTCTAGGGTTTTCTCTGGGTTTTCCTCGATCTGTCTCTCAATTCGTTGAAGGTACCTAAATATAATTCCTTTGAATTCCTTATCAAGGAGTTCCAATGCTGCCTCTTCCTCAGGGATGTGTTTTGGGTCTATATCCTGGTCTCTTGTTTCTCCTGCTTTATCTTGCTTCTTTGTGTGGACTGTGATGATCTGTTGTCTCTGAGGCATTGTGCCGTTTTTGTATTTATATTTAATTGGTGATTGTATATTGGAGTGACTTGCGCATGATTTTTGTTTTCTTTGTTTTGTTTGTATGTTATCTACGCAAGCAAGATACTATGCTGTGCTCCTCTATTTGCTAGTGGACCGCACTTATACACTCGCCATCTGTCTCCTTTTCTGTTGTCAGCCTCTCATATGACCCTACTGACCTTAGCAAACAGAGCCTATTCTTAGGTTCCTGGAATTCAAATGAGAATGCTGTCACTTCAAGATACAAAATGGCTGTGCCCTCAGTCACTTTAAATATCCAAAATGGCCACTGCTTGTAAAGATTCAAAATGGCTGTGCCCACAGTCACTTTAAATATCCAAAATGGCTGCCACATGTAAACCATCAAGATGGCTATGCCTTATGGACAGAAGAAAGTCAACAGCTCAGGTTGTCTCCCACCTTGCTGTTCCCCTTCCTAGTCATAGGCCACCAGTGCAGTCATCCCTGCAGCCCTTGGTGACCAGGGCTGATCTTTAGGCCAATTCTTAGGTCCCAACACCACTTGGAAATACTCAGGCTGTTGGTCCCCTCAGAGTAGCTGACAGCCCACAGCTCCAACTGTCTCTGTACTCACTGTTTTCATTTAGGTTTTTCCACTACTTGGTGCCTAATCCACTTCTGTATAGTTCCTTTCAAAGCTCAGGGCTCCAGCATTAACTTCTGTATATCTGCCAATTGTTTTTTTTTT
>NW_006921684.1:9316673-9322768 GCF_000298275.1 Orycteropus afer afer
AAGGTTATGCTTGCTTCACAAAATGAGTTAGGGAGGATTCTATCCTTCTCTATGCTTTGGAATAGTTTGAGTAGGATTGGTATCAGTTCTTCTCTGATGTCTGGTAGAATTCTTTGGTGAAACCGTCTGGGCCAGGACTTTTTTTAGTTGGTAATTTTTTGATGACCTGTTCAATTTCTTCTTTTGTGATCCTTCTCCAGGGATCTGAGTTACTTACAAATAACTGAAATGAAAACAACTGGTGATATTGTATCCAGAAGCCATTATTCACTCAATCACCAAATATGTATTGAGTGCCTATTATCCATCAGAGTTTCTACTTGTTAACAGGAGTGAACAAAACAGGCCCTCACAGAGGTTATATTCTACTGATGGGAAACAGACATTAAACAAACCTGTAGGTATAGAATGTCAAATGATGGTAATTGTCACAGAGAAAAATAAAGCAGGAAAGGGGGTAGAGCTTGGAGGTGGACATGGGGTAGTGGCTATTTTATTCTGGGTGGTAAGAGACAGCTTCACAGAGAAGATAACATTTTACCAGAAGCTTGCAGGAAGCCAGGGAGCAGCTCATGCAGAATTCTGGGGGAAGAGTGTTCTAGATAGTGGGGTACAAAAAGTGTAAAGTTCCTGAGGCAGGAGTATATCTGGCAACTGGAGGAAGAGTAGGAAGGTGGGAAGATCAGAGTGAAGTGGTGAGGAGAGAAAAGTGAAGGATGAAATTCCAGAGGCTGCAGGGAGGCAATGAGGTGAGGTCCTCTTAAAAATTAGATCCTTACCTCACACCTCATAGGAAAGGAAACCTAGGCAAATTAAAGAATTAAAAAAAGAAATATATCCTTTGGCTCCGTACTTCTACTTCCTCAAATTTCCACTAAGGAATAATCAGAGCTATAAAAAGAATGATGTATAATAATATTTATTACAGTGTTATATATAACAAAGAAATAGACTAACAAAAAAATGACCTAAAGTTCCAAGAATGGGGGAAAAAGTAATGTATTTTAGGCTACTTCTATATGAAAACCATTTTATAGCCTTGAAATAAACTTCTAAAATTACCTACAAACATAGAAAATATTTTAAATGTAATATTTAATGAAAAATAGGCAAAAGTTGTATCTTATTGTATATTGTTATTTATGCTTTAAAATATAAAAATATACAGGGATAACTATATCAAATAATTAATAGTTGTTTCCTGAGTCATGAGATATTTGGTGAAACTCATTTTTAAATAGTTTATTACAGTTTCCTCAGCTGAGCACCGTGGAAGGTGGGTGTTTAGAGTGCCCCAGGGGCAGGTTGTGTAAGCAAGCAAGGTACGGGAGACCAGGAAGTGAGTGAAGCAGTTTGGAACAACTAAGGGAGATAAACTTGTCTGTCAGTTTGTTTGCTGTTGTGGCTTGAGTGTTGCTTTGAGGCTGGAGGCTATGCCACCCATGTTTCAAATGTCAGCAGGGTTACCCATGGTGGACAGGTTTCAGTAGAGCTTTCAGACTAAGACAGACTTGGAAGAAGGAAGGGGCCATCCACTTCTCAAAAAATGGCCAATGAAAACCTATGAAAAGCAGTGAAACTGTCTGATATGTTACTGGAAAACTTTATGAACAGCCCTGAAACATTGTCTGATACAGTGCTGGAAGATGAGCCCGCAGGATGGAAACGCAAAACAACGCAACACACTGCCGTCAAGTCAAATCCAACTCATAGCAACCCCTCCTTGGGTTTCCGAGGCAGTATCACTATGGAAGTAGACTGCCCAACCCTCCTTTTGAGGAATAGCTACCTGGTGGGTTTTAACCTCTAGCCTTCTGGTTAGCAGTCAAATGCCTTAGGCACTACACTCAAAATATGACTGGGGAAGAACTGCCTCCTCAGAGTATAGCCAACTTTAATGATGGGCATAGAAGAAAGATTTTGGAACCTCCATTTGCTGATGTGGCATGTCTCAAGATGAGAAGAAACAGCTGCAACTATCCATTAATAATTGGAACATGGAATGTACAAAATATAAATCTAGGAAAACTGGAAGCCATAAAAAATGAAATGGAATGCATAAAGATTGATATCCTAGGCATTACGGAGCTGAAATGGACTGGTTTGGGCCATTTTGAATCAGCCAACTATATGATCTACTATGCCGGGAATGACAAACTGAAGAGGAATGGCATTCATCATCACAAAGAATGTATCAAGATCTATCCTGATGTACAATGCTTTCAGTATCTGATAGGATAATATCCACACACCTACAAGGAAGGCCAGTTAATACTACTATTATTCAAATTTATGCACCAACCACCAAAGCCAAAGATGAAGAAATTGAAGATTTTTACCAACCTTTGCAGTCTGAAATTGACCGAACATGAACTCCAAGATGTGTTAATTATCACAGATGACTGGAATGCAAAAGGTAGAAACAAAGAAGAATCATAGGTAGTTGGAAAATATGGCCTTGGTGATAGACAAAACACTGGAGATTGCATGATAGAATTTTGCAAGACCAACAATTTATTCATTGCAAATACTTTTTTTCAACAACACAAACAGCAGTTACACAAGTGGACTTTGCCAGATGGAGTACACAGGAATCAGACTGACTACGTCTGTGGCAAAAAGCAATGGAGAAGCTCAATATCTTCAGCTAAAACAAGGCCAGGAGCTGATTGTGGAACAGACCACCAACTGCTCATATGCAAGTTCAAGTTGAAGCTGAAGACAATGAAAACAAGTCCACATGAGCTAAAATATGACTTTGATTATATCCTCCCTGAATTTAGAGACCATCTAAAGAATATATTTGATGCACTGAACACCAATGACCAAAAACCAGAGGATTTATGGGATGACATCAAGAATATCATCCATGAAGAAAGCAACAAATCACGAAAAAGACAGGAATGGAAGAAAAGACCAAAATGTATGTCAGAAGAGATTCTGAAACTTGCTCTTGAATGGAGAGTAGCTAAAGCAAATGAAAGAAATGACAAAATAAAAGAGCTGAACAGAAGATTTCAAAGAGCAGCTTGAGAAGACAAAGCTAATTATTATACTGAAATGTGCAAAGACTTGGAGTTAGAAAACCAAAAGGGAAGAACACAATCAGCATTTCTCACACTGAAAGAAATGAAGAAAAAATTTCAGTCTCAAATTGCAATATTGAAAGATTCTATGGACAATATACTGAACGATGCAGGAAACATCAAAAGAAGGAATACACAGAGTCACTATACCAAAAAGAATTGGTTGATGTTCATCCATTTCAGGAGGTGGTATATGATCAAGAACCAATGGTACTGAAGGAAGAAGTCAAAGCTACACTGAAGGAAATGGCAAAAAACAAGGCTCCAGGAATTGACAGAATGTTGTTGTTGTTATGTGCCGTCAAGTCAGCCCCACCTCATAGTGACCCCTCCTTGGGTTTCCAAGGCAGTTATCACTAAAGAAGTAGATTGCCCAACCTTCCTTCTGAGGAGTGAAGTTTCAACAAGCAGATGCCATGCTGGATGCACTCACTTGGCTATGCCAAGGGATTTGGAAGACAGCTACCTGGCCAACTGACTGGAAGAGATACATATGTATACCCATTCCAAAGAAATGTGATCCCACAGAATGTGAAAATTATTGAACAATATCATTAATATCATATGCATGTAAAATCTCACTGAAGTTTATTTTACAAATGGTAGCAGCACTATATAGACAGAGAATTTCCTGAAATGCAAGCTGGGTTCAGAAGAGGACGTTGAATGAGGAATATCATAGCTAATGTCAGATGGATCTTGACTAAAAGCAAAGAGTACTAGAAAGATGTTTACTTGTGTTTTATTGACTATGCAAAAGCATTCAATTGTGTGGATCATAACAAATTATGGATAACGTTGAGAAGAATGGGAATTCCAGAACACTTAATTGTACTCATGAGGAACTGTGTTAGACTGGGTTCTCTAGAGAAACAAAAACCAGCAAAGCTTATATATATATACAAAGAGAGAGAGAAATTTATCTTAGGAAAATGGCTCACAAACGTATCGAAGCCGGCAAGTCCAGAGTCCCTGAAGCAAACATTAGGCTGGAGGCTGTTTCCCACAGGGGGCTGAGAAGCTCAAGGCTGGCAGGCAGTACACCGGCTGTTGACTCCAGCGAACGATGAATCCAAGATCTCCAGGCCGAACAGTGGACTGCTCACTCACGGACAGTTGTAGGCAGCACAACAGAATCCTGATCCACAGAAGAATGTCCCTCTTCCCAGGAGGTCCCTAGATATCCTGGAAGCAGGCCACACCCCTAGGGAAACTCCCCTTGGGCAGACTGGCCACTTAGAACACAGTCATCCGATCCCATCATGGGAATAACCACACAGAACTGGGGTCCAGCCAAGTTGACACACAGCTCCAAATATCACAGGAACTAAAAGGCTGTTGTTCAAATAGAACAAGGAGATACTGCATGGTTTAAAATCAGGAAGGGAGTGCGTCAGGGTTGTATCCTTTCACCATACTCATTCAATCTGTATGCTGAGCAAATAATCCAAGAAGCTGGACTATATGAAGAAGAACATGGCATCAGCATTGGAGGAAGACTCATTAACGCAGATGATACAACTTTGCTTACTGAAGGTGAGGATGACTTGAAGCACTTACTGATGAAGATTAAAGACTACAGTCTGCAGTATGGATTATACTTCAATATAAAGAAAACAAAAATTCTCACAACTGGACCAATAAGCAGCACCATGATAAATGGAGAGAAGATTGAAGTTGTCAAAGACTTCATATTACTTGGTTCTACAATCAACACCAACAGAAGCAGCAGTCAAGACATCAGACAATGTATTACATTGCACAAATCTGCTGCAAAAGACCTCTTTCAAGTGCTGAAGAGCAAAGATGTCTCCTTGAAGATTAAGTGTGCCTAACCCAAGCCTGGTATTTTCAATCTCCTGATACGCATGTGAGAGCTGGATAATGAATAAGGAAGACAGAAGAAGAGTTGATGTTTCTGAGTTGTGGTGCTGGTGAAGATTACTGAGAGTACCATGGACTGCAAAAAGAACTAATAAATCTGTCCTAGAAGAAGTCCAGCTGGAATGCTCCTTGGAAACGAGAATGGCCAGACTTCGTCTCACCTACTTTGGTCATGTTGTCAGAAGGAATCATTCTCTGGAGAAGGATATCATGGTAAGATACTGACTGGACAAGATTCATATTTGTACCCATTTCAAAGAAAGGCGATCCCATAGAATGTGGAAATTCTAGAACAATTATCATTAATATCGCATGCAAGTAAAATCTTACTGAAGATAATTCAAAAACAGTTGTAGCAGTACATTGACAGAGAACTTCCAGAAGTGCAAGCCAGATTCAGAACAGGATGTGGAACACTGCTGATGTCAGATGGATCTTGGCTCAAAGCAAAGAATTCCAGAAAGATGTTTACTTGTGCTTTATTGACTACGCAAAGAATTTGATTGTGTGGATCATAACAAATTGTGGATAACATTGAGAAGAATGGGAATTCCAGAACACTTGATTGTACTCATGAGGAACTGTACATAGACCAGGAGGCTGTTGTTCAAACAGAACAAGGGGACACTGCATGGTTTAGAGTCAAGAAGGGAGTGCGTCAAGGTTGTATCCTTTCCCCATACTTATTCAATCTATATGCTGAGCAAATAATCAGAGAAGCTGGACTATATGAAGAAGAACATGGCATCAAAGACTTCATATTGGTTGGTTCTACAATCGATGCCAATGGACGCAGCAGTCAGGACATCAGACAACGTATAGCACTGGGCAAGTTGGCTGCAAAAGACCTCTTTCCCGTGCTGAAGAGCAAAGATGTCTCCTTGAGGACTAGGGTACGCCTGACACAGGCCATGATATTTTCAATTGCCTCATATGCACGTGAGAACTGGACAATTAATAAAAAAGACCAAAGAAGAATTGATGCTTTTGAGTTGTGGTGCTGGCAAAGAATGCTGAAAGTACCATGGACTGCTAAAAGAACTAACAAACCTGTCCTGGAGGAGGTGCAGCCACAATGCTCCTTAGAAGCGAGAATAACCAGACTAAGTCTCACCTACTTTGGTC
>NW_006921684.1:9324344-9325970 GCF_000298275.1 Orycteropus afer afer
AACAGGTATGGTTCATATCTAACATCAGTTAGTCTAATATCTGTCTTAGTATACAGTGTACCTTTCTATGCTTAAAAAAATAAAAGAAACACTTCCAGATAAATTATCTTTAATATAATAATGTTGTTGTTATTATCATGTGCCATCAAGTAGGTTCCAATTCAAATCTAATGAACAAAGCTGAAACACTGTCTGATATATCACTATAGCTTATCTACTTTTAAATATCAATGAATTTTCCCTCATTACTCTTATTCATCAAAATTTTGTTAGCTATTCCTACCTGTTCATTCTTTCAGATGAACTTTAGATTTATCTTATAAATTGTCATCTCCAAATGCCATTGATATTTTGATTGTAAATGCATCAAACCTTTCCAAAAATGATTTGGAAAGAACTGGCATTTTACAGAATATAGTCTATCTATTACATGGTGCATTAAAAAATAAAAGGTACTATGAAAAATAAGAATGGAAGATCATGTTATATTTACAAGGACCCATGGTGGCATAGTGGTTAAGTGCTCAGCTGCTACCAGAAATGTCTGTGCTTTGAAGCCACTAGCCCCTCTGCAGAAAAAAAGATATGGCAGTCTGCATCTGTAAAGATTATAGCCTTAGAAATCATATGGGACAGTTCTACCCTGTCCTATAGGATCACTAAGAGTCAGAATTGATTTGCTGCACAGATTTAGCTTTTGGTTTGGGGTCATATGTGTGTGTTTGGAGGGGGACTATAAATAAGAGAGAAAATGCAGCATTCTGGAACAATATTAAAACTTAATCCTAGAACTAATAGCAACTTGTTTGCCAAAAAACAGCAGTTCTTAGAGATACATTAACTTCATGTTCAAGAAGTGGCCTTGGTCCTTATTGGGAACTTGTTGTAAGGAATTTGATGGGGAAATTGTATGAGTTCGTTGTTGTTGTTGTTATGTGCCGTCGAGTCAGCCCTGACTCATAGCGACCCCTCCTTGGGTTTCCGAGGCAGTATCACTACGGAAGTAGAATTGCCCAACCTTCCTTCCGAGGAGTGGCTGGTGGGTTTGAACCGTCAGCCTTCTGGTTAGCAGTCAAGTGCCTTAGCCACTATGCTACCAGAGCTCCCTGTATGAGTTTACAAAAATGAAATGTGGATGTCTATCACACAGTGGATTGTCTATCTCAAGGTCGACCACTATTAAAGACAGCAGTGACTTGGAAGAAAAACTGCAGTGGAAGCTGGAAGCAACTAGGACCCCAGATCCTCCTCTATCACTTCCTGCATGAGATGTGGTCATCTGTGCAAGCAACACAATGGATAGTAACAGTTGAAGATGTGCAGTCTCAAACATGTTGTTGTTTTGTGCCGTCGAGTCGGCCCCTACTCATAGCGACCCCTCCTTGGGTTTCTGAGGGAGTATCACTATGGAAGTAGATTGCCCAGTCTTCCTTCCGAGGAGTGGCTGCTGGGTTTGAACCACCAGCCTTCTAGTTAGCAGTCAAGTGCTTTAGGCACTATGCTACCAGAGCTCCTACATAGGACATAAAAATCAAACTCAACTCACTGCCATCGAGTTGATTCTAACTCATGGCGACCCTATAGGCCACAGTAGAACTGCTCCATGGGGTTTCCAAAGCTATAAAT
>NW_006921684.1:9326330-9327900 GCF_000298275.1 Orycteropus afer afer
CACTCCTCGGAAGGAAGGTTGGGCAATCCTACTTCCGTAGTGATACTGCCTCGGAAACCCAAGGAGGGGTCGCTATGAGTCGGGGCCGACTCGACGGCATATAACAACAACAACAAGGCTTATTTTGATCATGTTGTCAGAAGGGACCATACCCTGGAGAAGGATATCATGCTCAGTAAAGTGGAGGATCAGCTAAAAAGGGGAAGACCCTCAACCAGATGGATTGACGTGGTGGCTGCAACAATGGGCTCAATTGTAGAAGGATTGTGGGGCTGGTGCAGGACTGGGCAGTGCTTTGTTCTGCTGTACACAGGATCCCTATGAGTCAGAGCCTAATCAACAGCACCTAACAACAACAAGGCTCATCTTCTTTTTAATGGACTTCCTGATATTCCAGTCCTTAAATGTACCTTTCTCTAATTAAGTTGTGCTTATTGTTTATACACCTATTTCTCCATTAGACAGGGAGCGTCTTGAAGGCAAAAGACACACTTTATCTACCCTCCTAGGTCCAGCATCCAGCAAAATGCCTACAAACACTAAGTGGTAAACAACTACCTGATGAGTGCAAATGAACTTACGAGGTCATAGGAAGGCAAGCTGGATGTCACGGTCAAAGGGGAGAACAGAATAGCGAAATATGGCTGGATTGCATGTGAAGTTTTAATCAATGAGTTTCCCTTGATTTTCAATTCACTAATTTTCTTCACTCATGCAGTACCCTGAGACCCAACCCTTAAACATACCAGACAGCTATTAGATTTCAAATTCTTAGCTTTTATGTCTAAAACAAATTAGGGAAGTTATAAGACAGAAAGATATCAGAATATATGCAGACTGAGTGCTCTGCTCCCCCACACTTAAACTCCTTCTCTTCAACAGAATGCTCCAAGACCAGAAAATAATCCTTTGAAGTGGAGGCAAGGGTAAAAGAAGAGGGGTAAACAAGTGAGTTAGACACCAGTGGGACATCTGAGGAAGGGGATAGGGGCTCACCTCCAGGGTCTCAGCTCCAAGGCAGGGGCAGGAGGATGATGATAAGACCTTCAGAAAAGTCCAAGGATTTAAGAAGACAGAATTTGTGTCCTGCTTGGTCATCTGGTGGCCTTGGAGGTAGTGGCCGCATGGGGAGTTCCCTACAGCACTCTGGTGTAAGAAATATCAGGATATGATGCTGGATGGGGTGCCAGGGATAAGATGTCATATGGTGACTCCACCATATTTCCTGTAACCTTGAGAATAGCCAATTTTTTCTGTGTCCCAGAGAAAAGACACATTTATCTGAGACAGGGATCTGGATCCTGAAGATCTCATGCAGTTGTGATATGAAAGCACCACAGAAAAAGTGTGGTCCCTGTAGCCCTGACTAGGTGTGGATGCTTCAGTGGACACCAGAGGGAGGGAAAACCATGTCCAGGGTCAAAAATGCTAGGGCAGGTACAAAAACGGCAAGGAGGCCACATGTTCTGACCTCCTCTAACCCTACAAGGGGAAGGCAGGATTACCAGCAGTAACCCAAGGCCTAGTACTGCAAGGCCAGACATGCTGCCTCCCTCCAGCCCTTTCACCA
>NW_006921684.1:9328400-9344272 GCF_000298275.1 Orycteropus afer afer
TGGGTAGAAAAGCCACACTAAGTAATTTACTACACCGCAGCAGGGAAAAGGACCATTACAGTATCTCCTCCAAAGCTGCAAGTCCCTAGAACATGGATGCCACCCAGAGACAATGAAGAAGAATAAGAAAATTCTGATTGATTAAACTTGAAATAAAAAGAAAAATCTTTAAAGTTAGTTACTGAGTTTACTGGAATGGTTTGGGTTAAACTTCTTTTAATCAGAAAGAATAGGAGCTTGATTTAAAAATCAAGTTCAGTTTTAGGAGATTAAAGAAAATCACATTTTTGCATATTGATCATTTCTGCAACAGATGTCTAGAGTCAAGGAAGTGTTGAGTTGGAACAGTTGGAGTTGGCTGGGATAAGAAGATTAGATGATTGTCTTCAACATAAGCTGAAGAGTACTGTTTCCTTGAATTTCTAAGGGAGCTGATTACTGTAACAGGTGAGCAACAAAATATAAAGACTGGGAGACATAACCAAAGCTTAGTGTATAATAAAAATGTATTAGAATGGTAATTGTAGCCCCATTTATCAGTTAGAGTTCTTTGGCTGGAAGCAACCATTGCCAAGAAGTCAAAAAAGCAATATATTCTACTATATGATTAAAATATACAAATAATCATTATTGTGCTGTTTGTAATTTAAAATAAAAATAATCTGTAATTACTGGATTAGTATATGCACATTATAATGAGTGAAACAGTGCAAAGACCTTTAAGAAAAAGTTCATTTTTGCTCTTCTCTATTCCCATACCTTTTAGGTAACTGATATTAATAGCTGAGTGTGTATCAAGAGTATCCACAATTTTCCTATGGCCTTAAAACATATATGTGTATGTTGTTTTGTTTTACTTTTTACAAAATGGAATCATATTTTGTACATTACTCTGCAATGTGTTGTTTTCACTTAATTATACAGCATAGACATCTTTCAGCTTAGCAAGTATATACTTAACTTCATCCTTTTAAATAGCTGCTTAATGTTCTTTAATATGATTTACCATAATTTGTTCAACCACTTTTCTATTGATGAGCAATCAGCTTGTTCCCAGTTGCATTTTGGCCTAGACAAAATGGTGCAATAAATATCCTTATATATTCATCTTTACACAGTAGAGATTCCAGAAAATGGAATTGCTTCAATAAAGAATGTGTCAATATGTTTTAATATTGCTATTGTTAGCTGCCCTTGATTTAGCCCCAACTCATGGTGACCCCATGCACAATATACCAAAATGCTGCTTGGTGCTGCACCATCCCCATGATTGCTTGGGGACTGGACCACAGAAGCCATAGGGTTTTCATAGGGTTGATCTTTGGAAGTAGATAACCAGGCCTTTCTTCCTAGTCTCTCTAGCCTGGAAGCTCCACTGAAACCTGTTCAGCACCACACAATGTTCAACAACACACAATCTACCAGTAATAGTTACACAGGATGTGCATTGTCCAGGAAAAAATTCAGGTCTCCCTCACAGAAGGTGAGAATTCAATCACTGAACCACCAATGCCTCATCTTCCTCTACATTGTAAGTGCTCAATAAGTCTTAGTTGTTGCTCCTAGCCGCTCACATTTAGGGTCCCCTAAAATCGCATTTATATTACTTTTAACATGTACGTATGTATGAAGTGTTTACATTGTGAAAAGATGATCTCCAAAGATGAGTATTTATGCATGTTTCCAGGAAACTTACTTGCAACTAATGAATTATTTAAGAGCTCTATTCTTAACAGAAGGAGCCCTAGTGGCAAAGTGGTTAAGTGCTCAGCTGCTAAATGAAAGGTCGGTAATTCGAACCCACCAGGAACTCTGTGGGAGAAAGATGTGGTAGTCTGATTCTGTAAAGACTTACACCCTTGGAAACCCTAAGGAGGTAGTTTTACTCTATCCTATAGGAGCTCTGGTAGAGTAGTGCCTAAGGCACTTGACTGCTAACCAGAAGGCTGGTGGTTCAAACCCACCAGCCACTCCTCAGAAGGAAGGTGGGGCAATCCACTTTCATAGTGATACGCCTCGGAAACTCAAGGAGGGGTTGCTATGAGTGGGGTCCGACTCAACGGCAAATAACAACAACAACAACAACAACAATAGGGTCACTATGAGTCTGAGTTAACTCAATGGCAACAAGTTTATCCTCAAGAGGAAGGATCACTGCCCTTTGCAGCAGTTGTATTTTGTTATTTTGTTTTTTTCTTTTTGGTAGAGAGGAAGAGACTGTGGGAAAAAAGTCAGACAAACCTGGGTTGAATCTCTACTTGGCTATGTATCATCATCAACACAATGCTTTCACAGCAACATCTAGAATAGTGTTTGACAAAAAAAAATAGTTACCATATCTTAGCCAAGTTGACATATACAATTAACTGTCACAATATCCATTGTGTTTGCCTGAATTACATTGGAGACTGCAAAATGGTGCTTTTTATTTTTAAATTTCTTCTTAACTGGCATTTTGTTTCTCTCTTTTTTTTTTTTTTTGGTGCATATCATAATGGATGCATCCCTTTTTATTTAGTTAGTTATTCTTTTCTTTTTTGTGAGATGAAATTCATATAACATACAATTAACCATTTTAAAGTGTACTGTTCAGGAGTATTCAGTGTATTTACAATGTTGTGCAACCACCAGTCCTTTTAATGATAAACTTTTTTAATATCTTATGTCCACTAAGTAATCACCATCCATTCTCTCCTCTTCCCAGCCCCTGGTAATCTGTCATCTGGCTTTTTCTGTATGAATTTGCCTTTTCTGGACATACATAAAAGAAATCACACAATATGTGATCTTTTGTAGGGCTTCTTTCACTTACCATAACATTTTTGAGGTTCATCCAAGTTGTAGCATGTATTATAATGTATTCTATTCATTTTTACACTTGGATAATATTTTATTGTAGGAATTTGTTTATCTATTAATTCCTTGATGGACATTGGATTATTTCCACCTTTTGCCTATTGTGAATATGCTGTTATAAATTTTCATGTACAAGTTTTTGTGTGGATATAAAGAACTAAAAAAAACCAAACTCACTGCCATCGAGTTGGTCCCAACTCACAGCGACCCCTCCTTGGGTTTCCGAGGTGGTATCTCTACAGAAGTAGGTTGCCCAACCTTCCTTCCAAAGAGTGGCTGGTGGGTTTAAACTGCCAGCCTTCTGGTTAGCAGTCAAATCCTTTAGCCACTACACGACCAGAGCTCCCTTGTGTGGATATACACTTCCATTTTTCTTAGGTGTAGAACTGCAGGTAGATTTGCTGGTTCACATGGTTTTTTGGTTTATGATAAATCTCTATTTAACTTACTAAGGGACCACCCAACTACAGTGGCTGCACGATTTTACATTCCCACCAGTTGTGTATGAGGGTTCCAGTTTCTTCATATCTTCATCAACACTTGTTATTTTAGTTTTAGTTTTTTTCTTTTTTTCATTGTAGCCATTCTAGTATGTGTGACATAGTATCTCGTTGTGGTTTTGACTTGCAGATGTCATGCCTGACCCAATCCATGGTTTTTTCAGTCACCTCATATGCATGGGAAAAGTAGATAATGACAAATGAAGACAGAAGCAGAATTGCAACATTTGAATGGTGATGTTGGTGAAGAATGTTGAAAATACTGTGTGGTAGTTAAGGTTATATGTCAGCTTGGCTAGGCCTAGTTTTGAGTGGCTGAACAGCTGGTTATAATTACTTCCCATGGTGAAACTGGAAACTAACTCCATGGTTGAATCCACTGGAGCAGCTGAGTAGCTGCCTTAGGGATGTGGTCTGCATCCAGTATATAAGGAGAAGCTTGAGAAACTGTGAGCTTTTTGGCATGCTTGGACCCTGCAGGTAGCCAAGTCTTCATTTAGCAGCCTGCCATGTCTCCTGCTGATCTTGAGACTGTTTTTAGACTTGAATTAGTGGCCTGCTGTGTTATTTGGTAATATTGGGACTGTGCCATTTTATTTGTTGACCTTGGACTTGTTAGCCTCACAGCCAGCAGCTGCCTGAGTGAAGATACACCTCTAGCTCCAGTGGGCTGGAAGCAAGAGGCAGAGGTAGAAGCCCAAGGTTGAGGGGCTTTCACCTAACCCCTAGAGTTTGGCACTTTGAACTTGGACTTCTAGCCTCCAAAACTGTAAGAGAATAAATCTGTGTTTGTTTAAAATATACCACAATTGTGTTATATTTTCTGTTAAAGCAGCACTAGAAAACCAAAACAGACTGCCACAAGAATGAACAAATCAGTCTTAGAAGAAATGCAACTAGAATGTTCCTTAGAAGTGAGGATGACTTGTAGAGAGGGTCAGCAAAAACGAGGGAAACCATCAATGCGGCAGTTGGACACAACAGCTGCAACAATGAACTCAAACATATCAATGACTGTGAGGATGGTGCAGGACCAGGCAACATTTTGTTCTGTTATACAGAAGGTGACCATGAGTCAGAACTGACTCAAAGGCAATTGACAACTAATGACTAATGAGCATCTTTTCATGTGCTTATTGTCCATCTGCATCACTTCTTTGGAAAAATGTCTATTCAAGTCCTTTGCCCATCTTTCAATTGGGTTGTTTTATTTCTTGTTGAATTTTAAAACAAAACCCAAGGAAACAAAAGCTAAGGAAGCAAAGACAGTAGAAAAGGCAGACAAGCTACAAAGACCCTCTACAACAAAGAAATGAGAAACCAACTGAAACCGATACAGAAGAAAATCCTGGAACCCTGAGCTTTAAGGAAAGGATAAAGAAGTAGATTGAATAAGAACTAGTAGAAGATATGAATAAAAAACGTGAATAAGGAGACAAATGGAGCTGTGGACTACCAGGTGTCCTAAGGGTGCAGCCAGCTGAATATGTGTAAGCAGCATCTTGATCTGGCAGCAACCTAAGAATTGGCTCTGCTCACCAAGGACAATATGGGCAAGGACTGTACTGTTGCTTGACAACTAGAAAGGAAAACAGCAAAGGAGACAAACAGAGCTGTGGACTGCTGGCTGGCCTAAGGGTGCAGCCATTTTGAATATTTGCAATTGGTATGGCCATTTTTAATATATGCAAGCAGTGTTCTGACTTGAGCAGCAATCTAAGAATAAGCTCCACTTGCCAAGGACAGAATGAGCAACTGCTCTGGAGGCTGACAACTAGAAAGGTGCAATATTCCCCTTACTACTCTTACACCCACCCACTTTTGGTGAACAGAGGTGTGGCCATCCTCTGCCTCCCTCCACCTTCTCAATCAACAGGAATTCCGTCCCACCTGTGCCCTGACAGAGCCTGGGTACCCTGCCCTACCCCATACAGTTTTATTTTGTTTATTTGTTTTCAAATTATTCTTTTTTCATCTTCATTTCTTCCTTTTTATTTATTTATTCTTTTTCCTTTTGCTGGCTCATTTTTCCCCCTCTTCCCTTTTCATGGCTCCCTTCTCTTTTCTTTCTTTCCTTTTTTTGGTTCTTCCCATACTTTGCTTTTCCTTTTGTAGTTTTCTCATTTTTTCTTTACTATTCTTTTATTTTTGTTCTTTTCTCTCATTCCCTCTTTCCCAGATATTGTAGGGTTTGTGTTCTCTCTTTTTCTCATTATCTTTGTCTTTATAAAAAATTTTTCTTCCCATTAATTTTTTTTTTTTTTTTTTTTTTATTTTTTTCTTTTTTTTTTTTTTTTTGGTCTAACCAAGTGGGAAACAGCAACTGTTCCTACACAACCCAACCATACCTGCACCTCTTGCAGTCCCACCTCCTGAGTGGTGGCCACTACTTGTTTTCTGCACTATAAAAATGATAGACAGTGGCCAATACCCACTGAACTCACCCTAAATTGCTCTTTCCAAACAGCTAGCAGATATCTGTGCGCATGCTCCCATTCTCTATCACACACACCAGGAGGCAAGTGGTGAGTGCCTAAGTGTACTAACTAGTGAACAGAGGAGCACAGTACCCTGTTCACACAGATATATCAAAACAAAAAGAAGGAAAAAAAAAACTTGGGTGAATCACACCAACATATAACCACAAATTAAACATAAATACAATACCACAATGTCGTGGACACAACTGACCATCCCAGTCCAAACAAAGAAGCAAGATAAAGTAGTACAAACAAGGGATCAGGATACAAGCCCTACAAACATCCCTGAGGAAGAAGCGGCATTGGAATTCCCTGCTTAGGAATTCAAATGAGTATTTGGGTATTTCAACGGATTGAGAGACAGAGCAAGGAAAACACTGACAAGATCAAGGAATACACTGACAAAATTAAGGAAAACACACAAAAAAATTCTAGAACAATCTAGGAAAACAATACTAGAGAAACCTGACAAAATAAATAAAAAATCAGAAATGATACAAAAATAATACATAGAAATCCAGAAGATTAACACTAAGATTTCAGAAATAGAAATAGACATTGAATAAGGGAGTAGAATTGAGTCAAGGGAAGACAGAATTAATGAGACTGAAGACAAATACCTCAATACCACTTTGTTAAGGGATCGATCAGAAAAAAAGATCAAAACAAAATGAAGAAAGCATAATATTCATGTGGTATACCATCAAGGAGAATAACCTATGTGTAACTGGAATTCAAGAACAGGAAGAGATAAATAAAACCACAGAGAAAATTGTCAAAGATTTGTTGGAAGAGAATTTCCCCAATATGATGAAAGACGAGAAGTTATGCATTCAAGAAGCTCAACAAACCCCAAACAGGATAGACCCCAAAAGAAAATCACTCAGACACATCATAGTCAAATTCAACAATACTAAAGACAAAGAATCCTGAAAGCAGTACAAGAAAAACAAAAAGTTACCTACAAAGGGCAAATAATAAGACTAAGCTCTGATTTCCTGGAAGAGAGAGCAATGGGATAATATATATAAAACCCTGAAAGAAAAAAAAAAAATGCCAACCAAGAAATATACCCAGCAAAACTGTCTCACAAATATGATGGTGAAATTAGGACATTTCCAGAAAAACAGAAATCAAGGGAATTTGTTAAAACCAGACCAACCTTACAAAAGATACCAAAGAGAGTCCTTCGGATAGAGACCCCACAAACAACAGCAGACAACAACTGATGAATAATACACATGACAAATTAACCTAGAAATCAACACAGTAATAGAAGTCTACAAAGTAAAATTAGCTTACAAGACTGTAAACAGGAGACCAGAGACATCAATTGGTACATGAGGACAACTAAAAACCCAAAAAGAGGGAATAAATAGTGTAAGCACAGAACTTCCAAATGGTGAGTGTGGTAGTTAAGGTTATGTGTCAACTTGGCTGGGCCTAGTTTTGAGTGGCTTGGCAGCTAGTTGTAGTTATTCCACATGATGAGACTGGCAATTAACTCCATAATGGAATCTACTGGAGCAACTGAGTAGCTGCTTTAGGGATGTGGTCTGCTTCCAGTATATAAGCAGCAGCTTTGGGAATAGTCTACAGCTTTTTGGCACACTTGGACCCTACATGTAACTGAGTTGTCATTGTAAGGTTGGTACATCAAGATCTTTGGACTGTCTCTTGATTTGACTTAGTGGCCTGCCATGGTGTTTAGTAATACTGGGACTGGGCCATTTCATTTATTGACCTTGGGCTTGTCAGCCTCAGCAGCCAGCAGCTGCCTGAATGAAGAGACACCTCTAGTTCCAGAGGGCCAGGAGCAAGAGACAGAGCTGAAGCTCTAGGTCAAGGGGCTATCACCTAGCCCTGAGAGCTTGACACTTTAAACTTGGAATCCTAGCCTCCAAAACTACAAGAGAATAAACTCCTGTTTGTTACAGCCACCCATTTGTGATATTTTCTGTTAGAGCAGCATGAAGTAATCAAAACAGTGAAGAAGTCAAGACAATTGCCAGATATAAAAGACTGTTCTAAACTTGGGAAGAAAACTATAAATACAAAGCAACCTCAAAGAAAAAAATGATAAACTTTTGCATCAAAATAAAAAAAGAGGAGAGGCAAAAAATTTAGCAAATACTAAAACAAAACCAAGGAAGGAAATGATAACAAAATTCATAAACAAAATAAGCTAAGCATAGAAAATTATATGGAACAATGAAATTAGCAACACAGTGAAAAAACAGCAAAAAAGACATCAATAAATTCATACTTGTCTATAATTACATTGAATGTAAATGGAATAAATGGACCACTCAAGAGATGGAGCATTGCAGACTGGATAGGAGAACACGACCCAACAATATGCTGTCTACAAGAGGCTCACCTTAGAGACAAAGACAAAAATAGAATAAAAATCAAAGGTTGGAAAAAGATATATTAAGCAAATGACAGCCAAAAAAGAGCAGGACTGGCAATATTAATTTTTGATAAAGTAGACTTTAAGACAAAAACCACCATAAGAGAGGAGGGACATTTATAATGATTAAAGCATCAACTGAACAAAAGGATGTAACTATAGTAAATATTTACACACCCAATGAAAGAGCCCCAAAAGACATTAAGCAGACTTCAACAGAATTGAAAAGACAAACAGATGAATCCTCAGCAATAGTAGAAGACTTTAATACACCATTTTCAATAAAAGATAGAACAACTGGAAAGAAACTCAACAAAGACATAGAAGAACTCAATAATACATCAACCAACTTGACCTTATAGACATCTACAGAGCACTTCACTCAACAACAGCACAATATACATTCTTTTCCAGTGAACATGGAACATTTTCCAGGATAGACCATAAGTTAAGCCACAAAGCAAATCTTGATAAATTTAGAAACATCAAAATTCTGCAAAGAATCTTCTGAGATCACATCACTACAAAACTAGAAATCAACACCAGAAGACCAGTGGGGATCAAAGAAAACTCATGGAAACTGAATAAAACCCTCCTTAAAAACAACTAGGTGGTGCAATGCCTAAGGCACTTGACTGCTAACCAGAAAGCTGGTGGTTCAAACCCACCAGCCAATCCTTGGAAGGAAGATGGGGCAATCTACTGCCATAGTGATATCGCCTCGGAAACCCAAGAAGGGGTCACTATAAGTTGGGTCCAACATGATGGCACATAACAAAAACAACAACAGTCACTCCTTGGAAAGAAGACTGGGCAATCTACTTCCGTAGAGATACTGCCTTGGAAACCCAAGGAGGGGTCGCTATTAGTCAGAACTGACTCCATGGCGGTGAGTTTGTTTTAAAAACGAATGGATAATGGAAGAAATAAAAAATGAAATAAAAAAAATTCCTCTAATCAAATGAGAATGAAAACAGAACATATCAAAATCTTTGGGGCACAGCAAAAGCAGTGATTAAAGGGCAATTTATAGCAACAGATACATATCAAAAAACAAGAAAGAGCCAAAATCAACACCTTAAGCCAACATCTCCAACAATTAGAGAGCAGCAAAACAACCTACAGTAACCAGAAGAAAAGAAATAATAAAGATTTGAGCAGAAATAAATGAAACAGAAAACAGAAAGACAACAGAAGAGATCAACAAGACTAGAAGTTGGTTCTTTGAAAAGATTAGTAAAATCAACAAACCATTGCCAAACTTAACAAAAGAAGAAGATGCAAATAACATAAATAAGAAATGAAATGGGCAACATCACAACAGAACCAATAGAAATAAAAAGAATACTATCAGTAATTATGAAGAACTGTACTCCAACAAATTTGAAAACCTAGAAGAAATGGACATATTTCTAGAAACACATTTCTTACCTAAACTAGTACAGACTGACACAGAAAATTTGAACAAACCCATAACAAAAGAAGAAATTGAACAGGTCATTAAAAAAATTACCTTCAAGTCCAGGCTCAGCTGGTTTCACTGGAAAATTCTACCAAACATTCAGAGAGGAATTGACACCAAACCTACTGAAACTATTCTAGAACATAGAAAAGGATGGAATCCTGCCAAATCATTTTATGAAGCAAGCATAACCCTGATACCAAAATCAGGAAAAGACACAACTAGATAGGAAAACTACACATCAATAGCCCTCAAGAATACAGATGCAAAAATCTTCAACAATATCCTAGCCAATAGACTCCAACAACATATCAAAAAAATAATACATCATGATCATGTGGGATTCATACCACCTGGATGGTTCAACATTAGAAAAACAATCAATGTAATCCATCACATAAGTAAAATAAAGGAAAAGAATCATGTAATCATATTAATTGATGCAGAAAAGGCATTTGATAAAATCCAACACCCATTCCTCATTTAAAAAAAAAAAAAAAAGGAATAGAAGGGAAATTCCTCAACATTATAAAGGGCATATATGGCAAACCAACAGGCAACATTATCCTCAGTGGCGAGACTGAAAGCATTCCCCTTGTGAATAGGAGACAGACAAGGACGCCCTCTACCTCCAGTTCTATTCAACATTGTATTGGAAGCCCCAGCCAGGGCAATAAGGCAAGAAAGGGAAATCAAAGGCATCCAAATTCGTAAGGAAGAAATAAAACTATTCTTATTTGCTGATGATATGATCCTACAAATAGAAAATCCAAGAGACTCACCAAGACGACGACTGGAACTTATTGGAAGATTTAGCATAGTGGCAGGATACAAGATTAACATACAAAAATCAGATGGATTCCTCTACACCAGCAAAGAGGTCTCTGAAAAGGAAATAAAGAAATCAATATCATTTACAATAGCTATCAAAAAGGTAAGATATTTGGGAATAAATCTTACCAGAGACACAAAAGACTGATTCAAAGTAAACTACAAAATACTACTACAATAAATTATAAGAAATCTACATAAATGGAAGAACATACCATGCTCATGGATAGGAAGACTGAACACTGTGAAAATGTCAATACTATCCAAAGCAATCTATGGATTCAATGCAATCCTGATCCAGATTCTCTCAACATTCTTTAAAGACATGAAAATTCCAATCTCTAATTTTATATGGAAAGGAAGGAGACCTCGGACAAGCAGAGCACTACTGAAGAAGAACAAAGTAGGAGTTCTTACACTCCCAGGTCTCAAAACCTACTATACAGCCACAGTATTCAAAACAGTCTGATACTGGTACAAAAGACACATAAACCAGTGGAACAGAATTGTTGTGGTGGTGGTGGCTGTTGTTAGGTGCTGTCAAGCTGTCTCCGACTCATAGCCACCTATGCACAGCAGAACGAAACACTGCCTGGTCCTGTGCCAGCCTCATGATCCTTGCTATACCTGAGCCCATTACTGCAGCCACTATGTCAATCCATCTTGTTGAGGGTGTTCCTCTTCTTCATTGACTCTCCACTTTACCAAGCATGATATCCTTCTTCAGGGAATGGTTCCTTCCAACAACATGACCAATGTAGGTGAGACAAAGTCCAGCCAGTCTCACTTCCAAGGAGTATTCCGGTGGCACTTCCTCCAGGAGAGATTTGTTAGTCCTTTTAGCACTCCATAGTACTCTTAGCACCACAACTCCTCCTCCAACACCACAACTCAAAAGCATCAACTCTTCTTCGGTTTTCCTTATTCATTGTCCAGCTCTCATGTGCCTAAGTTGTTGTTGTTGTTGTTATTTGCCGTCGAGTCGGCCCCGACTCATAGCGACCCCTCCTTGGGTTTCTGAGGCAGTATCCCTACGGAAGTAGGATTGCCCAACCTTCCTTCCAAGGAGTGGGTGGTGGGTTTGAACCGCCAGCCTTCTGGTTAGCAGTCAAGTGCCTTAGGCATTATGCTACCAGAGCTCATACAATGGATTGAGTTAGGTGCCCCTTGGCCTTCAAGGAGACATCTTTGCACTTCATCACTTGAAAGAGGTCTTTTGCAGCAGATTTGCCCAATGCAACACATCATCTGATGTCTTGACCGCTGCTTCCATTGTGTTGATTGTAGAACCAAGTAATATGAAGTCCTTGATAACTTCAATCTTTTCTCCATTCATCATGAAGCTGTTTATTGGACGAGTTGTGAGGATTTTTGGTTTCTTTACATTGAGGTGTAATCTATACTGCACTCTATAATCTTTAATCTTCATCAGTAAGTGCTTCAAGTCATCCTCATTTTCAGCAAGGAAAATAGTGTCATCTGCATATTGCAGGTTCTTAGTGAGTCTTCCTCCAATCCTGATGCCACATTCTTCTTCATATAATCCAGCTTCTTGGATTACTTTCTCAGCATACAAACTGAATAAGTATGGTGAAAGGATACAAACATGATGCACTCCTTTCTTGATTTTAAACCATGCAGTATCCTCTTGTTCTGTTCAGACAGCTTCCTGATCTATGTACAGGTTCATCATGAGTACAATCAAGTGTTGTGGAATTCCTATTCTTCTTAATGTTATCCATAATTTGTTATGATCCACACAATTGAATGCTTTTGCATAGTCAATAAAACATGAGTAAACATCTTTCTGATATTCTTCATTTTCAGCTAAGATCTATCTGGTTTCAGCAGTGATATCCCTCATTCCACATCTTCTTCTGAATCCAGCTTGCATTTCTGGAAGGTCTCTGTCAATATACTGCTGCAACAATTTTTTAATTATCTTCAGTAAGATTTTACTTGCAGATTGATATTAATGATATAGTTCAATAATTTTCACATTCTGTGGGATCACCTTTCTTTGGAATGGGTACAAATATGGATCTCTTCTAGTCAGTTGGCCAGGAAGCTGTCTTCCAAATCTCCTGGCATAGCCAAGAGTGTGTGTCCAGTGGGGTATCTGTTTGTTGAAACATCTCAATGGGTATTCCATCAATTCCTGGAGCCTTGTTCTTCACCAATTCCCTCAGTGCAGCTTTGGCTTCTTCCTTCAATACTATTGGCTCTTGATCATATGCCACCTCCTGAAATGGATGAACACTGCCCAATTCTTTTTGGTATAGTGACTCTGTGTATTCTTTCCATCTTCTTCTGACATTTTCTGCATCATACAATATTTTGCCCATAGAATCTTTCAATATTGCAACTTGGGGCTTACATTTTTTTCTTCAGTTCTTTCAGCTTGAGAAATGCCGAGCATGTTCTTCGCTTTTGGTTTCAAACTCCAGGTCTTTGCACACTTCATTATAATAATTGGCTTTGTCCTCTCAAGCTGCTCTTGAAATCTTCTGTTCAGCTCTTTTATCTTGTCATTTCTTCCATTTGCTTTAGCTACTCTCTGCTTAAGGGCAAGTTTCAGAGTCTTTTCTGACATCCATTTTGGTCTTGTCTTCTTTTCTCGTCTTTTTAATGACCTCTTGTTTTCTTCATGGATGATATTCTTGATGTCATCCCACAATTCCTCTGGTTTTAGGTCATTGGTATTCAATGCATCAAATCTATTCTTTAGATATCTCTAACTTCAGGAGGGATATAATCAAGCTCAGATTTTGGCTCTTGTGGACTTATTTTGATTGTCTTCAACTTCAAGTTGAACTCGCATATGAGCAGTTGATGGTCTGTCCCACAATCAGCTCCTGATCATGTTTTGGCTGAAGATATTGAATTTCTCCATTGCCTCTTGCCATAAATGTAATCAATCTGATTCCTGTGTATTCCATCTGGTGAAGTCCATGTGTACAGCCATCACTTATGTTGTTGAAAAAAAGGTATTTGTAATGAATAAGTCATTGGTCTTGCAAAATTCTGTTATGTGATCTCCAGCGCTATTTCTATCACCAAGACCATATTTTCCAAGTATCAATAACTCTTCTTTGTTTCCAACTTTTGCATTTCAGTCACCAGTGATAACCAACACATCTTGATTGCATGTTCAGTCAATTTCAGACTGCAGAAGTTGGTAGAAATCTTCAATTTCCTCATCTTTGGCTTTGTTGGTTGGTGCACAGATTTGAGTAACAGTAGTATTAACTGGGGGAGCTGTTCAACCCACCAGCCACTCCTCGGAAGGAAGATGGGGCAATCTACTTCTGTAGTGATACTGCCTCAGAAACCCAAGGAGGGGTCGCTATGAGTTGGTTCTGACTTGATGGCACATAACAACAACAACAGTATTAACTGGTCTTCTGTGGAGACATGGATATTATCCTATCACTGACAGCGTTGTACTTCAGGACACATCTTGAAATAGTCTTTGTGACAATGAATACCACACCATTCCTCTTCAATTTGTCATTCCCTCCATAGTAGATCATATGGTGGTCTGATTCAAAATGGGCCAAACCAGTCCATTTCAGCTCACTAATGCCTACGATATTCTATCTTTATGCACTCTATTTCATTTCTGACAACTTCCAATTTTCCTAGATTCATACTTCGTACATTCCATGTTCTGATTATTAATGGATGTTTGCATTTGTTTCCACTCATTTTGAGTCATGCTACATCAGCCAGTGGAGGTCCCAAAAGCTTTACTCCATTCACACCATTAAGGTTGTCTCTACTATGAGGAGTCATCTCTTCCCCAATCATATTTTGAGTGCTTTCCAACCTCATGGGCTCATCTTCTGGCACTGTATCGGACAATGTTTCAGGGCTATTCATAAAGTTTTCCAGTAATATATCAGACTGTGTTTCACTGCTATTCTTAAGGTTTTCACTGGCCAATTGTTTGAGAAGGGGATGGCTTCTTCCTTCTTCCCAGTCTGTCTTACTCTGGAAGCTCTGCTGAAACTTCTCCACCATGGGTAACCCTGCTGGCATTTTTCAACACCAATGGCATAGGCTCCATCCTCACAGCAACACATAAGCCACCACAGGATGACCAACTGACCACAAGTTTGCCACCTATAGGTGTTCCTATCCACTCTGTGCCCACCTATCCAGAGTTTGGCCTTAAAATAAAGCCAAGCCCAAGCCGAGCAGCCCTGATCTGCACACTGCCTATCTAGGGCCCAGCCTCAAATTAAAGCTTCCCTGAAGCCAAGCAGCCAAGCAGCTCTGAGCCATGTGCCTGCCTATGGGTCCCAGCCTTAAACATAATTGAGAACCCAGAAATAGATCCATCCACCTATGGTCAGCTGATCTTTGACAAAGGGCTGAATTCCATTCAATGGGGAAGAGATAGTCTCTTTAACAAATGGTGCTGGGAAAACTGGAGATCCATTTGCTGAAAAATGAACCAAGATCCATACCTCACACCATACACAAAAACTAACTCCAGATGGATCACAAACTTAAATATGCAACTTAAAACTAAAAAATTCATCAAAGAAAAAATAGGGGCAAACTTAGGGGCCCTGATTTATGGCATAAATAGACTATCAAGCATAACTCAAAATGCACAAACAGCAGAAGATAAACTAGATGATTGGGACCTTCTAAAACTTAAATTCTTATGTGCATCAAAAGACTTCTCCAAAAGAGTAAAAATAAAATCTACAAATTGGGAAAAAATATTCAGCAATGCCATATCTGACAAAGGACTTATCTCTAAAATTTATAGAAAACTCCACACTTCACCAATAAAAAGGCAAATAATCCAATTTAAAATTGGGCAGAGGACATGAACAGGCACTTTACCAAAGAAGATATTCAGGCAGCCAACAAACACATGAAGAAATGCTTCTGATCATTAGCCATTAAAAATTCGTTGCCATCAAGTTGATCCCAACTCATAGCGACCCCTCCTTGGATTTCCAAGGCAGTTTCTCTACAGAAGTAGATTGCCCAATCTTCCTTCCAAGAAGAGGTTGGTGGGTTTGAACTGCCAGCCTTCTGGTTAGCAGTCAAATGCCTTAAGTACTATGCCACCAGATGCAAATCAAAACAATGAGATACCATCTCACCCCAGCAGTAATAGCAAAGTTGAACAGGACAGAAAATAACAAATGCCAGCAAGGATGTGGTAAAATTGGGACTCTCATATACTGCTGATGGGACTGCAAAATGATACAACCATTGTAAAAATTGGTGATTTTTTAAAAAGTTGGAAATAGAAATACCTTTGGATCCAGCAATCCCATTACTAAGTATACATGCTAAAGAAGTGA
>NW_006921684.1:9348367-9366750 GCF_000298275.1 Orycteropus afer afer
GTAAATTTTGGTCAATGACATGAGACAAAGTATATGTGAACTGCTGTATGAAAAGTGAATTTACTCTGTAAATCTTCACCCAAATCAAAATAAAATTAACAAAATAAAATAAAATAAAGAAGTGAGAGGTAGGACAGGAATAGAGATATGCATATCCATGTTCATTGCAGCAGTGTTCATAATAGCAAAGAGATGGAAACAACTTAAGTGTCCATCAACGGAGGAATGATAACCAAACTGTGGTATACACACCCAATGGAATACTACTCAACACTAAAGAATAATCTAAAATGTGCAAAACACCACATAATGTGGATGAACTTGGCGGAGATTATGTTGAGTGAAATAAGTCAGTCACAGAAGGACAAATATTGTATTAGCCCAGTAGGGTAAAAAGTTAAGGAAAGATTTACATATGGAAGGAAACTTTCTTTGACGGTTACCAGTGAATGGGAGGGAAGAAGAGGAAAAATCCCTAGACAGGTTGAAAAAAACATATGAAATCAAAGATTATTAGTGGTACCAGAGGTAGGAGGGAGGGGGAAAGGGGAAGCATTGAGCTTATGCTAATGATAATATATTTTAGAAAAGGATAACAGTAATGTTGGCACAACATGAAAAATGTCATCAATGTCCCTGAGCTGTAAATATAGGAGTTGTTATGCTAGTGAATGTCTTGTGTGTGTTTTCGCCAGTAATAAAAAAAAAAAAAAAAAAAAAAAAAAGCTAAGGAAATAAGGTTCTTAACATCTTGAATCCTCAACTACACTACCTAGTAGAATGCAATTAAGTTATATGTATATATAGTAGCTTAATGGGTGCTCTAGTGGCATAGTGCCTAAGACATTTGACTGCTAACCAGAAGGCTGGCGGTTCAAACCCACCAGCCACTTCTTGGAAGGAAGATTGGGCAATCTACTTCTGTAGTGATACCGTCTCGGAAACCCAAGGAAGGGTCTCATTGAGTCAAATCAACCCAACAGCGCTGAGTTTGGTTTTTGTTTTATTAGCTTAATGTGTAGAATCTTATGCCCAAATCGCCATACTGATAACAAAGATATCCTATGTATATACACATAAATGGCCCGGATCTGTACAGTGGAATAAATTTCAGTTTGGTATATTGAGTTTGGAATAGCCAAGGAATACAGTCCCAAAAAACCAAACTCACTGCCATCAAGTCGAATCCGACTCATAGCGACCCCTCCTTGAGGTCTAACTGACAGTTGTTTTCACAGTTTTGGAGATTGGATTTGGAATTATCACCATGCAAGAGAAAGAGTTATGGGAGTGCAAAGGTTATTGTGAGAAGGATAATAGAGGCATCAGACACTTAGGATGGAACCCTGGGAAGCACCAATACTTAACAGGTAGCAAGTACAGGTAGAGAAGCCCAAGGAACACTATTAATGGCCAGAAAGAGAGGATGAAAACTTGAGAAGACAATTCACAACAGCCCAGGGAACAGAGTGTCACAAGAAGAGACTAGTTAACAGTGTTAAATACTGCTGAGAAGTCACATAAGACAAAGGTTAAAAGGTGTCTACTGGATTTTAAAAAAAAGAAATCAGTAGTATGTGATCTTTGTCAGAGCAGATTCAATGTTCTGTTAGAAACAATAGTCATGTGAGTGTTAAGGAAATAGTTCAATCTTATATACATGAGTATTTCCTTGGAAATACTGATATTTTTCTGGCTCGAATAGAGTTTTTCTTCTAAAAACAACAAAAGTGGGTATTTGTTGATTTGTACCAAAAGGAAAAAAAAAAATGACTTTTAGTATTTTCTCCCATAATTTTTTCTTAAATCATTAGTGCTGTTGTTTATTTTACCATTATAGCATGAGATGCTTTTGGATTTAGCAAACAATATATCCTTAGTTATTTTGGTTGACTATTAATAGAGTAATTATATAACAATCAGTGAGGGAAAAGATGTAGCAATCTGCTTCTGTACACATTACAACCTATGAAGCCCTATAGGACAGTTCTAGTTAGTCAAATAGGGCCACTATGAGTCGAAAATAGGTTTTCAACTCCACATACCTAACAACAACATAGTATTTAGTAGAAACAATATAACCCAAACAAAAAAACCTCTCTTACAACCCTCATTGGGTTTCCAAGGCTGCAAATCTTTAAAGAAGCAGACTCTCTCATCTTTCTTCTGCAGAACAGCTGATGGATTCAAACCACCAACCTTTTGGTTAGCAGCCAAAAGCCGTAACTACTACACCACCAGAGCGCCTTAAAAACAATATAGTAATATTGTTTTTGGTGTTTCTCAAAATTTATCAAGACTTCAAATACTACCTCCATCAAGTATGAGAACCACATATCCAGAAAATTTATTTTTTAATCACTCTCCTGTTTAACCTTTTCCACTCTCCAACAATACCTATCCTCTAGGCTGCAAGCAGATGTTTTTTGTCATACTGTAAACAGGTAGAACCCTAGCTTAAAGAAGTTTGGGAGACAAGGTGTCATCCCAGAGGAAAAGATGAAAACAACTTTGGATGTCATCTAACCCAGTGGTTTCCAAACCTGGCTGAGCATCAAAATGGACAACCTGGGAGTGCATTAAAAAGAGAATCCTGGGCCAGGCCCCAGTTCTAGATTCAGATTCAGGAGGTGTGGAATGGATCCTAGAACTCTGTACTTCAGTAAGTGGCTTACCCACTAAAAACCCACAGTCATCCATCAATTTGAAGTCATAGTGACTCTATAGGGTAGAGTCGACCTGTCCCATAGGGTTTCAAGGATGTAAATCTTTACCAAAGCAGATTGCCACATCTTTCTTCCGCAGGTCAGCTGGTGGGTTGGAACCTCTGACTTTCTGGTCAGCAGCCAATTGCTTAACCACTGCCCCATCAAGGCTCCAGTAAGTGGCATAATCCCCAAACCCACTCCCATCAAGCAGATTCAGACTCAGCAACCCCCATCAGGTTTCCAAGGCTGTAAATCTTCACTGACATAGATTGCATCACCTTCCTGTCATGGAGCAGCTGGTGGATTTGTACCGCCTACCTTTTGGTTATCAGTCCAATGCCTTAACCACAGCGCCACCAGACCTTCTTAATAAGTGGCTTATATGATCTAAATTATACTCCTCTGTGGCGCTTTTAGGAGGCCTGGTGGCGCAGTGGTTAAAGGGCTTGGCTACTAACCCACCAGCCGCTCTTCAAAAGAAAGATGAAATATGTGGCACTGTACTTCAGTAAAGATTTCAGTCTTGGAAACCGTAGGGGCGTAGGTATACTCTGTTCTAAAGGGTCTCTGTGAGTCAGAATCCACTGGCAATAGATTTGTTTCCGAAGTCTTCCAATTGTAAAGTCAGTTCTGAGTAGCGGTAGCTTGCCTACTCACTCAGATGCAGGACGTCAGCTACCCTTCCGCTAGGGGGCTGAGAGGACTGTTATTTTTCGGGTTTTTGGGGCTTAGAAGTTATGGTTTTACCCGCATTTCTGTCTCCGCAGGAGTCGCCTTGGGCAAGCGGTTCTGCAGACGCCACATGTGTCGTTCCCCACCCGGCTAGCCTCCTTTCAGTATCTCCTGGATGCCCATTTCGGAAAACTGGGTACCTCTTTTCCGCCTCTCGGGGCCTCTCTCCTGTTCCCACCCTCTTTCTTCTTCGCTCCTCCCTTTCCCCCTTCCTACAGGAGTCTTGGGGCGGAGCTTCGAAGGTCGCCCGCCCGCCCGCCCCTCCGCGCATGGAGGTTGCCGCCTGGGCGGTCCCGGAAGCCGACGGCTCCCAATCACGAAGCTGAATGATTGATCATGATTGGGTGATCGTGGCTGTGGCTCTGCCTGTGTTTTCCTAAATTCTTTGTATTGAGTCGGAGGAAGAGAACATGGCCTGGAAAAATGAGCACTTGCGGGAACTGCGGGGACCTCTGCACCCACCCAAGGACTCAGTGGAGGAAGACACTGACTATTTAAAAGAAGATGTGGAGGAGGATGAAGACCTAGTGTTTGTTGACGCCGAGGAGCTCTGCAGTGGGGGCGTAAAAGCCGGTTGCCTCCCGGGTCGCCTTCGTGGTGAGAACACACGCCTTACCCCGGGAGATAGGACTAGTGTTTCTCATACTGACCTTGCCTACAGCAAGGCTCCCAGTCACTGATAAGGCTTATCTTTAGGACAGCCTACCTGCTTCATCCTACTTAGATTTAAATGATATTAATAATAGTAATAGCAATGACTTTAATTGTGCATATACTGTATGTGTTAAGCTTGGGCTTTGCGTATATTATTTAATGTTCATGATCCTTTGAGGTAGTTTTACAATTGAGGAAATAATCATAGGAGGTTGTGTAGTCTTACGCAAGATCAGGCAGCTAGCTGGTGAATGTGGATTCTGTATTTACACCCAGAAAGCAGGGCCTTTAAACTTTAAACCTGTACTACCTGGAGTCAAATACGGGGATATTCTTCAGCAATTTAAAAGAGAGCACAAGGACAAACTCAACTAATTGTGCTGTTAACCTTGTGTAGTTTTCTGTACTCTAAAATAGTACTATTCGAGTTACAACAAGTAACACTTAGGACCATCCGCTTTTTTTGGGGGGGGCTACATCTTATCATAGGAGCTCTGGTAGCATAGTGGCTAAAGCACTTGACTGCTAACCAGAAGGCTGGCGGTTCAAACCCACCAGCCACTCCTCGGAAGGAAGGTTGGGCAATCCTACTTCCGTAGTGATACTGCCTCGGAAACCCAAGGAGGGGTCACTATGAGTCGAGGCCGACTCGACGGCACGTAACAACAACAACAACAACAACATCTTATCATTAGTAGTATGTACTACATGCAATGTCGCAGCGCTTAATTTGCTGCCGTTATCATTCTCATGGCAAAGACAAGTAAAGATCGGATTTATATAGATTCTGAAAATAAAAGGAAATAGTAATGAAAACAAAAAGTTTCTCAAAAATGTATTCAACTTAAGTCTGTACCAACTTACAGCAGAACAGAACCCCGTGGTAAGTCGGGCACTTCCTGTATACCTGTTATATGCACTTTGTAACTGATACTTAACAATTATTTTAGGGTTCAGACCAGTGCTGTCTGTAGAACTTTCTATGATGATGAAAGTGTTCTTTATCAGCTCTGCCGGACACACTAGCCACTAGTCGCATGCAGCTAGCGGGCACTTGAAATGTGACTGGTGCAACTGAGGAGCTAAACTTTGAAAGTGCAGGTTTGGACAGAAAGTTTTCAGGCATTTGTGTAGTGTTCATTTATTAGTTCTTACAAATTTTATTGACTGGCTACCGTGTTTCAAAGGATCCCTGATGGCACAATGGTTAAGCACTAAACTGGCAAAGGAAAGGTCATTGGTTTGAACCCCCTGGCATCTTCTTAGTAGAAAAAAATCTGGCATCGGCTGTCATAAAGATTACAGCCTTGGAAATCCTGAGGAGCAGTTCTACTGTGTACCATAAGATTGCTAGGATTTGAAATCTCGCAGCACACGGTAACAACAACTATGTTTAAGCAAGTGGATTGGTGTGCTACAATGAAGTTCCAGTCTTAATGGAGCTACAGTCTAGTGAGTAAATAGCCATTCTTAAAATAATCACTGAAGTATCTTTAATATTACTTAATGCTTAGAAGGAATAGTAACTAATGCTATGAAAGGTGATATATGTGAGAGTCATAGAAGGCTTTGCTGAGGAAGTGCTAATTAAGCTGAGGTCTATAGTATAGTGGATGTAAGGAGAACACTTAAGGCAGGTGGACCAGCTTGTGCAAAGGCCCTGTGGTAGGATGAAGTATGGCATTTTTAGGAACTGCAGGAAGGCCAGTATTGGTTGAGATCAGAAGAGCAGGTAGAGAATTGTGCTTAGAACAGGAAGAGCAGACATTTACTGTGTATTGTGCTCACTTGTTGGTTTACAAAAACATGAAACACGGTGCCCACCGTCAAGAGCTTCAATATAATAGAAATACACATGTAGGTAGAATACAGTGTTATAAGATATCTTAATAAATATCTGTACAAGTTGCTGTGGGGGCATTAAGAAGTGGTGTATATGATAAAACATTGGTGAAGGGGTTTTTAAATATCCTAAATTTCCTTTTTTTCCTTTTTTTAAAGTTTTAATTTTTGATGAAAACACTCAAGAGAGATGTGAAGTATTTGGACGTTTTCCATTAATGGGTCCTTGGTGGCGAGTGAAGGTACAAGTAAAGCCTGTGGGAAAGAGCTATCATACTCAGGGATTTCCTTCTTACTTTTTACAGTCTGATATGGCACCACCGAATCAAACACATATCTGTTCCCTTTTTCTTACGGAATGTAAGGCCCCTAGTGAGTTTGTAACTCAATTTTTAAAATGGGTAAATGAAGAATCAAGCTACAAAGACCTAAACTTTGAGAATATTAGAGAAATGTTAAGAACTTTCCAAAAGGAGAGTGAAAGGAAAAATAAAAAAAAATCAGCATTCAATGAACAGGAAGAAACATTACCGGATTGGGAGATCAGTCTTCCACTGGAGAGCACAAGTAAGTGATTTTATTATTGGGTTTTAGTGTAATTGGGATATTTATCACTCTAGTATCTTGGCATAATATTCTTAAATTAGTTTGATGGACATGTGTTCCTATCGCTTTTGGAGTATATCATTGACGTAAGAGCTAGGCTGAAAAAGGATATGATGTATATAAAAATGTGATTGTAAATGTCATGGAAAACCATTGAATGGATATAAACAGGGGAATGACAAGCTCAACTTGTGTTTTAGGAAGATCATCGTTAGGCACAACCCTGCCAGCTCTGTTTTAACAGAACTGTCTGCTTACCCCACACTTGTGTAGTGGAATGGGGTTGGGAAAACAACACATTTTGCCAATTGGTCTTAAATGCATTCCTGAGATTGTGAAGTGGACTCAACTGCTGTCTGCCTGGCTTCCTTCAGTTCCTTCAGTCTTCTACTCTTAGACAAATATTACACTTTCCAGCTATGTTTTCATTTTTATGAAGCTGCCAATAGTACTCTTGAAGTTGTAAGGATTTCATTTTACTTGGATCCACAATCAGTGCTCATGGTAACAGCAGTCAAGAAGTCAAACTACATATTGCATCAGGCAAATCTGCTGCAAATAGGAGCTCTGGTAGCATAGTGCCAAAGGCATTTGACTGCTAACCAGAAGGGTGGCAGTTCAAACCCACCTTGGAAGGAAGATTGGGCAATCTACTTCCGTAGTGATACTGCCTCGGAAACCCAAGGAGGGGTCACTATGAGTCAGATCCAACTTGATGACATATAACAACAACACAACAACATAGCAAAGGTGTTGCTTTGTGGAATATGGTACACATGATCCAAGCCATAGTACTTTTAGTTGCCTCATATTCATGTGAAAGCTGGACAGTAAATAAGACCAAAGAACTGATGCCTTTAATTTTGAAGAGTATTGAATATACCACGGGCTGCCGAAACAACAAACAGATTTCTTTTGGAAGAGGTATAGCCATAATGCTCCTTGGAAGCCAGGATGGTGAGACTTCATCTCACATACTTTGGACGTATCATCCGAAGGGACCAGTCCCTAGAGAAGGACATCATGCTTGGAAAAGTAGCGGGTCAGTGAAAAAGAGGAAAACCTTCAATGAGATGGATTGACACAGTGGCTACAACAGTAGGCTCAGATCCAGCAAAGTTATGAGCATGGTGCAGGACCGGGCAGCATTTCATTCTATTGTACATAGGGTCACTAGGAGTTGGAATCAACTTAATGGCACCTTACAACAACAGTGATCTTCTTTGCTAAATCCAGTGACAAGTTAATTATCAGCCCTCCTTCTGTGAGAAACATTTGACACAATGAGTTGCTGCCTCTTTAAAACACTTGTCTTCCACAGAACCACTCTGTTGGTTCTTATTTGACCCTACAGGCTTCTGCTTGTTGCCTTCCCTAGGTTTTACTTTTACCTCTAAGCATCCACATGTTCTAAGACTTAGTCCTTGTACCTCTTCTGTGTCATTCCTTACTCCCCAGGTAATCTCCTCCAGTCTCATGGCTTTTAGTACCACCTGTATGCAGAGACAGTATGCAGACATCTCTAGTTTGAATCTCTGTCCTAAACTGTGAGTAGGAATGCCAAGTTGCCTCCTCAGCCTCTCCAATAACATGGAGGTGAAGTGCCCAAAACAGAATTCATGATTTTGTCTAAACTTGTTTTTCCTCAGGATTTTGCCTCCCTAAAAAATGGCAGCTCTTCATGTTTTTCAGGTTAATATCCTTGGGGTTGTCTTTGACCTCTCTCTTCCCTTGTACCCACTTCCAGTCCATCTGCTAATATGGTTGGCTTCACCTTCAATATATATCCAGACTCTCAAAGTTCTCATCCCCTTTCCCACAACTTCCAGATGGCAACCACAATCATTTCCACCTGGATTTTACCTGTCATCTCCCAACTACTTCTTTTCAGCCCCTTCAGTTTATTCTTAGCATGGCAACCAGAGTGATCCTTTTAAATCATAAGTCAAATCATGTTACTCCTCTGCTCAAAATCTTTCAGTAACTTTCCATTACAGTCAGAGTAAAATTTAAAGTATTAGCTTTAAAGTAAAGCTTCGAGGGAATGTAAATAAAAAGTCAAGTAAAGGCTACAAGACCCTACCAGATCTGATTCCTCTTGCCTCCCTAACTGCATCTCTGATAGCGTCTCCCTTTGCTTATTTCACTTCAGCTACACTGGCGTCCTTGCTCTGCCCCTCCATAAAATGGTAATACACTTGGCACTCCCCTGCCCCTTCCTGCTTTTTCCCATTTTAAATGAGTAGATTTTATATTACTGCATTGCATTTTTCGCCAACTAATGTAGTGTCTATTTGCTTATTTGTTTGACTCTCTCACTAGAATCAACTCCATCAGGGCAAGGGCTTTGCTGTGTTCATAGTTGCATCATGAGTATCTAGAACCGTACCTGGAACATAACAAGCATTCAGTAAACGTGTTGAACTAATAAATGCTAGACTGTTGACAGTGGTAAGGAACATGGAGAAATAGCTCCTTCCATTGTCACAGAGGCAGGAGAAAAGGATGGGTACAGATACAACTAAATTTGTAAATAAGGTAGCAGAAAATTGTCATTAGAGGCAATGACCTTTATTTCTTCTTTGAGGGATAGGGTAACTGCTGCTTGAGGTTGATGAGGACGTGAAGGAGGACTGAGTAGTGGGTAGAAGTTTTTAAATAGTCCCTGTGAGGGAGGAGGGCAGGCCAGGATGTTGGAAGTGTAAGGTATTATGGGGGAGAATAAGGTGTTTTCAATTTAAAATTTGCTGTGAGCAGGTCTAGGGAGGATGATTTCCAGGAATGTGTTGGGGGTCATGGGACTAAGGAGTTCAGTACAGATGCTGGGGTGTTGGATGGGCCAGCTATATGGATAGTGGAGCCCCCCAGGGTTTGGAGTAGAGAGGAACACCTATGTGGCAAGGGGGTATGAAAGAGAGCAAGAAGTAACAGTCAACCGCGAGAGGTCGGAAGGGCATCATTTATGCAGGGAGAAAGCTCAGAAGGCAAGAACCCATAGGGGAGGACACACGGAGAAGGGAACTACAAGGAAGAAGTAGGAAGAGTGCTGTTACACTGTGGGGATTGCAACCAGTGTCACAAAACAAAATGCATGACTGTTGAACGGAAAATGAATTGGTTCTGTAAACTTTCACCCAAATCACAATAAAAAGTTAAAAAAAAAAAAAAGCTAGATGTATTAGGAGACAAGTAACATGGAAGGAATAAACAAAAATTCCAAAAACCAGGCAAGAAGTCTGCATCCATGTAGTAGGAGAGCAAATGCCACATGAATTTGAATGTATCACAAATAAATAACCTCTTTGAAACCAAAGACACATGGAAACAATTGGTCTAAGGGACTAGTAGACCATGTGATCCTCAGCCTATATGACCATGAGACCAGAAGGGCTAGATGGTGCCCGGCTACCACTGTCAACCACTCACAGGGGGATCAATGCAGGAGATCTTGGATAGAGTGGGAGAACAATGTGGACAAAAATTAAAAATCATTAAAAAATTAAAAAGACCATTTTGATAGAGCCTGCTGAGACCCCTCAGACTATGGCTCCTAGTTACTCTTCAGGTCTGGAACTGAACTCACTCCTGTGGCTTCCAGCCAAACAATAGGCATACAGGGTGAATATTTACATCAGGTAGATACACTACTTGGAGCTGTCAGTCGTGGGAGAACAGAAGGGTGGTGTTTGCACAGGGAGATAACTGAGGGGACAGGAGTGCATGGGAGGGAAGGACACAGGGAAGAGAGCTGTTACATTGTAGGGAGTTGCAGTCAATGTCATGAAACAAAATGTGTATGAACTACTGCATGGAAAATTAATTTGCTCTATAAACTTCACCCAAAACACAGTAAAAATTAAATGACCTCTGTGGATTTTGGGTTCCTTATCCATAATGTGAAAGGATTGGATGAGATGACTTTTAAGATCCTTTCAGCTTTAAAACTGTAGTTCTAAATTTTAGTATTAAACATAGGACCATCTCAGTACAAAAGGAATTATCATAATGTGATCAGTATTCTTGCTGGTTAAAGTAAATTCATTCATTCCTCTGATTTGGATTTCTTGAACTGGTTGTGCTAAAAAAGTCCTTCAGATCAGTTTGTCTGTGAGCTCATTTGTATGTTTTAATTTCTTTTCCTATATCATGTAGTTCCATTTAAAAATGTTATGAGAGCTTTGCAGTGTCCCAAAGTAATGGAATTCCTTCCAGTTCTTCTGCCTCGACACTTTAATCAGCTCATGAACTCAGATTCATTAATATTGGAAAAGATAGAAGAGATTTTGGGCACACATCCATGGAAACTTGGATTTCATAAAGTAAGTAAAGAGAGAGTTAATAACTAATGTCTACAATGTAAAAAAAAAATCAAGGACTAATGTACACAGTATTTAGAAATGTGGAGGTAAGCTTTTAAAAAAATAAAGAGTTGAAGGTGATTGCTGTTAGAAAGTACATGAAGGGGTAAGGGGGGAATTTGCTGGTTTTTGTGTTTTTTTTTGTAAACTTGGTGGTATTAGACATTTAAACAGTTACTTTGATAAAGTACGATTTTAATATAAAAGTTACACATATCTAAAAATCAGTGAAGTAATGACCATGAGACCAGAAGAAGTAAATGGTGCCTCGCTACCAGTGTCAACCACTTGGAAAGGGATCAGTGAAGAAGATCTGGATAGAGTGGGATAAAGATGTGAAACAAAACTCAAAATCATAAAAAAGACCAGGCTTGCTGGTCGATAGAGACTGGTGAAACTCCCAAGACTATGGCCCCTAGTCACCCTTTAGGCCTGGAATTGAACTCATTCCTGTGGCTTCCAGCCAAACAATAGACAGATGTAGAAGGTGAACATTTACACCAGGTAGGTACACTCCTTAGAACAATCACCCATGGGAAGGGCAGTATTTGCACAGGGAGATAGCTCAGAGGGCAGGAATGCATAGGAAAGAAGGACACAGGGAAAAGGTGACCATAGGGCAGAAGTGAGAAGAGAGCTGTTACATTATGGGGATTGTAATCAATGTCATGAAACACCAATTTTCTCTGTAAACTTTCACCCAAATCACAATGAAAAGTTTTAAAAAAGTTAATTATGTATTAGGTGCATAATTTTTTTTCTCAAAATTTAGTTGAAATACATGTGTTCTGGGAAGTAAAATGTTAGTAAGAAATAACATTGTTTTTATTGTAAGTCTAATATTTATCAGCATAATTTTTTATAAAGCTATTTGAACTTTATTTTCTTAAAGATAACCTACGAAGAATTGAACCTTTTACGATGTGAGGCAAATTGGACAGCCTTTTATCAGTGCAAGCCTCTTCTCCAGTTGATGACTGATGTAGAGAAGAATGCATTAATAATATATTCTAAACTGAAGCAGATATGTAGAGAACATGGGCACACTTGCATTGAAGAAGCTGAATTAACTTCTGAATTGTTGAACCAAATGTCTTTTCACGAAGCTTGGCAGTCACTGAAGTTTTTAAAAGACCTTGATATTGTGGTATGTGAGAAAGGCTGTGTGTTTCCTTATGACCTTTACCAGGCAGAAAGAGGGATTGCTGCTTCAATATACCACCTGATGGCAAGACCTCCGTGGCATCTACAGGTCAATGTAAAAAAGGTGCTTGCATCTCTTCATGCCCCCAAACCTGAGAATTCAGAAAGTGATGATGTATTGAATGAAAGTAAACTGGAGGAAACAAGATTAGAGAATTCTGTGCACATTTTGGACATACAAGACAATAGTGACCATAATGGTGAAAATGAACTTAATACAGAAATAAATGAAGTTCAACTGGATCAGGATCAAGTGACTGCCTTGGAAATGATATGTGCAAATGCTGTGACTGTCATAAGTGGGAAAGGTGGTTGTGGAAAGACCACAATTGTTAGCCGCCTTTTTAAGTATATAGAACAACAGGAAGAAAGAGAGGTGAAAAAAGCTTGTGAAGATTTTGAGCAAGACCAGGATGGATCAGAAGAATGGATGACATTTACTGAGCAAAGCCAGCTGGAAGCAGGCAAGGCTATAGAAGTTTTGCTGACAGCACCTACAGGGAAAGCAGCTGGCTTACTGCGACAGAAAACTGGTCTTCATGCTTACACGCTGTGTCAGGTAAAACCATTTACATTTTGTCTATGGATAAAATACTTGTCTTAAAGACAAACTTTATTTAAAGAATTTAAGCATTTTTTTTAATTTTAATTTCTTACTGATGATATTCAATAGGTGTTTATTGAGTGTCTGCTGGGTCTGTGCCTCATAGTAGCTAATAGTTTAGATCTGTGTTACTCGAGACAACCAGTCTGTAAACCATTACCATTTTGCTGTAAGAAAGGAGCTAGTGCTAGAAAGTAAATCGGTGCACTGCTTCCTTCACTGAGCAAGTCTTATGGGAAAAAAAGGCAGCTCAAATCATTAAGTGTGTACTTAATGATGTAGTTAAACTCTAGCACAAGCTCTGTTTCTCATTGGAACTGGTTATGAACATGTCATAGTCCACAGACTGCTCTGTGAGTAGCAGTGCAGATAGAAGGAAAATGTTTATACCTTTTAGGATGAAGCCTTCATGAGAGCAAAAACTTTGTTCATCTGGTTCAGTTCTTTATGTTCTCAACTTAGGACAGTGCCTAATAAATAGTAGGCACTTAATAAAAATTTCAAATGCATTTTAATATGCTTGAAGAAATCCTTTGGCTGGTATTTAGAGTCATGGAGCTTTAGACTTGTACAGAGTTGGAATGGTTCCTCTCTAGGCCTGACCTGCCATTTTATAGATAAATAAACTTGGTAATTGGAAGATTTATGAAGGATTTAATAATTGAATTGGACTTAAAGGACAGTAGGCTCAGGTGAAGAGAACATTTTATTTAAGGGAAAGGACTTTCCAAAGGCTGCAAGTAGAATGAGCATAGTGAGTATAGAGGATTTGGAGGTGATACCACTCATTGGAATGAAGGCTGAGTATTACAGAATAATTGGAATTAAAACTTACCTTGGATAGGGAATTTGAGCTTTAAAGTTCATAAAGTATTTTGACATTATCTCATTAAATCCTTGACAGTCCTGTGAAGTGGGTAAGTGATATTATCTCCATTTTCACAGAAGAGCCAGCTGAAGTTGGGGTGTTAAACTGTTTGCCCAGCGTCTCAGTTAAGTGAGGAACTAGTACGCAAATTCAGATTCTGACCTCTTGGCTTGCTACTCTTTTCATGGTGCCATATTTCTTTATTATACACCTTGAACTCCTAACAAAGAAGCTGAAACTTGATTTACAAGTGGTGACAGTCTTCTGATCAGTTCGTGACTTTTGCACTATACCTTCATGCCTGATTAGCCTGCAGGACTGAATTAGAAGGGGAAAGATCAGACAGGGATCATTACTAGGTTTCACTTCATGTGCCTCCTCTGACCAATTGGTACGCACGCACACACGCACGCACTGCCCTCGAGTCAGATGTGACTCAGTAACCTCTCCTTGGGTTTCTGAGACCTCTCCTTGGGTTTCTGAGGCGGTATCACTACAGAAGTAGATTGCCCAACCTTCCTTCTGAGGAGTGGCTGGTGGGTTTGAACCACAGCCTCCTAGTAAGCAGTCAAATGCCTTAGGTACTACGCATCAGAATATTTGCTTGGGATGTTGGGAGAACATTTCTGAAGCCATGTTAGGCTCAGGAGAGAATGCTAGGGTACATGAAAAGGACTGGGGTGGCACTTATACAACTTACCATCCTTCAGCTAAGTTTGCCATTTGTTTTGTGTGCATTGAGTCAATTCCAACTCATAGTGGCCCTGTGTGCCAGAGTAAAAGTGCCCCATAGGTTTTCCTAGGCTGCAGTCTTTATGGGAACAAATCTTCATGTCTTCTGCTGTGGAGAGGTGGGTGAGTAGCCTACTGCTTAAACCACTGAGCCACTATGGCTCCTTAAGATTGTCATTAGCAAATAAAAATATACAAATAATTTTTTAGTGTAAGTATGTCTCAAATATTGCATGGTATATACTTATACTAAAAACTACTTGTTGTTTATTTGCAAATTCAGATTTAACTGTTATGTGCTATTGAGTCGGACCCGACTCATAGTGACCCCCCCTTGGGTTTCCAAGGCAGTATCACTACGGAAGTAGATTGCCTCATCTTCTTTCCGAGGAGTGGCTAGTGGGTTTGAACTGCCAGCCTTCTGGTTAGCAGTCAAGTGCCTTAGGCACTATGCTACCTAGATGTCTTGTATTTTACCTGACCATCCTATCTTGAGCTGGTATGTAGGAGAACCAGGCCATAAAGCTGTTGGGATGATCTAGGTCCTCACAGATGTGGCCTGTACTGAATTGGTAGCAAGAGAAATTCAGTGGAAAGTATCAGTCAGGCACTTCTAAGATAACTAATTGAATATACAAAAAAAGCAACAATAAAAAATGATTGAAAATTGTTCTGTTGTGAGACAGGGTCACTGAGAGAATGGAGGATTTTGTTGAAGGGCATCAGTGCATCTGGGTGAGAGATATGAATGCCTTACTTACAGACATATTGAACCTAAACCCACTGCTGTCAAATTGATTCTGACTCATAATAAACCTATAGGACAGAGTAGAACGGCCCGATAGGGTTTCCAAGGTTGTAAATCTTTATGGAAGCAGACTGCCATGTCTTTCTCCCATGGAACAGCTGGTGGGTTTGACCCACCAACCTTCTGATTGGCAGTGAAGCGCTTAACCACTGCAAGAGCAGGGTTCCAGGTTGAATCTAGTTGCGGTAAAATAATTAAATAAAGATATATCATTTGTACATGCACATATATGCATCCTTATAACATAGAAAATTTCTGGAATGATGTACACCAAAATATTCTATTGTAATTTTATAAATAACATTTTCCTCATCTATGTTTTTAAAATAGTAACGTTTCCTCTACATAAATAGTTTTGTTACATGTTTTGTTATTGGTGGTGGTAGTTTGGGAGCAGATAAGAAAATCTAGAGAGAGAAAATAGTGTTTTCTTAGTTAGCTCTGGTGGCACAATCATTAAAGCACTCGGCTGCGAACCCAAAGTTGGTGGTTCAAATCCACCAGCCGTTCCTTGGGAGAAAGCTGAGGTAGTCTGCTTCCGTAAAGAGTTACAGCCTTGGAAACCCTGTGGACTAGCTCTACTCTGTCCTGTAAGTTGCTGTGAGTCAAAATTGATTTGATGGCAGTGAGTTTGGTTTTTGATTTTTAGTTAAGTTGGAAAGGCAGCCCTTTAATTATTTCTAGAATGGAGTATTATAGTTGGGAAAGGAAGAGAGCTTAAGTGACTGGAATATCTCAAAAGTCAAGGCTTATTTGGAAACAAAATGAAAGGCTTTCTCCTCTGGTCAAGAGTAATGAGAGCAGTGGAATTAGCACTATGTATGAAGCTTATGAAATAAACATACAAGTATTCATTGAAGTAGCCCTGGAAGTGCAGTAGTTAAGCATTCCCTGCTAACCAAAAGGTCCCCAGTTCAAACCCATCAGCCACTTCACAGGAAAAAGATGTGGCAGTCAGCTTCCTCAAAATTTACAGCCTTGGGAACAGCCTTGCTGTGAGACAGAATCTACTTAATGGCTAACAACAACAACGTCTCATTAGGAAGCAGCTTTTTAACTATTTCATTAAAAAAATTATTTAATCTGTCTTGTCTGTATATTCAGCACTATAACATCTTGTTCTCTACTTCCTTAACCTTTTCTCCATGTCTCTCCCTCCCCCATGAGATTTAAGGTTTTTGTTTTAGAATAACATGCTATTAAGATTTCTGTGCCAATTTTTAAACCTGAGTTTAGAAATACTTTGTTTGTAGGTCAGTTACAGCTTCTACTTATGGAAGAAAAATAATATGACAGAGGACAAACCATGGAAATTTTCTTCAATTCGAGTTCTGGTTGTGGATGAAGGGAGTTTGGTATCTGTAGGAATCTTCAGATCAGTTTTAAATTTATTGTGTGAGCACTCCAAACTTTCTAAGCTAATTATCCTTGGTAAGTTACAATATTACTGGAATTTTGATGTTTAGTTCAAAGCATTGTGGTTAAAAGGTAGTTTACATCACATTGAAGGTGAGAAGCCGTTTCTCAAAACTACATTGAGTTGGTTCTGACCACTCTTCTAATCAGCTTGTGTAGTTCTTTGTTTTGGCCTTGCTGGTAGAGGGTCAATGAAAAAGAAGAGTGGGCTCAAACACAGCAACAGTTGTGGCTGTGGCCCAGGACAGGGCAGTGTTCCCTTCTGTTATGCATTGGGTTGCTACGAGTCAGAACAACAGCAAAAGGATGTGAATGAAAAAGAGTTGTAAGGGGCTACTGCTAATCACCTGAAAGATGGCTGTTCAAACAATAAAATGTTACAGTCAGAGAAAGTCAACATGTAGATCACTTGGAAATTGTAAAAAGTCTGACTTACAGACCATTTAAGAAGAATTTTATTATTCTAAGCTAATAAATAGAAGCTCTGGTAGTGTAGTGCCTGAGGTACTTGACTGCTAACCAGAAGGCTGGCGGTTCAAACCCACCAGCCACTTCTTGGAAGGAAGGTTGGGCAATCTACTTCCGTAGTGATACCGCCTCAGAAATCCAAGGAGGGGTTGCTGTGAGTCGGTTCCGACTCCACAACACATAGCAACAACAACAACAAAGCTAATAAATCACATTAGACCTCATCAGTCTCTTAAATTCTTTTCAATTTGGGTAAGATTATGTTGAGTACTAGTGACCCGAAGACTATGATTTAATGGAAAAGAAATAAAATTTCGAGAATCAAATTATATATGAATGATATTTTTAAGTATTTGAGGATATTTTATAAGTAGTTGATTCTGTTAATGGCTTAAGCATTCTGTTAGTTGCCACCTAGTAAATATTGTTCTTATCTCTAGGGGTTTTTCATTTGTATTTTTAAAGTAAAAGATTTTTAATAGAGAAATACCTAATTACATAACTGGAATTTACTCATTATCTAATGCCTTTGGTTAGTTTAATCTATATTTTGCATGTCTATATTAAGCATTTAAAGCCATAGATTCTTCCATGCTTGGAAAGATACTGAACAAGAGTGAACAGGTGACTAAATACTATATATCCAAGGCCTGGTTTTTTTTTCAAGTTGGCTAAAAGATAATGTCCCTACACAGTTCACCTGTGGTTATAATATTTAAGAAGTTCCATTTAGATTTTGTTACTTGATTATATCTCACTGTTTTATTATGTCTTATACTGTTTGATTTGAATGTTATTTTTGGTAAATATTTTTATTGAGTTAAAATTCTTAAGTAAATTCAAATGAAAAATTTTTTGGCTATTTTTCTCTGTCAGAGTAAATTGTTATGATTGTAGTACGTAGGAGAAATAAAAATAATATTTAAATTTCAGGCATCCAATTCCTGAAACTTTCTATAACTCTTTTCCCTCTCCATTTTAGGTGATATTAGACAGTTACCCAGCATTGAGCCTGGCAACTTGCTGAAAGATCTTTTTGAGACTCTTAAATCAAGAAATTGTGCTATTGAGCTAAAGACAAACCATCGAGCAGAATCTCAGCTAATTGTGGACAATGCCACAAGGTATGACAAACCAAAGATTTTTAATTTTCTCTCTGTTGTATTAGAAATAAAAGGTTAAAAAAATGTTAGCTTTTTCTGCCATCTGTATGCAACAATGGGTCTCTCCTCGTCCAGAGCAAAGAAGAATGAGGAAAACCAAAAATTCATGGAAACAATTAGTCCTTGCGACTAGTACACCATCCGATCTGCAGCCTATATGACTATGAGACCAGAAGAACTAGGTGGTGCCTGGCTACCACTGTCAACCACTTGGAAGGGGA
>NW_006921684.1:9367881-9370069 GCF_000298275.1 Orycteropus afer afer
ATATATATATATATATAAAAGTTTTTCAAGTTTAGAGACTAAAATAAGGCCAGAGGAACAAAGACTTGGAAATTATTGAAACCAAATCAAGCCCATTGCCATCAGGTTGGTTCTGATTCATAATGACCCCAAGGACAGAGTGGAACTGCCTCATAGGGTTTCCAAGGCTATAAATCTTTACAGAAGCAGGCTGCCAACTCTTTTCTGTGGAGCCACTGGTGAATTCAAATCTCTGACTTTTCAGTTAGCAGCTATGAGAGCTTTTAACCACTGTGCCACAGGGCTCCTTACTTGGAAATTTGTTCCTTCTAATTCAGTTCTGTGGAGAATTGGGGAATAAATTTTCTGGAGCTCCTGGGGTGGGGAAGCCCAAAGCAAAAACATTAAATGAGCTATTTCACTCCTTGAGGAGCCCTGGTAGCACTCATGGCTAAACACTCCTGTTAAAGTGAACAGACTTCCTCTCTTCCCTTAGTCTTTGTGTCAGCCTTTGGAGTGGTTCTCTGTGGGTTTAGGAATTTGGTTTTTCCATATCCCATCTATCAGAAAATAATAATTACTGTTTTATGACATTTCTTTTAATATTAAAGCCTATAGATATAATGGGACCTCAGAATACTAAGAGCCTGTTCTATGCATTGGGCCAAAATTTTTCTTTTTTTTGATTCCTTTTACAGTATATATATTTTTTGTTGCTTAAACATCTTGCTTGGATGTCAGCAGAAGCTAGAACATTCAAAGCCTACTTTCTGTATGCCCCTGGATACTGTGGACAGAAGAGAGGGATTAGAGGAAGAATTGCAAGGCGTGGGGTAGATCACGTGGACTCTTACTAAGACATTAAGAAAAATAATGGAATTGGATATATAATATTCTTTTCCTGTTACTCTTCTCCTACCTAAAGGCCAGTTCACTTTTGGGGTGTTGGTAGATGCTTGGGTTATTTTAAAGTCCAAAAGACTTGGAAGAATCAAGAATACATTTATTTGATTTCTTAGAACCCAGTTTTATTAGAGTCAGGAATTCCTTTTAGTTATTCTTTCAATGTCATTTGGGTTGAGCTGTGCTCCTTTCAACATTTTTTCATAATCAGCACCACCACATATTGACTATGAAGGATCCCTGCGATATACCAGGGAAAAGCATCTAGATATAGAAGAATAATGTACATCCTGAGTCAGAAGCAAAACAAGAAATCCAATGTCATTCTCAGGACCCCCAAAATTAAATCTGGAACATTTCCAGCAGAGGCCACACTGCGTTTTTCCTTCTTCTTTCCTCCCTTTCAATCCTTTTTTAGGAAAGGGTGAATGACATAGTTGCTTACCACCACCTCTGATGACAAGGCTGTTAGTTTTGTTCAGGGAGCCATACTTCTTCCAAGTATCCACGGAGAGGCTCTGTTAAGTCAAGGCACTTGAACCTTACTGATAAGATTTGGCAATCTTAGAAAATGTAAGAACAAGAGAAGGATGAGGAGGGAATAGCATCAAAGAGATGTGGAGACTTGGTTCAATTGGAGAAATGGAGCCATATATATGATATGTGCAGAAGAAAGGAGAAAATACAGTGTAAACGTGTGGAAAAGGTCCCAAAGAGTTTAAGTAGAAAGGGATATGGAGCCAAATAGGCCTAGATTTGCTTCTCAGTTCCCCTGCTTTCTACCCGTGTGGCCTTAGCAACCCAATAAACTTCACTGAGCCTCGTATTCCTCACCTGTGGTGTGAGGATAGTACCTATTATGGGTTTTTGTGGTCTGGAGATAAGTAAGTCAAGTTATCAGAATGGTTTTCAATAAATTTTCTGATGTTTTTTCTAACAGATCTTTTTTAGTTTTAGGTATACAGAAAAATTGTTCAAAAACTGTAGAGTTCTCATATACTTCCCTACCACCTGCAGTGTTTCTTGTTTTATTAACATCTTGCATTCCTGTGGCATATTTATTACAATTGGTGAACCAATATTTTGATTTGTTATTAATAACTAAGGGAACTCTGGTGGCGTAATGCCCAAGGCATTTTGACTGCTAACCAGAAGGCTGGCAGTTCAAACCCACCAGCCAGTCCTTAGAAGGAAGACTGGGCAATCTTCTTCCATAGTAATACTGCCTCGGAAACCCAAGGAGGGGTTGCTATGAGTTGGGAATGACTTGATGGCAGTGAGTTTGTTTTGTGTTTTTTTTTTTTTT
>NW_006921684.1:9370169-9384052 GCF_000298275.1 Orycteropus afer afer
ATAATGTGTTGTGCAAATCATTAGTGTGCTCGACTGCTAACTGAAAAGTTCTAGTCTACCCAGAGGTATTTTGGAAGAGAGGCCTGGTGATCTACTTCTGCAAAATCATGCATTAATTTGGGGCACAGTTCTACTCTGACACACATGGAATTACCATGAGTCAGAATCAACTCAACAGCAACTATTTTTTTTTCTTTGTAGTCTGTAACGTTACAAGTTTTGAAGATAATTTTTTCTGATGTTTTCCTAACTTAATTTGCTAGGAGTATGGGACTGATTGCTAAATGTAGTTCCATAGCATATGGTCTTGCTAATTCTTATTATAAAACTCATTTACTATTTATAATGTGTATTCAGGTGGCCTTTTCTCCTTGTTTATTATCTATTAACAGATTTTAATTATTGTGATGACATTTGCTCTAATCACATATGAAGACACAGTTTTGAATAGTAATGTACTTGGTGAATGTATTTTATCTTTCTTTAAGAATCTCAAAACGCCAGTTTCCAAATTTTGATGCAGAACTGAATATATGTGATAATCCAACACTCCCCATCGCAATTCAAGATAAGACGTTTATTTTCATCCGACTTCCGGAAGAGGTTGCTGGTTCTCAGAGTTCTCAGTCATCTAAAAGAAATCATCACTCTTGTGAGTATAAACTCTTATAGAGAGGTATATAAGGTTCTATGTAGATAAGAAGGTCAGTTGTTTCAGTTTTGTTATACAGATATTAAATGACTAGTTACAATGTTATTTACAGTAAAGAGAAATACTGCTAATAAAAAAATAAGGCACTGAAAATAAACTAATTTATGAATCTTCAAAATCGGATTACTCTAGAATTTTGTAAGTAAATGACATGTAGTTGGGCTAAGTAAATACTTGAGTGAATAAATAGATGTAGATGATTTCATTTAAAATAAGCAATACTTTACTAATCCAAGTACATTCAGAAGAAAGCTTAGCTGAATTTGTTTTTTTTAAATAGCAGTTTGAAAAGAAAATACATTTTTTTTAGAACCGTGATTTGGGTGAAAGTTTACAGAGCAAATTCATTGTCCATACAACAATTCATACACGTTTGGTTTCATGACATTGACTGCAATCCCTGTAATGTAATAGCTCTCTTCCCACTTCATCCCTATGGTTACCTTTTTCCTGTGTCCTTCTTTCCTATGCATTCCTGGCCTCTGAGCTATCTCCCTGAGCAAATACTGCCCTTCTGATATCCCATGGTTGATTGTTCTAAGGAGTGTACCTACCTGGTATAAATATTCGCCGTATAGGCCTGTCTGTTGTTTGACTGGAAGCCATGAGAGTGAGTTCAGTTCCAGGTCTGAAGGGTGACTAGAGGCCGTAGTCTCAGGGGTTTCACAAATACATGTTTTTTGAGTACATTTGTGAAACAGAACTTATGGCTATCAAAGTGTTGCCCTGTTTTTCTGAGTTCTGCAATTTTTCCACCTTTAACAGTCTTACAGTCTTACTGGGAGCTCTGGTAGCATAGTGCCTAAGGTACTTGACTGCTAACCAGAAGGCTGGCAGTTCAAACCCACCAGCCACTCCTCGGACGGAAGATGGGGCAATATACTTCCGCAGTGATACAGCCTTGGAAACCCAAGGAGGGGGTCGCTATGAGTTGGGTCCGACTCGACGGCACATAACAACAACATAGTCTTACCACTTTTCTTTTGCTCATTTTAGTGGAAAATGAGCTTTACTGTGGTTATGTTTTGTAGAATGGACAAGCATTGCTTCTAATTATGGGTAGTAAGAATGACACAATGAATCTTCTCCCTTTTCACGTCACTTAACCACTTACAGAGTGGAACTTGTATTGACACTGCTGTGGTACAGGGAATTACTTGGTCTGGCTTTCCTAGTCATGGTCTTTGTGACTCCACCCAATAACTGGGTAGAACTATGCAAATGTCAGATGCTTGAGGTCTACCTAGGGGATTGGTTGTCTTGTGAGCAATGTAAATAAGGTACATGGCACCCTTGTGGTGGTGGGACCATGCAAATAAAGTGTATGGAACCCTAGTGTGGGGATTGGTTAGTTTTGTCATTCAGCTAGGCTTACAGCCACTCTCGGAAGGAAAGATTGGGCCATTTACTTCCATAGTGATACCACCTCAGAAACCCAAGGAGAGGGGTCGCTATGAGTCAGATCTGACTCGACAGCACTGAGCTGGTTTTGGTTTTGAGAAGGGGGAATCTCACTACTATCGAGAGAAGAGCCACAGGTGGAGTGGAGCACATCCTTGGACCTGAGATCCCTGTCTGGACCTCCTTCACGGAGATGGCCGGCATAGATGACTGGATGAGGAATCGAGGCATGAGATAGAGCTGTGGGCTTGCTGGCCCATGGAGCGAGAAAGCTGAGTGCTTTTGGCAGGAGGCTTGCTGGCAGAGTGGGGTGCACCTAGATGCAACTATTGGCAGAGCTAAAAGAGCTTTGTAACACTTACTTGAGCAAGGCAGAGGTCAGGTCAAGAGGCCAAAGGCCAGGGAGGCATGCCAGAGGGCATGACAGAGGGGAGACTATTCTTATCAAAGAATTGCATCCTGAGCATTTCTGAACCTGAATTGTAGCTTGTTACTTCCCTAATAAACCCCAAAATTGTGAATACTATCTGTGAGTTCTGTGTGACCTTTGCTACAAATTACTGAACCCAACAGAGAAGTAGTGAGTGCCTTGGGAAGGACGACTGGTGTCAGAATTGGCGAAAAAAACTGGAGGGTGGTGGCATGTCTGGCCTCATAGGAATAAGCTGTGGGCTGTTGATGGTGATTGTTTTGGCTTTCTAGTGCCACCCTAACAGAAAATACCACAAATGGGTGGATTTAACAAACAGGGATTTATTTTCTTACAGTTTAGGAGACTAGAAGTCCAAGTTCAAAGTGCCGGCCCTAAGGGCTGGGTGAAGGCCCCTTGACCTTGGGCTTCAGTTCTGCCTTTTGTTCCTGGCCCACTGCAGCTAGAGATTTCTCTTAACCCAGGCAGATGCTGGCTACTGAGGCTGACAAATCCAAGGTCGACAAACAAAATGGCACAGCGTCAAGATTACCAACCTACATGGCAGGCCACTAGTTCAACTTCAGAGACAGTCCCAAGATCACCAAGAAATATGGCAGGCTGCTAAAGGAAGACTCAGCTACATGCAGGGTCCAAGTGTGCCAAAAAGCTCTGAGACCTTTCTCAACACTTCTACTTATATGCTGGAAGTAGACCACATCCCTAAGGCATCCTTACAGCTGCTCACAGTAGATTCCACCATGGAGTTGATTACAAATCTCACATGGGGAATGACTACATCCAGCTGCCCAGCCACTCAAAACCAGGCCCAGCCAAGTTAACACATAACGTTAACTACCACAGTGATTCTCTCTCCACCTTGTGAGGTTAGAGGAGGTCAGAAGATGCTGCCTCCATGCCCTTTTTGCACTGCCTTGTGGAACAATGATGTTTCATCAGTTATGAGGCTGTATATAAATAGTTTCTTTTGTGATTACTTGATGTTATTAAATTACCTGTTACATATGAATTTGTTTAAATGGATTCAATCTCTGTTGATCTTTATTTGTATTATATATTCAGTCAACAGACTTTTTTTTTAATACTGCAATGATTTACTCAAAAGTAGTACAGACTGGGGAACTGGTGATACTGTGGTTAACCACTCTGCTGCTAACTGAAAGGTCAGTGGTTTAAACCCACCAGCCTCTTTGCTGAAACGCTGTGCAGCACAATTCTATTCTGATATGCATGGCTCCACCATGGGTTTTAATCACCTTGATGGCAATTGGTTTATTACAGATTAACAAAAGAGACTTAGGTGGTTAGGTACCTCCCTTTCTTTGCACTTCATTTATATATACCTAAAATATTTTCTGCCTTGTCTGTCAGTTTGCTGTTCTGTGGTGGCTTGCATGTTGCTGTGATGCTGGAAGGTATGGCACCAGTATTCAAATACCAGTAGGGTCACCCATGGTAGACAAGTATCGGTAAAGCAGACTGGGAAGGACAGTCAGGTCCACTTCTGGGGAAGGGAAACAAAAAATGGCCAATGAAAACTTTATGAATAGCAGGGAAACATTGTCTGAGATAGTGCCAGAAGATGAGCCCCTCAGGTTGGAAGGCACTCAAAATAAAACTGGAGAAGAGCTGCCTCCTCAAAGTAGAGTCAACCTTTATGATGTGGATGGAGTAAAGCTTTCAGGACCTTCAATTACTGATGTGGCACCACTCAAAATGAGAAGAAATAGCTGCAAACATCCATTAATAATTGAATGTGGAGTGTACAGAGTATGAATCTAGGAAAACTGGAAGCTGTCAAAATGAAATGAAATGCATAAAGATCAGTATCCTAGGTATTAGTGAGCTGAGATGGACTGGTATTGGCCATTTTGAATCAGGCAATCATATGGTCTACTAGGTCAGGAATGACAAAGGAATAATATCATATTCATCATTCAAAAGAACATTTCATGATCTATCCTGAAGTATAATGCTGTCAGTGATAGAATAATATCCATACGCCTACAAGGAAGACCAGTTAATACTATTATTCAATTTGATGCACCAACCAGTAAAGACAAAAATGAACAAATTGAAGATTTTTAGCAACATCTGCACTCTGAAATTGACCAAAAATGCAATCAAGAAGTATTGATAATTGCTGGTAATTGGAATACAAAAATTGGAAACAAAGAAGAAGCATTGGTAGTTGGAAAATATGGCCTTGATGACAGAAATGATATTGGAGATTGCATAATAGAATTTTGCAAGACCAATGACTTACTCATTGCAAATACCTTTTTTCAACGGCATAAAAGGCAGCTATACACGTGGACCTAACACACAGGAATCAAAATGAGTGCATCTGTGAAAAGGCAGTGGAGAACCTCAATATCATTAGAATAAAGCTAGGGGCCAACTATGGATCAGACCATCATTTGCTCATGTGCAAGTTTAAGGTGAAGCTGAAGAAAAATTAAAACAAGTGCATGAGAGCCAAAATATGACCTTGAGTATATCCCACCTGAATTTAGAGTCCATCTGAAGAATAGATTTGATGCATTGAACACCAGTGGCTGAAGGCAGGGGAGTTGTGGGTGACATTAAGGACATCATCCATGAAGACAACAAAAGGTCATTAAGAAAGATAAAAAAGAAAGAGAAGACCAAAAGGATGTCAGAAGAGTCAGAAACATGCTTTCAAGAGTATCCGAAGCAAATGGAAGAAGTGAGAACATAAAAGAGCTAAAAAGACATTTCAAAGGGCTGTTTGAGAGGCTCTGTAAAGTATAATAATGAAGTATACAAAGACATGGAGTTGGAAAATCAAAGGGGAAGAAGATGTTCAGCATTTCTCAAGCTGAAAGAATGGAAGAAGAAATTCAAGCTTCAACTTGTGATGTTGAAGCATTCTATGCGCAAAATATTGAACGATGCAGGAAGTGTCAAAAGATGATGGAAGGAATACACAGAGTCACTGTACAAAAAAGAATTGGTTAAGTTCAGTCATTTCAGGAGGTAGTATGTAATCAGGAACCAATGGTGTTGAAGGAAGATCCAAGCTACTCTGAAGGAATTGGTGAAAACAAGGCTTCAGGAATTAATGGACTACCCACTGTGATGTTTCAACAAAAGAATGCAGTGCTGGAGGCACTCACTAATTTATGCAAAAAATTTGGAAGACAGCTACCTGGTCACCTGACTGGAAGAGATCCATATTGGTGCCCATGCTAAAGAAAGGTAATCTGATAGAGTGTGGAAATTATATCATTAATTTCACATGCAAGTAAAATTTTGCTGCAGATAATTCAAAAATGGTTGCAGCAGTACATCCGTAGGGAACTGCCAGAAATTCAGGCTGGATTCAAAAGATGGCATGGAATGAGGGATGTCATTGCTGATGCCAGGTGAAACTTGGCTGAAAGCAAAGATATCAGAAAGACGTTTACTTATGTTTTATTTACTGCAAAGGCTTTTGACTGGGTGGATCATAACAAATTATGATAACATTGTGAAGAATGAGAATTCTAGAACATTTAATCGTGCTCATGAAAAACCTGTACATAGACCAAGAGGCAATTATTCAAACAGAACAAGGGTATCCAGTGAGGTTTTAAATCAGAAACGGTGTGTGTCAGGGTTGTGTCCTATAACCATACTTATTGAATCTGCTGAGCAAATAATCCAGGAAGTTGGACTATATGAAGAAAATTGGATCTTTTTCATCAGAATTAGAGGAAGACTCATTTGACAACCTACTGTGGCAAATGACACAACCTTGCTTGCTGAAAGTGAAGAAAATTTGAAGCACTTACTGATAAAGAACAAAGACTACAGCCTTCTATATAGATTACATCTCATCATAAAGAAAACAAAAATCCTCACAACTGGACAAATAAGCAACATCATGATAAACAGAGAAAAGGTTGAAGTTGTCAAGGATTTCATTTTACCTGGATCCACAATCAGCACCCATGGAAGCAGCAGTCAAGAAATCAAACATATCTTTTGCAGCAAATCTGCTGCAAAAGACCTCTTAAAGTAAAGCTGTTGAAGACTAAGGTGCTCCTGACCCAAGCCATAGTATTTTCAGTCGCCTCATATCCATGTGAAAGCTGGACATTGAAGAAGGAAGACCACAGAAGAAATGATGCACTTGAATTGCAGTATTGGTGAAGAATAATAAATGCATCATAGACTCCTAGAAGATCTACCAAATCTGTCTTGGAGGAAGTGCAGCTGAAATGCTCCTTAGAAGCAAGAATGGGCAGACTTATCTTTCATACTTGGTCATGTTATCAGAAGGGACCAGTTCTCAAGAAGGATATCATGCTTGGTAAAGTAGAGGTCAGTGAAAAAGGGGAAGACCCTTAATGAGATGGATTGACACAGTGGCTACAATGATGGGCCCAAGGATGGCAATAGTTGTGAGGATGGGTACAGGATTAGGTGATGTTTCATTCTGTTGTACATTGGGTTACTGTTAGCTGGAATCCACTTGATGACACCTAACAACAACAACAAAATATTTTTATAGTTTTATTTCTGGCACTCCCTCTTTACTTTAATGACTGAAAAACCCAAAAAACATACCCACTATCGTCGAGTCAAATTCCAACTCTTAGCATCTGTATAGGACAGAGTGGACCTGCCCTTTAGGTTTTCCAAGGCTGTAATCTTTACAGAAACAGACTAATATATCTTTCTCCCAGGGAGTCAGTGGTGGATTTGAACTATGGACCTTTCAGTTAGTAGCCATGTTGTTCACTTCAGAAAGGAGACCACACTTAAGTGTTGCTGTTTTTCTATCTTAATTAAAAATTTTGCTGGAAAAGCTGCCTCTTCTTTAAGATAATTGTATAGATAGATATCCCTTAGAGAGAGAGACATTTAAACACTCAGCAATTGCTGACCAAATGGTGGGCACTTCAGACCCACCAGCTGAAAGATGAGGCAGTCTGTTTCTACAAAGATTTACAGTCTTGGAAACCAACCCTATGGGGCAGTTCTACTGTGTCCTACATTGTCATTATGATCAGAATCGACTCTATGGCATTGGGTTTTGGTTTGGGTTAGAAAGGCATATAATACTTTTTTTGTTAATAACCAAGGAAGTTATTGAGTAAATTACAATTATGGAAAACTGCATAGATCTAAGGCAGGATTCATGGCTTGGGTAGAATTTTAGCGATGTTAAACTGAACAGTATCTTAGAATCAATGAAGTATAGTTTATGTATTTATCAGAAAAGCTTTGTGAGATGTTGACAGAGTGAGGTAAAGCAAGATGCAGAACATCATGATTCCATGTGTGTAAAATGAAAAAAAATGTGCAAGCAGCCTTTGAAAATTCATGCTCTGGCAGGGCCTGGGTGGGAATGGACTGTGTGTTAGCGGTTTCCCATGCAATAATCTTTCCTTCTTCTGGAAAATGAAGAGCCCAGAGAACAATTCATTTAGCCTTCCCAGAGCAGGACATCACAAGGCTGCAGCTTTTCCGTCACCCACATTTCATCTGCTGCTAGGAAAAGCCGCAAAAGACTGGAATATTCTTGCCCAGATTTTTATATTTTCTTTCTCATGAGAAATGTTTGCTATTTTGTTTCCTCTAGAGAGACTAGAGGAAGCCTGCTTTTCAGTGCTCCAACCAGATAGGAAAAGTTAAACGATGATATCATCATTGTCAATCATCTGGCTATAGAAGAGAAAAGCAAGCCACTTTGTCCCATTTGGACAATGACTTTTACTTCCATAAGCCTTAGCTTTCACATGTGTGATATAGATGTGATCAGTGGTGACAGTTATAGTGGTAACTATTTGGAGTCCCTGGGTGGTGCAAACACTAAAGAGCTTAGTTGCTCATCCAAAAGCTGGAGCTCAAGTACACCCTGAAGTGTCGTGGAAGAAAAGCCTCGTGATCTACTTCTGTCAAATAAGTCATTGGAAACCCTGTGGAGCACAGTTGTCTGATATATGTGGGGTTGCCATGAGTCAGAGGCAACTTGATGGCAACTGGAGGTAGTTAAACTATTTACCTGGTAGGGCATGAGCACCATTAGAAGGGATGCCCCTGTTGTGTGCTAGAGTTAACCTTTTAGTTCCTTAATCATGCATGGGAGATCTGGGGTACTTGACAGCTGTCAACCCTGGATAAAAAAAATAACACCTATCTCATACAGGTATTGTGAAGATTAAATTAGGTTAGGTAGCATATGTAAAGTATGCTGTTGTTGTTGTTGTTATGTGCTGTCAAGTAGGACCCGACTCATAGCGACTCCTCCTTGGGTTTCCGACGCAGTATCACTACGGAAGTAGATTGCCCCATCTTCCTTCCAAGGAGTGGCTGGGGGGTTTGAACCGCCAGCCTTCTGGTTAGCAGTCAAGTGCCTTAGGCACTACGCTACCAAATATATGTATCCTCAAATTATAATTCAATTCCACCAGTGCCACATTGACTTAAAACAAAGTTTTACATTAGTAATTATGTTACACATTTTTTCTCTTGCTCTTTCCTTAAATCCAGCATTTTGAAACCATCAGGAAGTGAATATGAAGTGAATATAAATAAATTAGGAGCTGCCCTCTGGCCAGGGACTGACCTCTCTGTTGAGGGTGGGGTATCTGGACCCCTTCTTTTAATTCTCATTCCTATTATTTTCGTTAATATAGGGAAGGAATTTGATATTCCTATGGGAGCTTGCATCCATTTGGTAAGATGTTTTCCTGGGCCCCTTGGCAGAAGTTCTGAATTAGGTTCTCCGTAGAAACAGTGTTGTACTTTGGTGACTTTCTGTCTCAACTTTTTTTTATCTTGAATTATCAGATTTATATTCTGTGGTTGGAACTTTACTCAAAGAAGAGGACCTAAAAGATGAAAAAATATCACAGTTTATTGCATTTAGGAGGTAAAGCATTAACAATGACTTAAAGTTTTTAATCTAGTTTTTACATCTTGTAACTTTTTAATGTAGATTCTAATTGGATGTGAGACTGTCCTAGTTCATCAGTGTTAACTCTCTTATTTTGGTGAGTTTCTTTATTACACATAGCAGAGAACATTTTCTAAACTGGGCTTTCTCTACCACATATTATATTTGGAAACTCACTGGAAATCTGACTGGAACAAGAATTTATGTTAAAAATTGCAGAATACTTTTTTTTGGAGGAAAGCCTGAAAACTTTTTGTAGAATCATATGTATCATAATTGTTGATGACATAAAGAAAGGCATAGCAGATACCATTCAAGTGACCTTACATTCTCACATGTTTCAGGCAAGACTGTGATCTAATCAACCACTGCTGTTCCAAGCACTACGCAGGCCACTTAATCAAGTGAGTACTGGAACTTTGATGGCAGTCCCTCCTTGCTTTGCTGTTTTTTCGTTTTATTTGAAATTTGTCAGCTGTAGCCATGTAAAGAAGCTCTCGTGGTATAATGGATAACATATTCAGCTGCTAACCAAAAGGTTGGCAGTTCAAACCCACCAGCCACTCCATGGGAGAAAGATGTGGCAGTCTGCTTCTGTAAAGATTTACAGCCTTGAAAATCCTATGGGGCAGTTCTGTTTTGTCTTAAAGGATCACTGTGAGTCAGAATCGACTCAATGGCAGTGAATTTGGTTTGGATTCAGTAGCTACGTATTTAGAAACTTTTTTCCTCTCATTTGTGAAGTTTAAGTATCTCATTACTTAAATAGAATATGAATCTGTAGAAAAATTGACTTTTTGGTTATCAGTGTAGTAAGAAAATTAAAGAATAAAATCTTTGTGTTTTCTAAAATGGCAAGCTCTAGCTTCTCCAAGATGAGCTTGGGGAGTTCAGGAGAGTTTTTCAAATTGTAATATGTGTATGATGCTTCCAGGAACCTTAGCAGCAGGATGCTAGTAGAAAGTGCCTTTGTGAGCATCCATCAGAAAAACAGGGTGAATAGCCACTTAGTTTATACACAACAAAAAGTTATTAATTTCCCTGGTATTTACTAATAGCTACTGTTTGCTAAAGGAACTCTGGTGACATAGTGGGTAAGGTATTTGGCTGCTAACCAGAAAGGTCAGTGGTTCAAACCCACGAGCTGCTCCGCTGAAGGAAGATGAAGTGATCTACTTTCATAAAGATTTACAGCCTTGGAAGCCCAACAGGGATCACTGAGACGGAACTGACTTGATGGCAGTGGGTTTTTTTGGTTTACTATTTGTTAAGTGCAGAAGACCCATACCAAACCAAACACCAGACTCACTGCCACTGAGTTGATTCCGACTCATAGCGACCCCCTTTTGGGCTTCCGGGGTGGTAAATCTTTACAGAATTAGATTGCCCAGTCTTTTTCTGAGGAGTGGCTGGTGCGTTTGAACTCCCAGCCTTCTGGTTAGCAAATACCTTAGGCACTACGCCACCAGAGCTCCTTAGAAGACCCAGAGATGTGCAAAATACAAGAGAAGCTCCCTGTCTGTGGAGAGAAAACACACAAAACTGTGTCAAGTCATGGGTTAAATGTATGGGGTTTAAGACCATAAAATTTGGGTCCCAATAACTGATCTTCAGCAGGTAATTCCATCTTTCAAAGCTCAACTTCCACACATGGTAAATAATATTTATACAGAATTTTTCCCTTATAGAGTTATGGTAAAGATAAAATTAAACTATATACATACCTAAAGCCCTTATCATAGTAACTGGCATATTGCCAACATTTAGTCAATACTTGCTGCTATTATTCTGATGTTGTTGTTGTTGTTATGTGCCATCAAGTCAGCCCTGACTCATAGCGATCCCTCCTTGGGTTTCCGAGGCAGTATCACTACGGAAGTAGGATTGCCCAACCTTCCTTCCGAGGAGTGGCTGGTGGGTTTGAACCGCCAGCCGTCTGGTTAGCAGGCAGGTGTCTTAGCCACTATGCTACCAGAGCTCCCGCATAGAGGCTAGGATTTACAATACATATTTTTTTTGTTGTTGTTGTTGTTATGTGCCATAACAACTCATAATTCATAGTGACCCCTTCTAGGGTTTCCAAGGCAGTATCACTACAGAAATAGATTGCCCAACCTCCCTTCCAAGGAGTGGCTGGTGGGTTTGAACCACCAGCCTTCTGGTTAGCAGTCAAATACCTTAGGCACTAAGCCACCGGAGCTCCAACATATTTTTGGGGGGACACAATTCGGTCCATGACAGTTGGGAAGTGTCATTGAATGTGTTTAAGTAATCAGATGACTGCTGTAGGAGCATGATTTCTTGCTGACTTTTGGAGAATGCAAACAAAGGAAAGAGAATGTGGAAATTATTTTGAGAATTGGGTCTATCTGAGTGGGAGCTAATGCTTAAACAAAATGAGACTGAGATTTTCCAAACTCTGATGCCATATCCTCATTTTCTCACCCAGAGACCATCAGAATAGACTTGTATTTGGAGTTGGTGATAAAATTTGTTGTACCAGGAATGCGTATCTCTCTGATTTAGTCCTTGAAAGTACTTCTGAAAGTCAGCAGAATAATGCACAAGAGGCCAGTGGTGAAGACTTTGGTGGTATTCCTCATGATTCTGCTAAACATAAAAATAAGTCTAACTTTGAAAGTGACATTCGACTATGCAATGGAGAAATATTTTACATAACAGGAGTAAGTGATAACAGAAAATAATAATTTTTTTGTCTTATTAGAGGTGTGTATGTGTATATATATATATGTATGTATGTATGTATAGCCCTAGGATTGATTCAGAAACTAATTTCAGAGCAGACATTGTTGTTCCATAATATTTTATTAAGGGTTTTTGTTTCTATGTTCATGAGCAATATTGGTATGTCTTACCTGGTTTTGGTATGAGAATAATGCTGGCCTCCTAAAATGAATTAAAAAAGTGTTCCTCTTAAATTTTTGGAAGAGTTTGTGAAGAAACATACTTTTAATAAGATTGAAGTGCTTGAGTAACAAAAAGCAAGGCCCAGATGAGATGCTTATTATATTTTATAAGCCTTCATCTCCTTGGTTGCTGCTTAAATATAGAAACTAAAGAAGTGATCACCTTGTGTTTGTCCTCATCGTATAGACAGCCTCCTAAACTCATAATCTTCCTGATGAGCTGTAAGTGAAGAAAAGTACTCTCTGCAAAGAGTATAAGACTTATATAATGCAAACGCAATGCACTGCCATCAGATTTGACTCATAGTGGCCCCTCCTTGGGTTTCCAAGGTGGTATCTCTACGGAAGTAGATTGCCCAAACTTCCCTCCGAGGAGTGGCTGGTGGGTTTGAACCGCCAGCCTTCTGGTTAGCAGTCAAACGTCTTAGGCACTAAGCCACCAGAGCTCCTAGAGACTTATGTAGTCAGTATAAAAATGAAATTTATAGACTTTAAAATAAAGAAAATATAGATGTCCTTTAGAGAGTTGCATTTAAGCTTAGCTTTCAAGAACTAAAACTTTTATTTGTTTTTATTAACATATTTGGGTGTGGATATATTCACAGTTTGCACTCAAGTACAGATTTTGTTAGTCTTTTGAAATCCTTAACCACTGTAATGAATATACATAGTATCTTACTTATAAAGGTGTTGCATTTTATGTTCAGACTGAAAATGGAGTCACTTGTGGGCATATTTAAAGATGTAGAAAACAGTTCCTTCCTCTTTATTTTGGTGATAGGATAACACTGATGTAACATTTGGAAAAAAGAGATCTTTGACCATTAATAATGGTGCTGGCTTGGAAGTAACTGTGGATTTTGGGAAACTGATGCAGTTTTGTCGCATAAAACATGCATGGGCAAGAACTATTCACACATTCCAGGTAAGAGTGGACCTTTATTATTTAAATAGCTGATAGAATATATTGCACTGTTTTTCTGTTTTAATTGTTGCTTCTTTTTTTTTTAATTGGAAAATAAAGTGCCCCAAAATAATGAAGACATTAATCTTTCACTCTCTGTGCTTCAGAAGTCTTTTTTATTTCTAGGAACTAAAGATGCAGATTGTAATTGTAAATAGATGGTCAGGTAAGCCTCATTCTTCAGGCCTTCCCTTCTTCCCGGGACCAGGAAGGGTCAGGATCTGTATCACTGAATTCTCCCTCTACCTCAGTCTTCAATATGACTCAGCAGAGCTTGTTCCTGATTCTATCTTTATTTAAAATTTTGATATTTTCTTCAGAGATTATTTTTGCCTTAATTTTTATTTTTTTAATTGTATGAAATAAGAGTATCTCAATTACTGAGGTTTTTTTTTTCATCTCCTGAAATGTAAATTTTGGGCCTGAAGTAAGTGCCTCACTGCTAAAACGGCAAGGAGGCCACATGTTCTGACCTTCTCTAATCCCACGAGGGGAAGACAGGATTACCAGCAGTAACCCAAGGCCTACTACTGTAAGGC